>NC_136266.1:159878842-160348842 GCF_964187855.1 Myxine glutinosa
GTGCGGTTATAATCCTTTGCACCTGTCGGTCACGTGACCACCGAAACACGCCTCGCCTGAGAGGCGTGGCTTTCAGTTTCGGTTATGCTTTCTGGTTTGGATATATATATGCAGCCCGATAAACGGGCTTTTCAGAGTTCCCGAGTTGGTTTTTGCAATAAATATCTTCTCGGACGAGTTTGTGCCTTGCCCATCATTTTGTCCGTCTCATGCTAGAGCACGGGCTCCTTCATCTCCATATATATAACTAGGTGTGTGTGTGTGTGTGTGTGTGTGTGTGTGTGTGTGTGTCTGTCTGTCTGTCTGTCTGGATGTCCGCTTATAACTCAAGAACGACACAATCGGAGAAAAGTTTTAGACACAGATTCGGAATCAGCATAAAATCCCGGTGGGTTTAGGCTACGTTTTAATTTTAATATAAATGGTTTTAAAAAACCGCGCCAGCTGCAATTCCATGGTGTAGTTTGTGGCGGCGCTAGACGTTCGGGGTGTATTGCAATGGTTTGTCGGGTCTTGGCTGTGGGTCCAGAATAGCTCCCATTTCCTTATGTTCTTCCACTTTTATTTTGATGCTTCTGTTACAACGCCTTCCTTATCTACCTTATATCCCCCCGACGAGGCCTCTACATAATTTAATGCGGCAGAATTTCGTGCATTTTGAGTGAAAGAAGTGAGACGACGTTGTAGGAGGAAGAAGAGGCGCGGTCACTGTGGAGTCTTCGATCGTGAGTGGAAATGGCGGGAATCCTTTGTTTTCACTGACGTCACAAATTACCCATCTCGCATTGCGCGGTGGCCATTTTGATACCCAAGCTAATCTGTCCGTGTGCGCTGATATTGATTTGTTGCGTTGGTTTATGGTGAATGCTGCGGATCGCAAAAAGTCTGTTTTATAAAGTAATTTTGTTTGTTTTGTCACGTTCATGTGGAGTGTGGTGCCATCTAGTTTATATTACGTATTGTTGCCCAACAAACACAGAACATTTGGTTTAAGTTTGCCGTGGACCAGTGAACTGGTGAACACCTGGGCAGTGGGTCAACCTGCACCCAACTACCTGTAGAACAGACTTGGAGTGTACGTAAGGATACGGTAGATCCAGGCTTGAGTATAGCTAGCAGTGCAAGTGCCAACCTTGGCTACCAAGAGACGCCTCCCCCCCGGACATTCTTGTTCGTTACAAAGAGAAGATTTCTGTCATTGGGTGTGACCCTTATGGTCTATCAAATGATCAATTTGAGAAGAATGTGAGCAAGTGGCCTCAGGTGACCCACATCGACGTGATCAACTACCTGTTGTTCAGCAAATCGGCCTATACCAAAGACGAGTTGAAGAAGTATAAATCCCTCGAGGCATACAGGTTGTACCAAGATGGATGGGTGCGACAAATCCTACACAAAGAACTGAATGACGTCCACTTGATTCGATTCCAAGGTATTAATATATTAAACAAACATGTATTTTTTAAAGCTGCTTGTGTTAATGTTATGGACCTGATTGATTAAGTGCCCTCCATTTGTTCAAATGTATGTATTGTATTCAATATCATTAATGATTATAGTAATTGTATGGTTATACAATGAAACATGTTCTTACTTACTGTTAACAAAATGCTCGGAGCAGACAGGTGTGCGATCCCACTGTGATTCTGTTTGGATGTCACTGCGATTGATGGCAGCCTTCCACAAACGCCGCCTCTTTTCACTTAAATTTCTTGTTTCCTCACCCTGATTCAGTAGAAGTTTGGGCGTTTTGTAAAACTTGACTCCTGGCCTAACGCCTGGCCTGTTTGAACAACGAAATACGCCGCAAATTGGCATGACTGGTCGTGAACAAAAACTATTTAATGTGAATCCGCTGACGACGTTGTTCGAGAGGGTATCAAAATGGCCGAGGTGTCCCAGTGTGCCCTGCGCGCGTGCTCCGATGATGTCACAAGAAAACAAGCAATTGCGTTTGTATCGCAAAGTAAAGGATCTGCATTCATTTCTGAACTTGCATTGGTGGATTGTTATACATCTGCATTATTTTTCATAAAAAAACTTTATGTTGAACTTGAAGGCTCCAAGCACGGACTATATATATAGCCCTCATTGAGGTAAAATTGAGAAGGTAAAGGTAAAGCCTGGTAAAGGTAAGGTAAAGCCTTTAAAGTAAAGTAAAGTAAAGGTAAACGAGGAGTTTACTTTACTTTACTTTAGTTTACTTTAGTTACTTTACTGTAAAGTAAAGGTAAAGCCTTTACCTCATTGAGGTGAAGCCTGCTATCGCTTGCCAAGCTAGCCGTTCCCCCCTCCCCCTCCCCCTCCTCCCCTCCCTCCCCCTCCCCTCTCCCCCTCCCCCTCCCCTCTCCCCCTCCCACCTCTCCCTCCCCTCCCTCCCTCCCACCTCCCCCCCCACTCCCCTCCCCCCCCTCCCCACTCCCCTCCCCCCCTCCCCACTCCCCCCTCCCCCCCTCCCATCCCCCCTCCCCCCCTCCCATCCCCCCCCTCCCCCCTCCCTCCCCCCCTCACCTCCCCCTCCCCCTCCCCCCTCCCCCTCCCCCCTCACCTCCCCCCCTCACCTCCCCCCCTCTCCCCCCTCCCCCTCACCTCCTCTCCCTCACCTCCCTCCTCCCCCCCCTCCCCTCTCCTCCTCCCCCTCCCTCCTCTTCTCCCCTCTCCTCCTCCCCCTCCCCTCCTCCCCCTCCCTCCTCTTCTCCCCTCCCCCCCTCGTCTCCCCTCCCCCCCCTCGTCTCCCCTCCCCACCCTCCCCACCCTCTCCTCCCGCCCCCCCCGTTCCCCTCCCCTCCCCCCCCCCGTTCCCCTCCCCTCCCCCCCCGTTCCCGTTCCCCTCCCCTTCCTCCTCCCCTCCCTTCCCCCGCCCGGCAATGCCGGGTACTTCCCATGGCCAGCTGTACGTGGGCTGCTCGAGGGTTGGAAAACCAAGCAATCTTTATGTCTTGGCACCAAGTAAGAAAATCAGAAATGTTGTATACCAAGAGGTTTTGAGAAATTGAAAATTGACAAAACGTCATGTAGGAAATGTACTGTGATATTGCTCTAAAATATACATGTTCTTTTCATCATATATTTGTATTATTCTTATTCAACCCGGCGAAGCCGGGTACCTCAGCTAGTATATATCCCAGTGCCGCAACAATATATATATATATATACATATATATACATATATATATATATATTTGACTTCCGGGTTCGGTTGCGAGAGGACGCTGGCGTTGCATATTCGCCGCTTCTCCGACTGGATGGATGTACAGGGTCCGCTTCTACCTTTCTGACCTGACATCTCACACCTGTCCTGCCTTTTCACACCCGCACGTGCCGCGTGTTCTCCGGCTGGATAACGGAATCTGCTTTTGATGGTACGGAATACGGAATTCGAAAGGCCCGCTCCCGTTGTTTGTGGCCGTGGCCTTGTTTGCCGGTGGCCTTGTGGCCTTGTTTGCCGCTGTGGTCTTGATTAGCGGCTGCAGTCGTTTGCCGCTGCGTTTGCCGCTGCGTTTGCCGCTTTGCCTCCTCGACCTTGGCCTCGTACTCGTCCCTTCGCTCCTGCCTGGCATGGCTCTGAAGTACTCCGCCGCAAGGCTTCTTCTGCTCAATACCCGCTCCACCCCATCATGCATCTCTGCCATCAAATCAAATGGACTCCTCCGACGACCCAGGTACATTCACCGTGGCTCCGGTCGCAAGTTTGTTTATTCGCAATCAGGTCACTCCATCCCCGTCCTCTGGTCGGCTCAGCGCACTCTCACTCTTCGTCCCAGCGCACCTGGTCACAGCAACCCACACGATCGCACCTCTTGCCTACGAACCCTGGCTAAATCACCTGAATTCATCCCTGCTGTTCAAAACAACATCAAGCTCACCCTGTTCAACACCCGGTCCCTCAACAATAAATGCCTCATCCTGAACGAATACATCCTGGATAACAAACTGGACTTTCTCTGTCTCACCGAAACCTGGCAACAACCTCTGGACTACTACACACTCAACCTCACCACACCCAGTGGATATTCCTACGTCAATAAACCACGCTCGGAGGGCCGAGGTGGTGGAATTGCCGTTATCCACCGTCAAGACATCAAGACCAACCTCATCTCCATCTCATCTGCTCCATCATTTGAACACCTGGCTTTAAAACTCTCTGGTCACACGCAGTCAGTCATGGCTGTCGTCTACCGCCCTCCCAAACCACACCCATCATTCCTGTCTGACTTCTCCTACTTTCTGACCCAGCTATGTTCCCTCTCCCCCTCAATCCTCCTCCTTGGTGATTTCAATATCCACATGGACTCCACTGACTCCACAATAACCACTGACTTCACTGATTTACTCACCTGCTTTAACCTCACTCAACATGTCGACTTTCCTACCCATATCCGTGGTCACATTTTGGACCTTGTCTGCTCCACTGGATTAAATTTGCACCATCTCTATGGCTCCGACCTCACCCTCTCTGACCACTTAGCCATCACTCTGACCATCAACATCCCCGCCCCAACACCAAGGCATTATCGCACAATCAACTTCCGTAAGCTAAACGCTCTTTCACCTACCTCATTCTCATCCACCCTCTCTGAAAAAATGTCCACTTCTCCCTTCATTGACCTCCACACCCCTTCCGACCTCACTGACTACTACAACCACACTCTCTCCTCCTGCCTTGACCAGCTTGCGCCTGTAAAAACCAAAACAGTTTCTTTCACCCATTCTGCTCCCTGGTTTACCCCTGAACTCCACCTGATGAAAACTCGTGCTCGCCAACTTGAAAGACTCCGCAATAAAACGGGTCTCACAGTTCACTCCCAAGCCTACAAGGACCACATACAACACTACAAAGATGCCCTCTCCCGCGCCCGCTCTGCCTACTACTCTCAAATTATCCACTCTGGCTCCGGAAACCCAAAAGCACTCTTCTCGACAATAAACAAACTCCTCCGCCCCCTGAACACCACCACCCAGTCATTCACAGTAGACAACTGCATCTCCTTCCTCTCTTTCTTCCAACGCAAAATTGACAACATCTACAACAGCTTGACCACCGCCGCACCCGCTCCCCCTCCAACCACCTGCCCCCCCTTGTCCTGCCATCCCCTGTCTCGGTTCTCCCCAATCTCTCCTACTGACCTCTCTGAACTCCTCATAGGAATGAAAACTGCCACCTGCACTCTTGACCCCATCCCCTCCAGCTTTGTCAAAGCCTCCCTCCCTGCTCTCTCTCCACTTATCATTGCAACAATAAACTCCTCCCTGTCTACAGGCATCGTCCCACCTTCCCTCAAAATTGCTGCTGTTACCCCCATTCTAAAAAAACCTGGTCTAAACCCTGACACCCTAAACAACTTCAGACCCATCTCCAACCTACCCTTTCTGTCAAAAGTTTTGGAACGCGCTGTAGCCACTCAACTCAAACATCATCTCTCTGCCAATAACTTGTATGAAACATTCCAATCCGGATTCCGCTCCAACCACAGTACTGAAACTGCTCTCCTCAAAATCACCAACGACCTTCTCCTCTCCTCTGACGCTGGCAACCTCAACATTCTCGTCCTCCTCGACCTCAGCGCTGCCTTTGACACCATCGATCACACTATCCTCCTCACCCGACTTGAATCCACCTTTAACGTCACCGGCACTGCCCTCTCTTGGATTAAATCATACCTCTCTGACAGATGCCAGTTCATCTCCATCAATAACTGCAAATCCCCCACTGCTCCCCTCCCCCAAGGTGTCCCCCAAGGTTCAGTTCTTGGCCCCCTCCTCTTCATCCTTTACCTGTCCCCGCTCGGTCACTTAATCCGCCGTCATGGTCTCCAATTCCACTGCTTCGCCGATGACATCCAGCTTTTCATCTCCACCAAGTCCGTCTCCACCGACACCCACTCTATCCTGACAAACTGCATCACTGAAATAAAATCCTGGCTTCAAATCAACTTCCTCAAGCTTAACTGTGATAAATCTGAAATAATCATCATTGGCCCAAAAACGCTCACAAAATCCACCCATAACTTTGCCCTCAACATCGACGGTATCCCAGTATCCACCTCCCCTCACATCCGGAATCTTGGCGTCATCTTTGACCAAACCCTTTCCTTCGACAAATACACTAAAAAGATCACAAAGTCAGCCTTCTTTCACCTGAAAAACATTGCCCGTCTCCGCTCATCCCTCTCCTCCACGGCTGCAGAAACCCTCATCCACGCCTTCATCACCTCCCGTCTGGACTACTGCAATAGCCTCCTCTATGGTTCACCCTCAAAAATCACCAATAAACTCCAATACATTCAGAACTCCGCTGCCCGTCTACTCACTCATTCCCGGACCCGTGACCACATCACCCCCGTCCTTTACAAGCTTCACTGGCTCCCCATCCCCCAGAGAATCCAGTACAAAATCCTCCTCTTGACATACAAAGCCCTCCATAACCTGGCCCCATCCTACCTGGCTGACCTCCTCTCCAGACACACTCCCACCCGCAACCTCCGCTCTGCTGGTACCAACCTCCTGACCCCCTCCATCCGGACCAAATTCAGATCCTGGGGGGACAGGGCCTTCTCCATCGCTGCTCCCACCCTCTGGAACTCACTACCTCACACCATCAGAGACTCCTCCTCACTCACCACATTCAAAACATCACTAAAGACCCACCTGTTCAACGCTGCATTCAACATTCAACCCACAGCATTTAACCCCTGACTATCTCTTCTCCTTCTCCCTCCTTTTGCTTTAAATATTTCCCTATTGATTCTTGTCTTGTCTTTTTGATTCTTGTCTTATATATATGCCGTATATCGCTGCTGTTTGTTTTCTTGATTCTTGTCTTTTTGCAATTGTTGTTTTCATGTATTGTTATGCATTATGTTTTCCACTCTGTCAAAGCGCCTTTGGGCTTCTGGAAAAGCGCTATACAAAATAAATGAATTATTATTATTATTATTATTATATTATATATTATATATTATATATATATATATATATATATATTATATATATATATATATATATATATATATATATATATATTGTTGCGGCACTGGGATATGGGGCTTATCACGAGGGGGTTCGTTGGACCTGCTCCCTGACTTCTGGACCTGAGGCCACCAGGCCAGGGTTAACTCGGAGGCCCAAAGGGTTGTTAAGGTAGAACAACTAGTTCAAACAGGGTCCTCTCACCTTGTTGTCGTGTTACCTCTTGGTAAACTGATGACCTCAGCTAAGGACCGTGCCCTCAGCGTTCACCCGTCTTCCACAACTACTGTCCGACTCGGCCGAGCGAACCGTAAGTGAACACTGATTAACCAAAACTGAAGCAAAACAGCTGGGCAGGACTCCCGGCTATCCACTAAGTGCACAGCGTGTCACACATTCTTTATAGGTCTTTATTCACCAAACAAAAGGGTATGTATTTACAGTAAAAGCAAGCAAAGTAAAAGTACAAAAGAATAGAATTATCCTTAGCTACCAGTATCCTTATAATATACCTTTACACTAACAACGACATAATGTACCTGCAATCATTCCACGAGAAGAAGATGAAATGAAAGAATAGGAAAAAGAGGCAGTTTCTAGTATGTGAGCGACTCCTCGGTTTACCTTACCCAACCAAGCAGGGCTGGATTGGGTCCAAATAATACAGGAGGGGCGCAATGGTGGGGAGGAGGGTGATGGATCGTTAAAGACATGACAGGGATACGTGATGTGATGATGAAGTTATCAAGAGGATGGCGACCGTGTTTCACACCAGGGCCAACGTCAACGTGTGAGGTCAACGCGTGGCGTCAACGTGTGAGGACTAAGCAAACTTTTTTTTTTCATCATTTTTGGAGGATGAGGAATATGTAAACACCAACAGCAGATTCACCTTTTGACAAGACATACTCACAGACATCACGATCACTGCACATGTATACAATCCCCATTTATATCCCGGGCTGGCAGGGTAGTCTGGAGGTACACACACTCGCCTCTGAGTTGTCTAGCCTGGATTTGAATATCGGCCAAGCTATAAACTGTCATCCTGGTATCTTGCAGGCAGGGTGTTCCATCAAAGTGTGTGCAGTCCCTCTTCTAGCATTGGTTAGTGGAGGTTAATTATCCAATGGTTTATTTTGGGAAGAGGAGCCAGGCAATCACCAGCACCCTGGCTAAATTCCAAATTCCTGCTCTAACATAAAACTCAGTTAATCCAGTATTACTGCTTCTGCTGTCTCAACAATGGATGGGGATCTTCAACACCAGACAATAAATCGGAGTCGTCTCCCTTAACATATTTTGTGCCTTCGATATGGTCTGGCACCCAGCTCTGCTCACCAAAATCTCCTCTTATGGTATCCATGGAAATCTCCATGCATGGCTCACGGACTTCCTCTCCTGTCATAGTCAACGCGAAAATGGAAATGGAAAATGGCTCGAAATGGATTTCTCTCATCTCCTCTTCCTGTTCAGGCTGGAGTTCCGCAAGGCAGTGTTCTGGGCCCTGTGCTTTTTGCAATCTTCATTAACAATCTCTCTGACTCTCTGGAAAATCCTCTCTATCTTTGTGCTGATGACTCCACCCTCTGCTGCTCCATATCTCAACCTTCAGATCGGCAGGCAGCAGCCTCTTCACTCTCTGCAGACCTGGACAAAATCACAAACTGGTCAAACATGTGGAACATGTCTTTCAATCCTGACAAATCTCACACTCTCACTTTGTCTCTCTGAAAAGACCGTCTGGAAAACCCTCCCATCTACTTTGTCAACAATCCCCTTGAAGAAGTCCTGTCACACAAGCTTATGGGTCTCACTATCTCTCATGATCTTTCCTGGGAAAACCACATTTCCAATCTGGCCTCCAAGGCCAGTCGCCAACTGGGCATCCTCCATCGTGTGAAGTCCTACCTCATCACTGCTGAGCTTCTCACCACATGCAAGGCTTTCATCCGCAGCTTGATGGAATACTGCTCTCCCCTCTAGGTTGGTGCACCTGCCTCACACCTAGCTCGGCTTCACGCTGTAGAAACCAAAGCTTTTAAAATCATTGGTAACTCCCGCGATGAAGCTAACTCTGAGGGCCTTTCACTTACTCACCGCAGGAGGTTGGTGGTCTTTCTGTCTTCTACCGACTCCTCTCCGGCCTTGCACCCCTGCTCCATCTGTGCTTTGTCCCCCCAAATATTCCTGCATGACACACAAGGTCTGTTAGCAACCCTCTTCTGGTGCAACTGCCAAAATCACGACTCTCTGCTTGTAATGTCTGTGTTATAAAGACGCGGACATGCAGAGAGCATCAAGCACCATATTTATTCCAGGCAACGACAACGCAGGCCTCACTCGACATCGCCCACAGCGGCCTCACTCAGCTCCGCCCGCAGTGGCCTCACACGGCACTGCCCACAGCGGCTTCACTCAGCCCCGCTCACAGCGGCCTCACACGGCACTGCCCACAGCGGCCGCACACGGCACTGCCCACAGCGGCTTCACACGGCACTGCCCACAGCGGCCTCACACGGCACTGCCCACAGCGGTCTCACACGGCACTGCCCACAGCGGCCTCACACGGCACTGCCCACAGCGGCCTCACACGGCACTGCCCACAGCGGCCTCACTCAGCCCCGCCCGCAGTGGCCTCACACGGCACTGCCCACAGCAGCTTCACTCAGCCCCGCCCACAGCGGCCTCACACGGCACTGCCCACAGCGGCCTCATACGGCACTGCCCACAGCGGCCTCACACGGCACTGCCCACAGCGGCCTCACACAGCACTGCCCACAGCGGCCTCACACGGCACTGCCCACAGCGGCTTCACACGGCACTGCCCACAGCGGCCTCACACGGCACTGCCCACAGCGGCCTCACACGGCACTGCCCACAGCGGCCTCACACGGCACTGCCCACAGCGGCCTCACACGGCACTGCCCACAGCGGCTTCACTCAGCCCCACCCACAGCGGCCTCACTCGGCTGTACACACGGCACTATACTGCTCGCCTTCACTCTTTCATTCCTTTTTCCTACCTCTGTAACAAACTCCCTCACTCTCTTCAATCCCACTCCTCCCTCCAGGTCTTTTAAACAGCTGTTCACCACCATCTCTTATCTTTCCCCCATCCAAAACCTTGATCTTTTCTACCACTGTTACTACAATCCAAATCCACCTCCTTCAAATTCCATTTTTTCCCCTGAAAGTCCTTGTAGTGTCCATCTTGTTCATCCCGTGTATCCCGCCCCAGCGCTCTCCCTTCCACAGATCTCCCGATGTCCTTTTTTTCTTTCTTTTTTTTTGTATACTGAATCGAGGCTCGTGAAAGAGCTGACATTTACTTCACAAACAAATCAACCAGACAAACAAAATATATAAAAAGAGGGCGCGGAAGACAAGATGGGGAGAGAAGGGGAAACACACAAACACTTGAGAGCACAAAACATTTGAGAGCAGGGAGATGTGTGGGAGGGAGAGGGCTTGGGGGGAGGAGGCGTGGGAATGGGGGGGGGGGCGGGAGAAGTATAAAACACAAGGACACCATGGACTTCCAGGACAGAAGTTGGTATTTCAAAAAAGTGGAATTGGGGTGAAATTAGCGGGGGTAGAAAAGATCAAGGTTTTGGATGGGGGAAGATAAGAGATGGTGGTGAACAGCTGTTTTAAAGACCTGGAGGGTGGAGTGGGATTGAAGAGAGTGAGGGAGTTTGTTCCAGAAGCGGGAGAAAAGAGGCATGAAGGAGTGAAGGTGAGCAGAGAGTCTTGATTTTGGCAGTTTAACCATAAGAGGATTGCAGGCAGATCTTGTGCGACCTGTAGGAATATTTGGGGGACAGAGCCCAGAGAGAGCTGGGGGGGCAAGTCCAGAGAGGAGTCGGCAGAAGATGGAAAGACCACCAACCTGCCTGCGGTGAGTGAGTGAGAGGCCCTTGGAGTTAGCTTCATCGCGGGAGATTCCAATGATTCTGAATGCTTTGGTTTCAACAGCGGTAAGACGAGCTAGGTGTGAGGCAGGAGCACCAGCCCAGAGGGGAGAGCAGTATTCCATTGAGCTGCGGATGAAAGCATTGTATGTGGTGAGGAGCTCAGGTGTGCCAAGGAAGGACTTCGCACGACGGAGGATGCCCAGTCAGCGACTGGCTTTGGAGGCCATATTTGAAATGTGGTTTTCCCAGGAAAGCTCAGGGCAGATAGTGAGACCCAAAAGCTTGAGTGACAGAACTTCTTGGAGAGGATTATTCAGAAAGTGGATGGGAGGGTTGTCCAGTCGGTCTTTTCAGAGAGACATCGTAAGAGTGTGAGATTTGTCAAGATTGAAAGACATGTTCCACTTGTTTGCCCAGTCTGTGATTTTGTCCAGGTCTGCAGAGAGTGTCAGTCAGAGACAGAGAGTAGAGTAATCAGCAAAGAGATAGAGAGGATTTTCAAGAGAGTCAGAGAGATCATTGATGAAGACCAGAAAAAGCACAGGGCCCAGAACACTGCCTTGGGGAACTCCAGCCTGAACAGGAAGAGGAGATGAGAGAAACCCATTCAGGGCCACTCGTTGACTACGACTAGAGAGGAAGGCCGCCAGCCATGCGTGGAGATTTCCATGGATACCAAAAGAGGAGAGTTTGGTGAGCAGAGCGGGGTGCCAGCCCGTATCGAAGGCACGTGATATGTCAAGGGAGACAGCTCTAATTTCCTGTTTGGCATTGAGGACCTCCATCCATTGTTGAGAAAGCAGGAGCAGCATGTCCAGAGTAGAGTGACCAGGTCTGAAACCAAATTGATGATCAGAAATCAAGCCATTGGAGAAGAGGAAAGATTTCATATCTGAAGCAATGATGGATTCCATGACTTTGCTGATAATTGGGAGAAGGCTGATAGGTCTGTAGTTGCTGGGATCTGTTTTTGCACCTTTTTTGTGCAAAGCGGTGATGTTGGCAGATTTCCAAGCTGATGGCAGATGACCTTGAGCAAAAGTGAGGGTGAAGAGAACAGAAAGAGGGAGTGAAAGAGTGGAAGAACAGGATTTTAGGACCCGTGGGCTGATGCCGTCAGGTCCAGTTGCAGAATCAGAGTCGAGGGTTGACAGAAACTTTTCCACCTTGTCAGGAGGAAAGGACACAGATTCCAGGAGCAGCTGGGTATGACGGGTTACGGTGGGTACAGAGAGGGATGGGTTTGGGACACAAGATTTAGAGGCAAACACAGAGTTGAGGCATTCAGCTTTTTCACGTGCGGAGTCATCCGTGTGGCCATTTGAGTTAGGGAGGGGATGGAGGGGGAACAAACACCAGAAACAGATTTGACCGGACGCCACCAGGATTTGGAAGAGGGAGACAGATAAGAGAGTTCTGTCCTGAGAATGGAGAGATACTGTTTCCTGGCTCTCCTGAGGGTGGACACACACTTGTTTCGGGCTTTGTGAAAGGAAATGAGATTTCCTTCCGTTGGATTTGCTTTCCAGGAGACGAAAGCAAGTTGTTTCTAGGCAATAGCCTCACCACAAGATTCCGTGTACCATGGACGGGAGGAAGGGTATGACAACTGAAGATGAGATGGGATAAATCTGTGCATGAGAGAGAGCAATTTACTTTGGAAGAATTCCCAGGATGAGTTGATGTCAGAGGCGGTAGAGATGGGAGACCAGTCCAGATGATTGATGGCTGCTTGAAGACCGTGCCAGTTGGCCTGAGTGAAATGCTAGACTCGTCGACGCTGAGGAGGCTCTCTGAGAATGGTCAGAGAGATGTCCACTTTAACAAGCACATGATCAGATGAGCCGATTGGAGCTGAAGAAGAGCAGCAGACATTTTCAGGGAAGTTAGTCATAACCAAGTCCAGAAGAGAAGATGCTCCGTTGACTTCGATCCGGGTCGGGAAATTGACAGATTGTGTCAGTCCCAGTGAGTCACAGAAGTCCTTTGCTGAAGAGCCATGGCTGGTGAGAAAGGTACGCACACCCAGCCAACTGGCATGGTGACAATTGAAATCACCACATATGAGGAAGAGAGAGTTGGGATGGGTAGATAGAAGTTGGTCCATATTATCAGACAGTCCATATTTTCTAATGTTGTTATGCTTCCCTCTCTCTTCCCCTCTTTTCTCATCCCCAAGGATTTTGTTTTACATAAGGGAACTCTGCGAAAGAATTTTCAGAGAACTCTACCCAACTGTTGTACCGCTGTGTATCTGTGTAATGTAAATTAGTTCTGTATCGAGTCGGGTTTTCTTCGCAATAACTGAATAAATCTTTAAAACAAAGTTAAGTCGATGTCTTTGAAACTTTAAACATCTCCAGACATCTTCCTCTTCAACAAAATGAAGTCTTAAGCTCCTTTTATTACATGTTATATGCGTTAGCTCTTATACGAGCCTCGACTTAGTATACCACAAAACACTACCTCTTTTGATTTATAATTTACCCCATTTGCATACAACCTAAAACCTGTTAGCTTTACCTGTTGTGCCTCGCAGTGGCACTGCGCTGTCTTGCAGTGCCCCCTCCCCCTCAACTTCCTGTATCTATTACCACCCCCGGATCCTTCTCCTGTGTGACCCGCTCCGAGATTGCCCCATCCATCACGCAATCTCCATTTTCATTATTCTTACTCATCCCAAACATCTTACATTTGTTTTATGTTATTCTGCATAGCCTGTGAATCTTTTGCCAAATCTATGAAACTATCAGGACTTTCTGGAATCTGATCATCCCCCTCTTTGAAATCTACCTTATCTCTAAGCTTTGTGTCATATTTGATAACTATCACGTTATCAAATGTTTTGAAATATAATTATTGCAACACCAAACAATTTAAAACCTTTCAATCCCAGTTCTTGAAGGTTTTAGTTTTGTTCTTAACCTTGCGGAGAACTTTCTAATAAATACATTTTAATGTTCTTTGCCAAAAGCAACTGGAAAATGCATTTATTAACAAATTAACAATTTATTTCCTTGATACACAAGCTCTCTGAGAGGTTAGACGTGTGCAATATAGGTAGACAACAATTCAAATTTTTGTGAAAATCAATTTAATATCACAGTTACCTTTAAATACATTAACTAAATGAAGAAATTGAAAACGTAATATTTTGTTATACATTTTGGAGCTTGGTGTTGGCTGAGCGATTAGGGTGCTGGCTTGGGATCCTAGGATCGTGGGTTCGAATTCCGGTCGATCGCTGAATTAACGCCAGGGGGATTGACTCAGCCTGTCATCCTTCTGAGGTCGACAAATTGACTACCAGTTCACTGGTATATTCCCTGTGTCGCAATAGGTGACTAACAGGGTTGGCGGCAGGAAAGGCATCCGGCCATAAAACAAAAAAGGGGACCATTGCCTGAAAAAAAAAGGCCTGAAAAAGGCCAACCCCTGCTCTGCAGGGAAAAATGGCCTCGAATGGTGGTTCTTTGTTATACATATTATATTTTCATGTGCGCGTAATATATACTTAGCACTAAGAAGGTTAACGTGGCTGGCTTGAGATGTTAGGGTCCTGAGTTTGAGCCCCTGTCTGCCGTTGAATTAATTTGGGGGGTTGACTTGGGGGGACAGGGTTTTGAGCCTCTATCTGCCAGGTGGGTTGACTCAGCCCGTTAATGTGAATTTACTCCAATAAAATTTGCAAATGGGTGAATATTTGAAATTAGTTTTCATCAGCTTGTATGAGTGGGTTCAGTATGGCACCAAGGAGGCAACCTTCAACAGAACAGTGTGTGAAGATCCAAACTCTGTGAGAAGAGCACACTATGAAGAAAATAGCAGAAAAGATGAATATCTACAATGGTGTGAGGTACACTTTGCAACGCCCAAAAGAAACTTGCTCGGTACAAGACAAGCAAAGGCCAAGAAGACCCAACCCGTAGAACCGTTCCAAGGCAAGACAAGCACTTGAAGTTGCTCAGCTTACATGATAGAAGAAGATCAAATCAGCAGCTGATAAATGAAATGAGAGCAGGCCTGAACATTAACATCTGGTCCAGCACTGCACACCAAATGCTGATTGCGGCAGATCTACATGGCAGAGTTGCAGCAAAGAAACCACTGCTGAGACCACAGAATAAGGTGAAAAAAACACAGAATAAGGTCAAAAAAAGGAAATTTCTAAGGCAACAACAAGATTGGGCGGCTGAACAATGGAATCGGCTACTCGGGTCTGATTAATCGAAGTTTTAACTTTTTGTATCTAAGAGATGTCAGTTCGTATGCCGAAGACCTGGAGAAAGTTATGACACTCCATGTTTGCAGCATACTGTTAAATATGGGGGAGACTCTTTGACTGCCTGGGGTGGTACCTCAGTTTTTGGTGTAGGAAACCTGTTAAAACCAACGGGATGCAAACAAAAGAGAATGTCAAGCAGATACTGCATCACCACATGCAGTGACCTCCAACACAGTGAAACAGTATTTGGAGAACAAGTGGTGTGCTTCAAGTGTTAAAATGGCGACCCCGTAGTCCAGGCATGAGTCCCATCGAAGCCACATGGGAATACCAGGAAACAGAGAAAAACAAGAGAAACCCAACTAACCTTAAAGAACTGTGGATCTGTAAGGAGGTCCGCAGCACTTGAACAATTGAATTTCCATTTGTAAAGCACAATTCAACAATTTCAGCACGTTCTTGATCTGTCCTTTTATTCATGGTAAATCTCCAGGGTTAGAGCATCAATCTGACTCTTAACACCGATAATTAGATGAATTTACCTGAAAGTATGAATATCATTAGAATACAACAACAGGCATTTTAAGGCCATTTTCCCTGCAAGAGCGGGGGTTAGCCTTGCGGTCCCCATGACAATCTTCTCCATTTTGCCCTATTTTCTGCATCTCCCCTTGTTAACCCCCTTGCCCGCATTTCTTCTTCGACCATCTTTAGCCAAGTCTTTCTTGGTCTTCCCCGTCCTCTACTTCCTTCTACATTCATTTCCATCACTCTTTTCAACCAGTCACTTTCATCCTTCTTCAACACATTACCAAACCATCTCAAACTGTTTCTCATCACAGCATCCATCACAGGCTCTATTCCCGTCATCTTTCGCAATTCATCATTTGTCTTCCTCTCTCTCAACGATACTCCACACATCCACCGAACCATTCGCATTTCCACCCTTTCCAGCCTTCGTTGCTGCTCTACGTTCATTACCCATGTCTCGCTCCCATAAATCATAACACTTCTCACACATGCAGCATACACCTTTCCCTTCAGCTTCAACGGCACTCCCCTCCTCATCAGCACGACACTCAGTTCCCAAAACTTCTTCCATGCACATCTCACTCTAGCAACCATTGCCGAGTCTGATCCACCTTCTCCATTCAGCATGTCTCCTAGGTAACAAAATGTTTTCACACCTTCCAGCTTCACGCCGTCTCCAAGATCCAACTCAACATTTCCTCCATCTGCAGCTCCCTCTGTGCACACCTTACAATTGAATGTAGCTGCCACACTGGTTAATGATCCTCTCAAACCACTACATTTTTGATGAACCGACTCAGCACACTTTGTACATTGAATAGAATTCACTCCGACACCCTTCCTGCACACAGCACACGGCCACTTCCCAGTTCTTTTCACCTCACCACATGCTTTACCACTTGCCATCACCTTCCACGGTAAACCAACTCCCACGGTAAACCCTCCTTTACGTTCTGAGCCAGCACCTCCATCACAGCTACAAATAGTAGTGGACAGAGTACCGACCCCTGATGCACTCCCACCTTCACCTCAAACTCACCACTGTGATTTTATTATCCAATTTGTTGCGGTCCGCGGATTAGGATGTTATTTTTACCGAGCGGAGGTATAACCGCGGCCGAACAGTTGTTCCCCGACTAAACCCGATTTACCCAAACGTTGGCCGTATCGCGCCACCGCTATTCAATCGGGAAAAGACTAAGACGACACGGATGTGAAGAAAAGGAAGACGAAGGCAAAGAAAGGTTTGAAATACGATTACTATTTATTACTATTTACAGGCTCAAAGTAACCAAGGAGAAGGAAAGATAATAAAATAATATACAGAAGCTTTTAGAGACACAGGGAAAATACTAGCTTACCTAACAGGCTTAATTACTACCCAGGACAGAACAAACGAAGACACAGACTCATGCGGGGAATTGCTGAGTGGATTGGCTGGAAGGAGGTGTGTGGCTGGAGGGGGAGGACGGCACGGAGCTGGCTGGAGCTTGATCCCGCACGGGACGTCGGGCTGGACCTCGACGGCCACTGATGCCACCGAGCCTGTCGTGTGCGCGGGATCACGGGTCGGAGCTGCTTGGTGGAGCCGACGCCCTGGTGGGGGGTCTGGCGTGACGGGTTCTCTCGTCTCTCTTTCTTGGTCCAACCACTCTTTCTCCACCGACAACTCAACGCAACCACTCAACGCAACCACTGACCACCCCTGACGACCAACTCAGCTCTTGTCATGGACCTCTCTACGCGCCTCATCACTCCTGCGCCCGCGCTTTTATAACGCCTCCAGCGATTAAGCCGCCGGCCTTCAGGTCACGCCCATCGGTGTGCTCACCTCGGCCCTGGTTGGTCGCGCGACCCTATGGCTCCGCCCTTGATGACGACGGGCGGGCACGCCTTTCTTCCCCAACCTTGCCTCGTGGCCAATGGTGGTTGAAGAAAACCGCCCAAAATGCAGTTGGCCATTGAGATGAAATGAAAGGGGATCTACTCTTATTTCACTCGGTGCAATGGAGTATTTAAATTAATGGGAGACACTGCCTTACCCTAAGACACATAATAAGATATAAGCTACTGAACAAGGGTTTTATCGGGTCCTGCAATGTGGTGTTTCATGGAATAACTACCGAGACGCCCTTTGACCTTTACACTACGGAGGTATTTACAAGGATCATGACATTTACAAAGGGTGATCTTTACAACAATTTACACTACAACAACAACAAAAAAAAAACATTCTCATATCCACAACACTATATATATAGGGTAGGTGGGGGTAATATGGACCCCCTAAGCCAAAGTCCCGATAGAGGCTATACAAATAGACAAGGAAAACTTCCAAATAATGGTTTATTTAGACAACCAGACAGACTACATCCCCATGCAGTTTGGGTTGAATAAAATCAAAGACATATGATTGAGGGGACAAATAAAAATATGCCATCAGTGTCCATATTCCAAACAACGTGGGTAATATGGACCCCCCCCATTGGGGTAATATGGACCCCCCATTGGGGTAATATGGACCATGGGTCCATATTACCTCAATATGGTAAGTCCAGTTTATTTTCGACAAATGTTCCCTGGGACAAATGTTACTTTCCGATTTTTCAGTGAACAACAACCTCAGCGACACTCGTCACAGACGAAAGCACCTATACCCTCATAATTTCGTTTTTGTGGGCTTGCATGTGGGCTACCATTGCTTGCATTCACTGCATTGGATCCAAGAAAATTCAGGTGGATCAACAAATAACTCATTGCAATATATGCAGTAGAAATTACTCATGCAGTTTTCAGGTCCTTTTCTGTGTTGCTTTGCAGACTTGGTAACCTGCTTTCTAACTGGAGGACCATGCTTTGTTCATGATCTGTTGCCTTTTTTCGCTTTCAAATTAGTTGGGGATATAGGATTCTGCTTCTCGCATGTTGGCCCTTTCTTCAATGCCCTTCTCTCTTGTTCTTGATGTTTCACAATCAAACGTCTTTTAGAAAGAGAGGATGTGATGATTTCGCTTTTTCGGGGCGAGTTAAATGTCCGACAGTGCATAGTCACTGTCGGATTTTTAGACAGAATCAAGTGTACATGTTATCGGCTGTTAACAAACAGCCGATACTTGACGGCTTCTTGGACCATGCCTAGTTTTGCTTAGTCACATATTTCGGTGCAGAAAAATTTGCTTGATTCAAATTTTGACAGTGAACATGCTGTTTTGTGGACTTATTCTACTAGCTTCCTGTGTGGGGAATATGGACATCGACCGTGGGGAATATGGACATGGGTCCATGTTAGACACGATGAAAGGGTCCATATTCCGCACACAATGCCTCTCGATCATGTCAGCATGCCCAGTACATATGGGCTGGGATGGAATTTTCTATACACAGTGGTGCTGGAGACAGCTCTCAAGTGTACTCAGCCAGGGACACCACTCATCAAACAAGCTAGTGACTACATGTACATGTACATACACAGTACTGCATGCTTATGAATTGTAAAATTCTACGTTGTAAAACTTTTGGAAGTTTGCCACTTACCATCATTAAAGAGTTTGAATCAACTGCAGTTGTTCACTTGCTGGTCGGCCATACTTGTTTATCCCGTGATATGGAGACGAGGCTTGATGCTGTGCATCATGGGAAATTCAGTGGGGTCCATATCCCCCTGGTGTCCATATTACCCCCACCCACTATATACAGTCACGTGAAAAAGTAAGTACACCCCATGTAAAGTTTTGACTTTTTCAACATATTTCAACATATAGCTATTTGATCTTCATTTAAACAATATTGATAGATAAAGGTGATATAATCGGTATAACAAATATCATGAAACATTTACATTTTGTAGTCCATTGTATAATTTCAATGAACATAAATGCAAATTTCGCATGTGGGAAAAGTAAGTACACCCCTACATTTATCACTACTTCAAATACCTAAAATTAGAATCAGGTGCACCAGCTCAGGTGCAAATGATTAGAACATCGTTAGAGAGGATCTTGGAGGAACCTGTCTTATTTAAACCTCAGACATTTAGTTTGGTTTGCTCTTTGTTGTTGAAGTGTGCGGCGTCACCATGCCTAGATCAAAAATGCTCTCTGAGGCCTTCAGAAAGAAGGTTATAGATGCGTACGAGTCTGGGAAGGGATTTTAAAATCCCAAACAATTTGAAATCAATCATTCGACTGTCCGGAAGATCATCTACAAGTGGAGAAAATTCCAAACAACTGCCAACTTGTTCAGGCCAGACCGCCCCAGCAAGTTCAGCCCGAGAGCAGACCGCAAGATGCTGAAAGAAGTCTCTAAGAACCCCAGAATGTCATCACGGGACCTACAGGTAGCTTTTGCCACTGTTGATGTCAAAGTGCACTAGTCTACCATAAGAAAGAGGCTGCACAAATTTGATCTATGTTGGAGGTGTGCCATGAGGAAACCTTTGCTGTCCAGAAAGAACATCAGGGCAACACTAAAGTTTGCCAATGAACACCTAGGCAAAGACCAGCACTTCTGGAACAATGTGCTCTGGACAGATGAGTCAAAGGTAGAGCTATTTGGCCACAGTACCAGAAGACATGTTTGGCGAAAACCAAAGACAGCATTTGACCACAAGAACCTGATACCAACTGTAAAGCATCGTTAGGAAATAATTATGGTTTGGGGCAGCTTTGCAGCATCAGGGCCTGGGCGGCTCACCATCATAGAATCCACTATGAATTCTTCGTTGTACCAGAGGGTGCTTGAGGATAATGTGAGGCCATCTCTCGGAAAGTTGAAGCTGAACCGAAGGTGGATCTTGCAACATGACAATGACCCTAAACATACCAGTAAATCCACCAAGGAATGGCTGAAAAGAAAGAAATGGAGGGTTCTGGAATGGTCATGTCAAAGCCGGATCTAAATCCCATCGGGATGTTGTGGGGGGGGGGGGGGGGTGTGAAACGAGCTGTGCATGCAAGAAACCCCTCAAACATTGCACAGCTGAAAGAATTCTGCATGGAGGAGTGGGCAAAAATTTCTCCCAGTCGATGTCAGAGACTGGTGGACAGTTATAAGAAACGCCTACTTGAGGTTGTTTCTGCCAAAGGGGGCAATACCACCTATTGGAGCCAAGGGTGTACTTACTTTTTCCACATGCGAAATTTGCATTTATGTTTATTTAAATTATACAATGGACTACAAAATGTAAATGTTTCGTGATATTTGTTTTATTATATCACCTTTATCTAACAATATTGTTGAAATGAAGATCAAATAGCTGTATGTTGAAATATGTTGAAAAATTCAAAACTTTACATGGGGTGTACTTACTTTTTCACGTGACTGTATATATACATATATTAGTTCCCTTACAAGGAGCTTCAAGGTAGAGGAGGAAGCCATTCATTCCATCGAAGCGTGCACAATGGTGGCCAAAGTATGGTTGTTTGTCCATGCTCTATCTCTCTCTGATGCTGAACGTCAAGCAACAAACCAGCATATACTTTTTAAGTCTGGTATGACTCAGCTGGGGTTAGAACTTCCGATCTCCTGGACTCAGAGCAGATGATGCAATCAATATACACCACCGAGTTTGGTTATAATAGGCCTCCTGGTTATAAAAGGTTGGGGAATCAAACAACAGTGTCCCACACGAGAAGTGGGGCATACTTATCACTATACTAATGAGCAAAGTAGAGTTCCTTGAGAAGTTTAAGGGAAACCTAAAATACACAGTTACGCAGTTACGTGAGCACAGGAAAAGGTCATTGAGCCGATCTCCCCTGTGTTAAACTCCCCTCCTAACACTCTTGATACACACGCTCTCTGACATGTGTTCCATGTGGTGCTCGTGGTGGTGGGGGGAGATTGTAGAAGGAAGGAGGTGGGGAGGTATGGGGAGGATAGGGTGCCAATGGGAAAAAGGAAAGGATAACTTCCATTCACTTGTTGGACTATCATTCCATGTAATTGAACTATACTTTGGCAGGTGGGCCTGTTGGTGTTCCCATGTGAAGCCCTTATTTATGATGCAGGGAATTTCGATTCAAATCCAACATGTTTGCTTTTTTTCTCATTTTCTTTCTCTTTAAAATCGAATTATTGTGGAGACAATGATGTAAGATGTATTTCTCCTATTTACATGGCAATGGGGCAACTCTTGGAGTCATTTTTGTGAAAGTACACTGATGTATTCAACTCACCTGCTTGAAGATCGTATCCTCCGTGATCTCAACAAGCTCCTCCGTGAGGCTTGGATAACTGTTGAAATAATATTCACTTGCATGTTTTTTGCTTCCATAACTACGTATCTAGCAACCATTTTCACATTTTATTAACTTGTACACCCACTCCCCATGGAAGCTGCAGGAAATGTCATGTTGTGGCGGGCACAAGGGACAATAATTCCGCGCACCAGTGGGTGGCGCGAGCATCCAGGTGGGGAACTGAAATGCATGCCCCGCCTTTTGGCCGATCGGCCACGCCCGGGGGCAAGGCGTGGCCTCGGGACATATATGCGGGCTCTAAGCTCGAGCCCGCCCAGTGCTGAAGTGCGAGCTCTGAATAAAGACTCCTGTTGTATCAACGCGTTGTGGCCTACCTCTCTGGCAATCGAGTCATGTGTGCACAGCACCACAATGTCATTATTCTCTGTGGGGTATATAGATCACAGTAGATCTACGCTCAAGTCAGTTTGTCTGGTGGACGCGATAAGCATGGAATGCCTCAATGACGTGGGATTCCTCCAGATGTCTTTCAGTTTCGTGTTAAACAGTAGTCGTGACTGTTTAAAAAGGTAATCATATGTGTTCGTGGTTTATAATTGTTTTACTTCCAGTCGGAGCTACCACGATACGCTACGATACGCTATTTATTCACGTCAACACGGCATTTGTCAAAGGAGGAAAAATCCCTTGTGGCGGGAGAGATATTATTAGTGTTAATATTGTTTTGTAATAACATTAATATTGTGCTGTTATCATGAATGTTGTTATTACTTTTGTTTTTAAAAGCCGATTTGGAAAAATGCAACGATAAGCTATCTTAATACTGATATACACCTCGACACGGATTTTGCCGAAGGTGGAAAACTCCCCTTGGGGAGGGGGGGGCGGGGAGTGGGGCATTAAGTCGCTACGACCACCATCATGTGACCCTTAATCATGCTGTCAAGTTTGGTTGTGATTGGACAAGTAACGACTTGATTGGACAAGACAAGCATGGACAAAGACCAAACAGACAGACAAACACCAAATTGCGTATTTTAGTACTGGTACAATGATGATGAAAAGGTAATTCAGGTAGAAGTAAAGATCAATTGGCCCATACGGCCCTGGCCATATCCCTACCTGTGTAGTCCGATATATTACAGGAATTCCATTACAGATAACCCCAAGTAGATAATTTGTCCAGGTAATTTGACCGGTCCACTCCTATCTGAATCAAGCTCGGTGAATATACTTGAATCCACTCGTCAAAACTCCACGTTAAACTGGGGGTCCCGGCTACCAGCATGTGTTGGTGGACGTTAAAGATCGCATGCTGTCCTTTGCAAAGAGTAGGGAAGTATCACCAGAACCATGGCTGAATTCCAAATTCCTGCCCTAACTCGGCGAATGTCAGGCCTGGTCAGGCCGGTTCATGAAAGACTTGGGCCAAGCTTCCCCTGGCCGACCCCACAAGGTGGGACAATAGTGACCGTTAAAGAGCAACAACAATCACATCATATAACGTTCACTGTAATTTTGTGAATAACGCGCAGAGAAACCAGCAAACCTAGCAATACACCACCATCCTAACTCAGTCATTGTATCATCAATTTATTGCACCGTTAGAGGTATGTTTATGCCCTCTCAAATTATTGGTTGACATTTTGCAAGACCGTGGCCTTTAAAAATTAAGATTTTTTCACTTTTCACCTCTTTTACACATTTCATCTCCATCGTCACCTGGTGCTTGCCCATACTAACCAGAGGGGCACCTTGAAGGCAAAATTCGTCGGAATTTCTGGAGTCAATCATTTACTCTCTCTCTTCCGCCCCCCTTTATAAATACAGCCACACCAAGTTTTCTGAACCATTGAAGAAAGAAAATAGCAAAATAATAAAAAGTGGATACCAAAGCACTTGCTCACAAGCATGGCTTTTTCATTTTACAGGAAGCTCTGGCTTTTCCTCCATGGATTTCCTCGAACTTTTTGAGACAATTGATCAAGAAAAACTTTATTCGTTTTTAATAAGTCTCGGTGGCTTGTAGGTTGGAAAGTCTGACAGTTGGAAAAAGGATGTCCTGTGGCTCAGGGCGATATCACGTGTTGGAACGGATGGCAATGAAAAGTGAACAGAAAATATGCATCATTCCGACCTGACAGGTGCATTTCGAGAGACCCAAGGTAACCCTTATGATGTAGCCCGCAGCCACAACACGGATTGGGTTTCCAAAACCATGCATTCATATGGCGTGCACTACAGGTGTGAGCACTTTTTGGAAATGTACGCACGGCATGGGTCCGATCCAGGTTGGTGATCGTGGCTTCCGGTTGAATCAATAGACAAGAAGAAGAAGAGTCTTGTGCACGATGCGACAGTGATGACCCATTTTTTCAGTAAAGGTGTTTGATGATGAAGAATCTGCTTGTTCACTTTGTGCTTTCTGGCCTGTGAAATTGAACTACATAGAAATGTCACATCACTTTACCATAGAGTGAAAGGAAATGCAAACCACTAAGCAAATATCCAGGTGAATGACAGTTTATGGCCATCCGTCTACCTTTTAGTGGCCACACCTGGGTATAGTTTTGTCTGTATAGACGTTAATATATTAGTTATGATAACAATGTACTTGTCAATTATTATTACTGGCAGCGGTACCGGCCCGATGGGCGGGGCTTCAATTGGGAGGCCCAAATGAAAAGGCAAAATATCAGAAATTGAAGGTTTTTTTTATTTTAAACGATTCATATAAACGTCCGTTAAATATCACACACAAATCATCAAAATCTAAACAGTATTTGTAGAATTTTAACAAAAGCGACATCACTGTTCATATCGGTAAATATTATTCCATCGTGTTTGGAAAAACTGGAAAATTGGGAAAAAAATTGGAAAAACAATACAGCCTATTTTACTCCAGGGGCTCCCAGGATTACCCACCCAAAATATCGTTGCGATCGGTTCAGCCGTTTTTGCGGTACCTGGGAACAGACAGACAGACATTTGGTGAATTCTAGTAAGATTCACAAACCGCACTGTTGTGTTTTTCCACCATTCTTCTGGACTTTTGTGTGCGTAATGCTTTTGTTCATTCCCTGGTCATCAAATGTGCAGTCTAGTCTAGCAAGCATCTAGTGATAGGTCCACTCGCTCACCTATATAATTATAGCTGGCATACAGGAAAGGTTTCTGATCTGATTTGAAAGGTGTGAAAACGTGAATGGATCGAATAAGGCCCAAAAAAAAAAATCTTCCTGCGCGATTTTTTTCCGGCCGAATAGAGGAGGCCCTGCTTTTTTTTTTATGGCCGCCATATACATAGCACGCCATTTTTAACCCCCCTCCCTCATCCTCTCCCCCACCTCCAAAATAATGAACATCATAAGGATACGTAGTCAGGTACACGTTTTGATGTCGCCCTAGTCCCCCATCCATCAAGCAGGTGACTGGCAACACATGCTCATACCCAGTCGACCCCATGTGGGTGAGCTGCCCCCACCCACAGGTCTGTGGCTTTCTGGACCATGCATTCCCAGAGGAGAACGATGCATCAAATGGACTCTTATGCTGGAGGACATGACCTACATTGAAATTCTTGTGGAGTTTTTCCCTCGATGGCCTGTTTTTTACTGAAAGAAAATTGCATCAGTTGGGCAATCCGACCCGACCCAACTTGGCTTGGTTCAGATATGTTTTTCCATTAGAGATACCATTTCACCAATTTTGACAATATTGCGATTAAACATTTGCTCCACACTGTTTACGCGCACCAACTAATGTTGGTAGATGAGACACCCAGTTCAACATCCATCTGAGGGACAGGACACTTATTGAAGAATTACCCTGAAACACCAGGATGACGGTTTATATCCGGGTCGGGATTCCAACCCAGGCTCGGTGCCTCAGAGGTGAGTGTGCGTACCTCAAGGCCATCCGTATCAGTCCCATTTTAAAATATTTTGTCAGCAAAGAATGAGTATCTCAATAAAATTTTTAAAAAGTCAAACATAAAATAAAAAACTACAACGCCACTCAATAGAGCGCATACTCCCGCCGTGGGTTTAGTTGGAATAATACGTTTTGTTTAACATCCCCTCTCCCCAAAACAATAAATGAAAAAGAAAGTAGGCCCAAACTGTCAGATAATTTATTTTAATATATCTCGGAATTAGAGGAAAAAACATCATTTAAGAATAAGAATAAAAGCTTTAATGCAGTAAAACAGAAAAAATCTTTCCCCAAAAAAATTCCTGGATCCGGAATAATATCCTGAGCTTCACCAAAAACAAATCAATTCTTCCTTATCCCAAGGGCAATCATCCCACCAACTTTCATCCAAATCCGTTCAGAACGTTTCCAGATATCTTGTTCACAAACACACGAACATATGAACACACACACACACACACGGACGGACGGACACGATCGAATGCGTTACTCCCTGGCGGGAGTAATAAACCTGAAAATCGCAGAGCCAGAACCAGAATTATTTATTTGGTCTGGGAAGCCCATGCGAGGTTTCTTCTTCTTCAGCCTCTCACAACCCTGGGTGAATATGCGATTTTTGAAAAAAAAGTTGGAATTTTGCCAAATCTGTTTTATTCGTTTGTTGATATACCTCAGCCATTGACAAATCTGGAACTAAGTCTTTATAAGTTCATCAAATACTGACACCGCGAATGACATTCACTGAGCTAAATGTTGATATCTCTTCTGAGGTAAAAAAAAAAAAAAAAAACTTTTAAAGCATTATACGTATCAAACGATACATTTTATGAAGCGGGGAAACCTAATACACACTTTGGTGGTTTTAAAATGACAGAATATGTCTTTATTAGAAAAAAAAATGAACATTGAAGACGACGCTGCTAAAAAATGCACCGCTCTAACGCATAAACACGACTTTAAACTACATTTACAACAAATATGAAAACTATTTTCATATCACAATGTTAAATACAGAATATATAGAAGATAATGTTTAAAAAAAAGGAGCCCTATCTTCCAATGGTAAAAAAATCCTTCAAAAAATTCCTGGATCGGGAATAATATCCTGAGCTTCACCAAAAACTAATCAATTCTTCCTTATCCCAAGGGCAATCATCCCATCAACTTTCATCCAAATCCGTTCAGAACTTTTCCAGATATCTTGTTCACAAACACACGAACACACACACACACGGACACGAGTGAATGCATTACTCCCTGGCGGGAGTAACAACAGTCCTCCAACATGACGTAACAACAACAATGCTTCAAGCACAATTCATCCAGTCGACCACCAGTGATTGATATGCTGTCGATACCCAAAGGTGGGCGGTCCGCTTCGAAAGTCCGCTTATCCGCTTATCCGCTGCAGCGGACTAACGTTTTCGAAGCGGATAAGCGAATCGGAACAACCCCCGGAAACCGAAGCGGATAAGCGTAAGCGGACTACCGAAAAATTAAAGCGCATCGCGATTCGCCAAATCAGCTGTTAGCCTGAGCCGTTACTCTAGAATTGTGAATATTTATTTAAGTGAATAATCTATCTATAATTCCAGTAATCTCTGTGTGTATGTGTGTGTGTCTGTGTGTGTGTGTGTGTGTGTGTGTGTTTGTCTGTGACCGCTGTTTCTCGACAACCACGGGTCCGATCTAATTGAAACTTGCCAGGTATATTGCTGGGGACCCGAGGATGTGCCTTTTCAAGGTTTGAAATTAATCGGACAAGTGGTTCCCAAGGTATGGTCACCGTACTCGCAAGCCGTTCGCTTTGGCTTTGCGAATGGACCAAACCATTTCATGTAAATAGAGGGGGGGGGGGGGGTTTCTACCGTACTCGCAAGCCGTTCGCTTTGGCTTTGCGAATGGACCAAACCATTTCATGTAAATAGAGGGGGGGGGGTTCTGTGGTCGTTACTGCCACGTGGTTTCAAAGTTTTTTTTGGTTGTTGTTGTTTGCACGCATGTTTTTTTGCACGCACGTACGGGCAAGCACGTACGGGCAAGCACGTACGTGCGGGCACGCCCTAGTAAGTGAAAACTGAATATTTTATTGGACGCTAGAGCGGCAATACGTCAAGATGGAGAGATTTCTGACTCTCCAGCCCAGCGGCAGTGCCAGGGACAGGCACACGAGTGACGCAAACCAGCAGTCCCAGCACAGCGACATCCACAACCCGGCGGTCAACATGATGGGGGACGTGGAGGACAGTCACGAGATCTGCGCCCTGACCCCTCAGCTCGCGCGCAGCAGAGTAGAGTAGAGTCGAGTGGAAAACTTTATTTCAATAAATTTTGAATAAATTTTATTTAAATAAAAATGTATATTTTTGATCTTAAAAGCTTTGTTTGTCTTTGTAGTAGTTAGAAATGGCTATTTAGGCTTAAAAAGCATTAAATTCCCTTTAGAAACGTCAAAAATCGCTTTAAAAACGTCGAAGCGCTTTAAAAAAATCGAATCAAAGCGGATAAGCGGATAAGCAGTAAGCGGACTAAGATTTTCGGCCGCTGAAGCGGATAAGCGAATCGGACTACACGGGCTGGCGGAGCGGATAAGCGGTAAGCGGACTTAAAATTTTCCGAATCGCGCCCACCTATGTCGATACCCAAAGATGGTCCAACCCGGATGGCTGGAGAAATCCATCAAATGGAAAACTCGGGCTGATTTGGCTCGACAAAGGCAAATAAAACTAGAACGGGCACTCGGTAGAGCGCATACCTTCGCCGCAGCTACTGTTCTGTACTTGGCATGGGAGTGTAGGGAACAGAACAGTGTAGGGACAATCGCGGGAGATTGCGTTATAGTGATGACGTCCTGGATGGACATCTTCTTCTTCAGTCGCGCATAACTTTGAGTGAAATACGATCGAGTTAAAAATAGTCAGAATTTGAGCAAATCTGTTTCATTCGTTTGTTAATATGCCTCATCTATTGTCAAATCTGCAATTATAATTTTTTTTGAGGTTGAAATGATCGCGGGAGATCGCGTTATAGTGATGACGTCCTGGATGGACATCTTCTTCTTCAGTCGCTCATAACTTTGAGTGAAATACGATCGAGTTAAAAATAGTCAGAATTTGAGCAAATCTGTTTCCCAAAATCTAATCAAATGTGTCCCGTATAATAACCAATCATCCCACCAAATTTCATGCAATTCGGTTGAATACTTTTTGAGTTATGCGAATAACATACACACACACACACACACAGACATACAAATAAATACACAGCGATCAAAACATAACCTTCCGCTTTTGCGAAGGTAAATATATGGAGTATTTTTGCATTTATGATTGCTTTATATTCATTTGTGTGCACCATGTGTCTGCTGGTTTGCTTCATTGCTGAGAGTGCACCTGTGCTGTTCATGTAGTGCCCCCTGTTTGTTAGGCCGAGAAAATATATTTCCGGGTTCTGGTCAGCGCGCGCATCGATTTCGACCCTGCGCGTCAACAATTTTTTTTTTCAAATTTGGTATCGACGTTCGTGCACGGTTCTCCCCTACAAAACAGCGTTTAGTTTGTCCAAATCCAACCAGCTGTTCCAAAGATATGAGTAGGTTTGTGTGCCGTGACGTCATGAATCCAACAGGAAAGTTGCATGTGACGTCATCGTCTTAGTCACGTGGCCCCTTTGGTGGCAAACCATTGCTTCTGCCACCATACGTAATGGCGGCAATTTGAAACTCGTCTCACATATAAATTGCCCCCTACACGATGGTAAAGAGTTGTTGTGCTGTCGGATGTACAGCCCGATTTCATAAGGGATCGGGATCGTCATTGTACCGTTTCCCGGACGACACAACGCGCTAAACCGGATTCATGGCTGCCTTGACTGCAGCTCTCAGGTGAGAATATGGCGCGTGAGGTTGTTACCTTCGCTCGCGAAGCGAAAAGCAGCATTAGGCATTTGGTTATGTACATGTGGAGTGCGTATGGCGTACGTGTGGCGTACTTGTGGAGTGTGTGGCGTACGTGTGGCGTACCTGTGGAGTGTGTGTGGCGTACGTGTGGCATACGTGTGGAGTGTGTGTGGCGTACTTGTGGAGTGTGTGTGGCGTACGTGTAGCATACTTGTGGAGTGTGTGTGGCATACGTGTGGCGTACTTGTGGAGTGTGTGTGGCGTACGTGTGGAGTGTGTGTGGCGTACGCGTGGCGTACTTGTGGAGTGTGTGTGGCGTACCTGTGGAGTGTGTGTGGCGTACTTGTGGAGTGTGTGTGGCGTACGTGTGGAGTGTGTGTGGCGTACGTGTGGCGTACTTGTGGAGTGTGTGTGTGGCATACGTGTGGCGTACTTGTGGAGTGTGTGTGGCGTACGTGTGGAGTGTGTGTGGCGTATGTGTGGCGTACTTGTGGAGTGTGTGTGGCGTACGTGTGATGTACTTGTGGCGTGTGTGTGGCGTACTTGTGGAGTGTGTGTGGCGTACGTGTGGCGTACTTGTGGCGTGGGTGTGGCGCATGTGTGGCGTACTTGTGGAGTGTGTGTGGCGTACGTGTGGCGTACTTGTGGAGTGTGTGTGGCATACGTGTGGAGTGTGTGTGGCATACGTTTGGCGTACTTGTGGCGTACGTGTGGAGTGTGTGTGGAGTGTGGAGTGTGTGTGGCGTACGTGTGGCGTACTTTTGGGTCCACACGGGTCCATAGGCAGATGACACAGCCTCAGTTTCTCGCAATACCGCGAAAACGCCTCAACGGGCAAGCTACGGGCGTAAACTGACAGGTCCGTCTGATCAAACGACAGCTTTCCCGCCATGTTGTTTATGCCACCCAAGATGGCGGCCGGAACCGGTTGCCATGGACGACGCTCACGCGATGCAAGGCCTCTATCGGCTGGATATTGTCATTTATTGAAACGAAGACGTTATTTGTCGGGTTCGTGTGAAGCAACAGAAGGCCTAGAGATCTGTGGGTGGTCTCGTTGGTTAGGCCTGGATCCTATCTCGTTTGTCATGAAGTTGTAAGTGTCTGTGATTATCTGGTGGACTGGGAGAAGAGATCGTGGGAGACCATCGGCCTGTTAGACCACTTGCGCATGCGCAGTGTTGACGCGATCGACGCATTGGAATGTTTAACGGTACGGCGAGGCGATCTCGAGAACGGAATGGCAGTCTATAATATGCTTGAAGAACTTAATGATTTTCAGAATAAATACATTTTAAAATAACTTAAGCTTGTGTTCATTATTTACAAAAAAAAGGCCTACAAGTCCCATTGGCTGTCTTTCATTTCTCTCTGGACAGCGCCATGGCAGATGAGGAGGACCGCAAGACATGAGGACTCAAAAAAAACATCTATATGTGCAATCCACGCTTTTCAAAAAAAACCGGAAAAAAAAACCGCATCGCCGCATCAATTCTGGAACATTGGTCTGACCAGAGACCAGCAATATATATATTTTGGCCTTAGAGTAGGAATTTGCAACTGCTGATGCAGTGCCCCCTGAAGGTTACAGTGGCAATTTGCAACTGCCGATGCAGTGCCCCCTGAAGGTTACAGTGGCAATTTGCAACTGCTGATGCAGTACCCCCTGTAGGTTAGAGTAGGAATTTGCAACTGCCGATGCAGTGCCCCCTGTAGGTTAGAGTAGGAATTTGCAACTGCTGATCCAGTGCCCCCTGTAGGTTGTTGTTGGTGTTGTTTCGTATGCAGCCTGTGGTTGCTGGTTGCATAATTTCTCTGGAAGTGCCTTTGTGCCGCTGATGCAGTGCCCTCTGTAGGTTATAGTTGTTGTTGTTGGTGGAATTGTTGTTGGTGGAATTGTTGTTGGTGGAATTGTTGTTGGTGGAATTGTTGTTGGTGGTATTGTTGTTGGTGGTATTGTTGTTGGTGTTGGTGTTTCATATGCAGCCTGTTTCTGCTGGTTGCATAGTCTCTCCAGAAGTGCCTTTGTGCCGCTGATGCAGTGCCCCCAATTACCATTGAGCTGGTACTCAATTTGCCGACCTCAGAAGGATGAGCAGGCTGAGTCAACCTCCCTGGCGTTAATTCAGCGAGCGACCGGGATTCAAACTCAGGATTCTAGGATCCCAAGCCGCACCCGAACCGCTAAGCCAACACCAGGCTCTTCTGTAGGTCCTCAGGCTGGTGCTGGGAGACGGGTCCTCAGGCTTAACATCCTTCTGATGGACAGCACGTGGTCGACATCGCCATCGTGCATGCGAAACACCAGGGTGACAGTTTATAGCTGGGTTGGGATTCGAACCCAGGTTAGACATCTCAAACATCCATATATCTTTAACCCTAAGCTGTCCTACCAGCACATTACACTAGTGCAGCGGCATAGCAAACCAATTGTGCATTTTGTGATGGAAGCACCAAATTTGGCAGAATGATAGAATATTATATGGAGAACATTTTCAGATATGGAACCACTTTGGAATTCACCCCAATGTGGCCGCCATATTGGATTTCAAAATGGCGGCTTAAAAATCTTTAATTACAAATATTTCTGGTTCTATACCAGCTACAGCCTTGATTTTAGTGTCTGGATGTACAAACTTGAGGTCAAGGAATTGAATGGTTCTACTTAGAAGTTGATTTACTGACGCCATATTGGATTTGCACTCATCTCTTGCAGTTGCTCTTTCGTTGTATATGTCATATGCACGATGCTGCAGTATGTGTAGGGCAGCAACAGTTACTTGGTGGGCGCGTCTTGTACGGCTGACGTGAGCTGCACGCAAGAAGGTGTCTGCTGTGCCAGCTGTTGCTATCTCTGCCTGAACCAATGCCTGTGTCCAACCGCTGTCTTGCAGCCAGTCTCCTGCTGTCTTCAAAGCTGCCATCTCTGTGTGTAGACCACCCAGCATGACCACAAAGAGATCTTCACCATGTGTGTCTGGCCAGTTCCATTGCACCTGCTTGGCGATCGCATAAAGTGGTTGGTCCAGTGTGACGACGGGTATCTGTCCAGGGTTTAGCTCATTGATCGCTGCTTTCACGACATCCATGGCATGGCGGATCATTGCCACTGAGTGGGCTTGGTCATGGAAGAGGGGAAGCAAGGCAGTGGGTGTGACTGTGATACTAGTATCCTTGGCCGATTGGTTCTCGGCGTGATGTGCAGCCCAATAAATGTTTCCTGGATTCTGTGTGTCACCACTGTCACATGCATCCTTCACAGTCTGGAGCCACCTCTTCTCTTTATCCAGTTCAGCTTGTGCAGGATTCCTCTGCAGCGACGCCTGGGTTCCAGCTGGTACAGGGTGGCTTTTGGCAAGTGAACTAACTGGTTGTACATCTGTGTAATACCGTGGAAGGTCCTCCACAGTCTTGACATTTGAGACACCCCCGATGATGACAATACCTCGGTCTGTGCCTTGATTGTCATAGTCTGGATGTTGTATCAATGAAATACCAGTTCCGTGGAAGGAGTCGTGTGCTGTCGTGGAACTGGGATTGTGGTCTATATTATCCACAGCTGATGTGGTGAACACTCCACCGCGGAGCTTTGGGGGACAGACCACCTTCTCCGCCCGAAAGCGCTGACAGACCCCGTTCCCCAGCTCTGCAGAGATCCGTAGCACTCTATCATAGGCAATGCTGATCCCTAGTCCAGATAATGTGTCAACCAGTTCCCTCTTTCTCGTATGGGCATGAAGCATCAAGCCAAGATATATTGGCAAAGGAGTCTCTTGACTAATGCTGTGTCGTACGTCTGTGCCTGCACCTCTCCTCTCATGCTTCACACTGTTGTATTTGAGAAGTTGAGCTATTGTCACAGACGCCGATGCCGATGACTGACATGCCTGATCTTTGATGCCTGCGCCCTCTAAAATCATGGAGACCATTGTCAGCAGCAGTTGTGGCACAGACTCTTCTTGACATTTGTTTGAGAAGGACCCATTGAAAGGCTGAGATGACTGGAACATATCCTTCCTTATAATCCCTGCAGCTCGTGCCAGGTGCACAACATCACTGTCAATATCATGTTGACATGCCTTGGCTAATGCACTGCCAATGTCTTCCTGAAACACCAGCAGGACATCTCTTCCCTGCCTGTGCTCCTGCAGATCAGGGAAGTGTGCCAGGATACGCTCCTTGAGTCTGGTTGTATGGACTCGTGTTTCCAGCACAACTCCGAACTGTTCCATTCTCATTGTGTAGAGCTTGGTGAGGTCTGCCATTTTGAATACAGGAGCAGTGTCTTCTTCTTTAGCAGTTTCCTCTATGTACGTTACCAGTTCAGCAAGGACTATTGCTGAAATGACATCTACCGTGCTCTGGCTTTGCTCAGCAAGCTTTTTTGCTGCCCTCACGCGGTTGTATAGGGATGTCAAACATTTCTTATGGTACTTGGCCTCTCTTGCGACCATGTCCCCAGCACTCAGTTGGGCTAACAAAGTGGTATCCTGAAGAAACTCTGCAGCCTTGCGAACGTGTTTATCTAGTTCCAATGTCGCTGCTTGATGAAACTCCAAACCAAGCTCTTGCTGGCAGAAGAAGCACAAATTGTCGCATATGCTATCAACACAAGCTGCCTGAGACCTAGTAAGCTTGTACTTATCTGTGATTGTACTGGGGATAGGGCTTCCCTCTGAATGACTTCTCTTCTGTACCCGCTGTAGCTTGGTAGTGTTATATTTCACCCTGCATGACTTGTGCCACTTGGCTTGGTGGGCAGCTAGAGTGGCAGCTATCCCTTGGCCTTCATCCAGTCGTTGCAAGTCCACGTCTTGTGGCAGCTTGCCTAGTTTATTGAATGCTGATAGATTGTCTTCAAGTGTCTTGTATCCAGCACCTGCATCAGTTCTTTTCGTGACAGCAGGACACTGTAGGGACTCTCCTATATCAACTTGACACAGAACACAGAGTTCCCAGTCCAGTGGCGTCTTTGGCGTTGAAGTTACATGCTTGGTAACATGAACTAACTTGAACTGCTTCGACATGATTGAAACCTGGATGGAGCAAACAAACAAAAAAGTCGTTTAATTAGGGGTTAATCAACGGACCAGCATGTTTTATCTACAGGACAATACACGACCCCCCCTGAAATTTGACACCAAATGACCTCTTTTAGGGGTATTTTTGGCCGAAATTTTCAAATTTTTCACTCCCCAGACCCCTAGATGTTCCCTTGAGCTCAGAATCGCCGCTGTAATGTGTCTACTGATGTTAGAAAAGATATAGGGTGAATGGGGCAATAATTGTGCCTGTAGGATTTGTTTCCGCCACCCCCCCCTAAGGGTTACAGATTTTTAAAGCCGCCATTTTGAAATCCAATATGGCGGCGACCTTGGGTGAATTTCAAAGTGGTTCCATATCTGAAAATGTTCTAAATATAACATTCTATCATTGTGCCAAATTTGGTGCTTCCATCACAAAATGCACAATTCTTCTTAAATTTTTGCTATGCCGCTGCACTACACTGAAATGTATGAAGATGTGCTTTTTGCAAAATTACATTTTTCCCATGAAAGGAAATGATCCAGGAAACTGTCGCATGGAGAATATTGGAAGTCATAGTTTTAAGTTTTGTTTCATGCTTTAATAACCCCGTGCATGTACCACCTTTTGAGGCCATTTTCCCCTGCAGAGCAGGGGTTGGCCTTTTTCGGGCACCATGGTCCCTTTTTGAAGCAATGTTTTACGGCCGGATGCCCTTCCTGCCGCCAACCCTGTTAGTCGCCTTTTGCGACACACAGGGAATTACCAGTGAACTGGTACTCAATTTGCCGACCTCGGAAGGATGACAGGCTGAGTCAACCCCCCTGGTGTTAATTCAGCGATCGACCGGGATTCGAACCCAGGATCCTAGGATCCCAAGCCAGCACCCTAACCGCTAAGCCAACACCAGGCAAGCAGCGTGCATGTGTTGCATAAAATTTAATTTTCCCTCAATTTTAGGCCCAGCCGTTGTTGTTAAGTTGTGGTTTTATTATAGGTTTTTCCAGTTTACACATTCCTTATCCGCAATTGGGAGCATTGTTTTTTGTTAGATGTGCTATAGCGAACCTGACATCTTAAAGGTCATGTCAGTCACGCGACTGGAGACACAAGTGCTTTTCAAAGATTCAAACCAAATTCTTCGACTGCTGACAATAAGGCACCGAGGTCAATGCGGCTTGTCGGGCACCATAAAGCTCAGCTACAATATTGTCATCCATACTGAGGCTTGAGCTGAGATTTCAAATAAGGCCTCATACCGCATGGAGCTACAATTCAACAACTGCGAGCTAAAATGTCCTGGGGTTTCATACATTCTCTCGTGCAACTCCAGTACTCTCCAGCGACTCTCATAAGCCCATGCCGGCTGTTTGAAACGCCATGGATATCCTTGTGATCGGCTAGGGGGGTCACCGGGCATGAAAGAGGTCATGTGTCTGTGAAATCTTTTCCATTTCCCTCATGCAGCAGGGCCAGATTTTGCATGCGATTGTGACTTTGTACTGAACGACTCGGTGAGATAGCTTATGGCCTGAGCATAGCCAGAGAACATTGCATTTGCAGAAGATTTTGAGCTTTATGAGATTCCAAGCAAGTCCATTTTTCTTCATCCTGGCTGCATGCCAATGTTCCATTTTTCTTTTGTCTCTCTTTGGGGATTGTTAACATTCATACTCAGTGTTTTGATTCTTTATTGGAAAAGGTGTTTAGCATTTAAAGCATTGTTTATTGCTTACTAGCAGAAGTACCCGGCATTGCCGGGCGGGGGAGGGGAGGGGAGGGGAACGGGGGGGAGGGGAGAAGAGTGGGAGGGGAAGGGGGACAGGGGAGAAGAGGGGGGGATGGGGAGGGTGAGGGATGGGAGGGGGTGGGAGGGGGAGGGGAAGGGGGGAGGGGCAGGGGGAGGGGGGAGGGGGGACCCGGCAGAAGTACCCGGCATTGCTGGGTGGGGGAGGGGAGGGGGGAGGGGAGGGGAACGGGGGGGGGGAGGGGAGAAGAGGGGGGAGGGGAGAAGGGTGGGGGAGGGGAGAAGGGTGGGGGAGGGGAGGGGGAAAAGGGAGGGGGAGGGGAGAAGGGGAGGGGGTAGGGGGAAAGGGAGGGTGAGGGGGGAGGGGGAAATGGAGGGGGGAAAGGGAGGGGGAGGGGGGAAATGGAGGGGGAAGGGAGAAGGGGACGGGGAGGGGAGAAGGGGAGGGGTATGGTGGAGGGGGAAGGGAAGGGGGGACGGAGGGGGAAGGGGTAGGGAAGGGGATGGCCAGTCAACAATGACGTTGCAGTTCTCATGGTCGGAGAGCAGCACAACAATCCGACATAGTCCTGCATATTCGCAACAACAGCACGAAGCGGATTTTGGAGACTCACCGATCCTGTGACGTCCTCCAGTACCGGCATTGCCAGGCGGGGGAAGGGAGACCCGTACATTCCCAACCCGTACATTCGCCCTCTCGACTCAAGCTCACTCGGACAAAAGCCTCGCACAAATTACACCGTGAAGGCCCAATGGTCATGTCCATGCCACAAATCACGGGCGCACTGAATTGAAAATATATAGAACGCTCATACTCCGTGAAAAGTGAAGCCGCCGTGTCGCCATCTTGGTCAGCACGACTCGACCAACTCGCTTCTCGGATCTCGTTTTGTGCGGCAATAAACTGCTCCAATCGGTTACAGAAGGGTTGTGGAAAGACGTTTCACAGCTGTTTCAAAGACATTTAATTCATATCGCACAAAATCGATACAAAACACGATCGCATAAAAGGTGAAAAAACGTGTGACGTGTGACGGGATGGAACATCACGTGATCGCTCTGAGCGAATCAGTCTGGCGGCGGAAATGGAACATCACGTGATCGCTCTGAGCGAATCAGCGAGCTGCTCTGGAACTGGCTGAGATTAGCGGGTACTTCGCTGAAATGCGCTGAGGTAAATATGAATAAAAAATATGGATCGTCAAATATTTTGAGTTCGGCCATGTTCGTCCCACGCTCAATGGCCATGTCTATGTCAAATATCAAGCACGTAAGCCTCTCCGTTTAGGAGTCTATCGGTAACATTACACACACACACACACACACACACACACACAAACTGTGTTTTATATATATAGATTTAGCTCTTTTGATCCATCATTGTGACACACATATATATATATATATATATATATATATATATAATATATATATATATATATATATATATATATATATATATATATATATATATATATATATATATATATATTGTTACAGACGCGGGTTTTAGATGTTATATTGACCGAGCGGTGGTGTATTTAACCGCGTCCGAACAGTTACTCCCCGATTAGAACCCGATTCCACCCGACATTGACCAGATCGCCCCACAGATATTCAATCGGGAAATCTCTAAAGCGACCGAAAGAGAATGAAAAAGAAGAAGAAGAAGAATACGGAGGAAGAACAGATTTATTATACACACACAAGCAATGGATGGAAGAAGCAGTAACACAGCGAATCGTTAACTTACACTATTCATTTTTACTTAGCCCCAAGACAACGAGCAGGACAGGACGTTCACACTTACACAGGGGATAATGCAGGCAGGTAGGGCTTGAGGTGGATTGCTTGAGAGGGAGGCAAAGTCGGGAGGCCGCAGCTCGCAATTCCTCGCGGTTTTGGCGGGAAACCCCCCGTCATGTATCCGCTGCGGTAGACGTCACGCGCTGGTTCGGCACACCTGCTCCTCTTCTTGGGGTGGAGCCGTCTCCCTCCTTTCAGCGCGTCTCTCCAAAGCTGGTTTCCTTGCCGAGTACCTCTCCTCCTTGGCTTGGAGCGTTTCGCATCTCACCGATCCTCTTGGTGCAGTCTCTTTGCTCATCTCCCAAGGCCTCTGGTAAAGCAGTCCCTTACAGTCGCTTTTATCACCTCGAGCGAAATCAAGCCGCCGACTCCGAGGGCACGCCTACCGGGTCGCTCACCGCGGTGTTGATTGGCTGTTAGGGCTGGTTCACTCCTTCCCTCTTATCACGAGGTGGAGACACGCCTTTCTTCCCCAACCCTACCTCGTGGCCAATGGTGGTTGAAGAAAACCGCCCAAAATGCGGAAGGCAATTGGAAGGGAGGTTTTGGGGAAATTGGAAGGGCCTACGCTTATTTTGTTTGATACAATGCAAAGTCAATCTAGTGGGAAACACATATTTAGCCTACATGGAATAAGGAAATACACTATTTAAAAGATATATCGTGACCTGCGTGTAAGTTTCATGGAATTAACTAGGACGGCTGCGACCATTATTTACATTATGAGGATGTTACCATACTTTTGTAACGTTCACATTGTAACGTTTCCACATTCGTTACACTGCACCCTCCTTTCTTCAGGCCCGTACTCGGGCCTATTAAACTTTAACTTAGTGTGACACGTAGGTGTAATTCCCTCTACAATTAACCTGACCCTGAGTGTGACAATTTTAAAACACAAATAAGTATGTCCCCCTATTGCATTGCACCCTGTCTAACAGACTCAAGCCCACAGCTAACCGAATTACGGAATTATTCTCAAACTATACATTTACGGTGGGGAGCATTATTTACAATGACGTGATTTCTTATTTACAACGCAACCCAGGACCTGTGTTTTTTTTTGTTTTTTTTTAGGGAACAAGAGAAAGAAATTCCTGTTGGGAGGGAGGAGACAGCATGCATTGCATCGATGCACCAGTACCAATACCACCAAAGCACCCAAAAGCACCAAAAACACCACAAAGCACCAAAAGCACCACAAAGCACCAAAAACACCACTCGGTGCGCAGTCACCATGGTTCTTAATAAACACAACAAAACAACTGGTGGTGGTCTTCACTTTCTCTGCTGGGCCGATGTTCTTCCCGACGTCTTCTGGCTTCATGCGGCCTATTTGGACATAATAAAAAGCACAACTTGTGTCCATTTTTATTTAGGGCCTCAGGGGCCAACTAAGGGTGGTCCACCTGTTTGGCATAGGTGCCACCTTACCGAGGTCCGCAAGCAAGATTCCCTGGCCACCATGGCCGGTCTCCAACAGAGGTGCCCTGCCCCAGAACCTGGGGTCCATCAAGTGGTACTTGGCCGCAGAACAGCGGTCCATAAAGTGGTACATCAACGCAATGCATGCTGGTTCTGGGAATCTCGGGCGCACAATGGCCACCTCACGCACGCTCCCCTCGGCACCCAATGGCGCACAGGTCATGTGGGAGACAAAAGAAAGACAATTGAGCGAGGGGTAAGGTCACAAGGGTACACGTCAATAAGGCAATGCAAGGCGAAATGCGTACGGAGGGCGAAGTGAGAAAGCTCGTCCCTACCGTACGTCACCCCCCTGTCACCTACCCTACCCTTGCCCTTGCCCTTACCCCATATGTACAAAATCTACACATTACCAATTCGTCACTACTGTCACGTCTTCCCCATATTTCCCCTATACCAAATTCGTCACCACAATCCCTCTACTTCAAAATTTGCCATCATCAATTCATCATCAATCCTCATAAGGAGGAAGAGATGGAATTACGCACAATGTCACACCCACGTCATGATGCGTCTCACAATCCAAACATTTGCATCATAAAAAAAATAAAATCAAAACATGGCATGGTGTGGAGTACCTGTCACCTCAGGTGAGTGGATGCAGATGGTGCGAGGAGATCCTTCATCCTAACTATCCTCTAAATGACTTTAACACACTTTACACTACCCGGGGTCTCTCCCTGCCAATCCAGTGGCCAACTTACACTATGGGTTCTAAAAACCAATTCCCATTGACCAAACTGCGGTGCTTCTCAATTTGGGGTCTCACTCCCCCGATTCATCCCCCGGTGCCCTCGCACAATTTCTGGGCTGCGACGTCTAGCTCTCCCAACAGGTCTACCCACCTGCACACCTCCACCACTGTAGTTGCCACCCGAGCTTACCTAGCTCCTCACCCTAACCTAACTAACTGGGGACAGCCCCTCTCCTGGCTCTGTCACCCCATGGTGCCCTCTGGCACTGGGCTACCCGGGTCCGTCCTCCGGATCCTCGGGCCCCATCCACAACAACTACTACCGGCTCCCAGAGCCCACCTGCGGCCTCACCTGGCCGACATCCTCACAGTGGTGGAGTGCCCAAACCAACTACACACACTAACAGGCTACACGCCCAGCCATTTCCACAACACTAATGCACCCATCCACATACCATTCTGCCACCCGCACCACAGATGCCAATATCCAACCACAATTTACCTGTACCCTCTACCTAACACTTACACTACCCGCCCCGGGTATCCGTGATGGGGGTCCACTCTTCCCCCATTCACACCTTCGCACCATCCACTCCACTCCACAATTTCCACCATTCTCACTCCACGACCATCCATTCCAATACTCCAGATATTCCACACTACTATTTATTCCACACAGCCACATACACCTGTTGTTGCACACCTGTGCCCTCACACCTGGTGCCACCTGCACCCTCCTTTCTTCCTGGACCATTTGGTCAACACAACACGCAATCACCACTACTCCCTCATACACTGCTCCACACACCTGTTCAGTTGCACACCTGTGCAATCACACCTGTTCCATTCTCACCTGTTCAATCCTCACACACACGGCATCATCTCAGCTAACTACTCCCCTCTGAAACTTGCGCTTCCCAGTCGTCCCTTTAAACTATTGCGCTCCCACGTCATTATAATCCACACTAATCTACCTGCGTCCCCACTACAGGTATCAGTCACTAACTAAACTTAACGTTACCTGATGTCATCTTCGCTAGATCCCTACAATTATCCAAGCCCTCCCTGGCTCGGTTGTCATAGCCACCCCATAAACTATTGCGCATTTGCCCCCACCTTCTGTGAGGGATGACAGCGTTGCCATCCCACCACAGCGGGGCATCTCACTACCATCCCCCCAGTCCTCTGACGCTACGAGCCCCTGTCGCAAGAGGTACTGGGTCCTGCCTCGGCATCTAGAGCCGAGGCGATCCATGAGGGCGCCTGCTCGCCGGCATAAGGTCTTATCCGGTCGGCATGGACGATCCGAGGGGGGTCCGTGGCCCCATTTTGATCTTAATGACCACGTCACAGATTTGCGACAGGACGACTCCCGGGCCTTACCAGGGGGAGGTGAGTTTTGGGCACCTTCCCTTCCGCCTCCGGGGATTAAAGAACCAAATCTTCATCCCCGGAGCGTATTGACTCCCCTGGGTCCAGTCGTCGTACCTGCGCTTCATCTTGGCCCCCGCCAGATGGAGCTGGCGGCGGGCGAAGGCATGGACCCGCTCCATGCCTTCCTCCAGGTGACGTGCGTAACCCTCCTTCGGCGGTGTGTCCGTGGTGTCTGGCACGGGACCGCATAGCAAGTCGGCGGGAGCCCGTAACTCCCGCCCATACATAAGCAACGCTGGACTGCATGCGGTGGCCCCGTGCTGGCTAGTTCGGTAGGCCATCAACAGGTACGGGAGATGTTCGTCCCAGTCATCCTGACGGGTGGTGGTGAACAATGCCAGTTGTTGGATCAATGTTCGATTGAACCTTTCCACCATCCCGTCAGATTGTGGCCGCAAGGGCGTGGTCCTGGTTTTTCGAATTGACAGGAGTCTGCACACATCTTTTAGTAATTGGCTCTCAAAATTTCGACCCTGATCGGTGTGCAGCTCCTGTGGAATCCCGTGCCGACATACAAATCCTTCTACGAAGGCCTGTGCTACCACCCCTGCTTCTTGGTTGGGGAGGGCATAGGCCTCCGGCCACTTGGTGAAATAGTCCATTACAACGAGGATATACTTATTACCTTGGCGGGTGCGGGGCAGCGGTCCTAGAATATCCATAGCCACCCGCTCAAGGGGGGCCCCCACCTGATGTAATTGAAGGGGGGCCCTCATCCTCCGTGCTGGTCCCTTTTTGGCAGAACAGGCGTCGCATCTCCGACACCAGTCCTGTATGTCGCGCCCCATATTCACCCAATAGAACCTCCGGCGGACCCGAGATATTGTCTTTGTCCTGCCCAAATGGCCGCCGGAGCGGGTACCATGCACCTGTTGCAATATGACGTTCTTGAATTTGTCAGGGACTATCACCAGCCAGGAAGTTCTATCAGAGGGAACCTCCACCCATTTGCGATACAAGATGTTGCCTTTCAATTCCAGGGTCTGCCACTGAGCCCAATACGCCTTTGTTTGCGCCCCGAGGGGGGTGACCTCTTCCCCCTTTGGTCTTTGCCCCAATTTGACCCATTGGAACACCGGCCCCAGAACAGGATCCTCCTGCTGGGCCGTGCTCCAAGCCAACTCTCCAAATTCCTCGTCCGCGGTTAGTGGCAAAATTGGCCCTCTCACCCGGGTTGCCCGGACGACGAGAATCGGGGCGGAATCGCCCAATTGCTCCCTCTCCTCGTGTCTCGCACAAAATTTACAGTTTTCTCCCAGACAAGGACGCCGAGAGAGTGCGTCCGCATTACCATGGGCCTTCCCGGCCCTATGGGCCACATCAAAATCGTACTGCTGCAACTTTTCCAACCACCTTGCAATTTGGCCCTCCGGTTCCTTGAACCGAAGGAGCCATTGCAAGGAGGAATGGTCAGTTCTAACCAAAAATTTCCGCCCGTACAGGTACGGGTGGAAATGGTTCATGGCAGCCAGCATGGCCAATAACTCTTTGCGAGTGACGCAATAATTTCGCTCGGGCCTACCTAAGGCCCGACTATAGTAACCAATCACTCTCTCCACGCCCTCCTGTGTCTGAGACAAAACTGCGCCCAATCCTTCCTGGCTCGCATCCGTGTCCAGGGTAAATGTCCCGTCACTAGTGGGGTAAGCTAGAAGGGGTGCGGATGTTAGACACCCCTTCAATTTTTGGAAGGCCTCGTGGCACTCCCGTGTCCAATTAAATCGCGTCCCCTTCTCCGTAAGCCGGTGGAGGGGACGGGCCAACTCCGCAAATTTCGCCACAAAGCGCCGGTAGTAGGAGCAGAGTCCCAAAAATCCCCGCACCTCCTTGATGGTACGTGGTGCGGGCCACTCCTCTACCGCTTTAATTTTGTCTGGGTCCGTTTTTACCCCCTCGCGGCCGATCACGTGGCCTAGATAGGCCACCTCTCTTGCAAACAAAGTGCACTTACTCGGGTTCAGCTTCAACCCTGCCTGTCTGAGGCACCCGAACACCTGGTCCAAATTAGCTACTGCCTGGGGGAACGTTTTGGCATGTACTAGGACGTCATCCAGGTACACCAGGCATGATTGCCATGGCATGCCGCCTAGTACATGCTCCATCAATCTTTCAAAGGTGGCGGGGGCGTTACACAAACCAAACGGCATCACAGTGAACTGGTACAGTCCCTTACCTGTGGAAAATGCCGTTTTCTCCTTCCCTGCCCTATCCATCTCCACCTGCCAATACCCACTCTTGAGGTCCAAAGTCGAGAACCAATTTGAGCCCGCAACGGCATCGAGGGTGTCATCAATTCTTGGCAGGGGATATGAGTCCTTGAGTGTCACGTTGTTTAGCTGGCGATAGTCCACGCAGAACCGCGTGGTCCCATCCTTCTTTTTGACCAGCACAACAGGTGACATCCAAGGACTTCCCGAGGGCTCGATCACACCTGCGTCGAGCATTTTTTCAACCTGCTCGTCAGCTTCCGCCCTCTTGCTCCAAGGGAGCCGTCGGGCGGCCTGACGAATAGGCCGGGCCTCACCGGTGTGGATCTGATGTTTCACCAGGCCCGTACGTCCAATATCCTCGGTGGACAAGGAGAAGAGGTCCAAATGGGACCCAACCAGTTTGTGTAAGGCCTCCCTCTGGGTACCTCCCAACTCTACACTACTACGATTTACCATCTCGCAAATGGGATCGGGCCAATTCCTAGAACTTATTGAAGGCTCCCCCTGGGGCCGGCTCGGCTGGACGTTCTCGCCCCTCACTGACGCGACTTCTCTAACTGGGGTGCAGCCAGCTACCTTCGTGCCCCTTACTATAGTGCGTGGTTCTGTGCTACTATTAATTACTCGGACGGCCACCACCGGCCCGTCCGTTTTTACAAGGGTACGGCCCACGATTAAACCAGGTATGGATAGCGCTGCCACCGGTTCGACCAGGCCGCAGGATTCCTGCCATGTCGGGCGAGCTGACCATCGGGCCGGCACGATGGCCTCGGCCCCCGGAGGGATGGTCACGGCCTCAGGAGCCTCCAGCTCCACCCTCTCGGCCGTGCTCACCCCCTGCAATGGTAGCTCTTCCACTCCCCATCGCAGGATCCCCCGACTCAAGTCGATTTTACAACCGCTGGCAGTCAACAAATCCAACCCTATTAAGCACGGGTCGCACACCTCCGCCACCCAAACCTCTATCTCTTCCTTTACCGATCCCAACTTGAGGGTCACAAAACCACGCCCTATGATCGGAGCCGTTGCCCCGGTAGCCAACTGCAAACTATGATTTTCCAGACGCTGGATTTTACCCCAGCCGTCTGCACTCGAATTAAGGATCACGGGGCTGATGATCGTGGCGCTGGCTCCCGTGTCCACCACGGCGTCCACCCCCACGCCGGCAATTTTGCACCGAATTGTCAAACTACCCGTTCCAATTTGGCCACAATGAATGACCTGTCGCGTCAACGAGGGCTTCTCCCCATCCCCTACTGCCGAACACCGCCCTGCATGCCCGGCACGTTCTAGTTTCCCGGGTCCTGGCGGGGGGGTGTCTGAGGTCGGCTAGGCCGATCTATACGGGGCGGAGTTGAGGGCATCGGTTGGCGGGAAACGTCCCGGCGCGGAGCTCGACACTCCCATGCACGGTGACCCATCCGAGCACAATTATAGCACCTCACCTGGTAAGGTGCTTGCCTCCGGTATTCCAAATTCCCCCCCCTGTATGTCCGAATTGGGGTACTCTGTCGGGGACTACCGGGTGCCACCGCCGGGGCCGCCTGCCATGGTCCAGGTCCCGCCAGGCGCCGATCCACTAACCTCCGGACCATGCTCTCCAGGTCAGGGCCCCCGTCGGGGGCGGGCCCCCTTGGGGGGCCGCCCCCCATCACGGGCCCCATCTGACGCACCGCCACTGCGTGGCGCTCGCCTCCCCGGGCCAGGGGCCTCGCTGCTTCCCAACGGGCTGCAGCGTCGGCCGCCTGACTCATGGTTTGCGGGCGCCACATGGCGAGCTGTTGCCGGAGCTCCAGATCCGGAAGGGCCTGAATAAAGTGATCCAGCGCCAGGCTTTCCTGGGAACTCGCTGCCATGTCCGCGTGTGCAATCCCGACCGCGCGGCGAATATCGTGAGCAAGTTCCCCGATGGTCTCCTGGGGCTTGCGTTTTCGCTGCGCAAGTTGGGCTTTAACAAGCTTGCTTTGCTGCTCAATGCCGAACCGATTAATTAATGCCGCACGGAGAGCTGGCAGGGTGAGAGCACCCGGTGGTAAAGCCGTCAGCACCTCCGCCGCCGCACCGCGCAGTGCCCCCACTAGGTGTACTCCACCTTCGTCCGGATTCCAACCGTTGCCTTTACACACGTACTCAAACTGCGCCAGGTACGCCCGCAAATCACTCTTGCCGTCATACGGCGCGAGTGGGACCTTGTGGGCGCCCGAAGGTCGGACCCCGCGGGTCACTCCTTGCGGGATCAACGCGGGACCAACCCGTTCGGGCTCCCACAGTACGTTATTCCCGGGGGGCTCCCGCGCGTCCCCCATCCCTCCAAACACTACCCCTCCTGGTGTCGATGCCTGGGTCGCCCCTCCGCAACCCGCTACCCACGCCATACCCCCACACCCTTGCTCACCAGCACCCCCCTCACTCCCCATAGCCAAACCTCCTTGCACACCTCCCCTGTCCATCCACTCCGGACCAGTCATACATCTTACCATTGGTCCTTCACGAACACCCGGGTCTACACCACCCCCCAAGCCGACTGAATCTCCCCTCACATCATATACATTGCCACTCACCTCCGTACTTCGTCGTCGCACCTCCTCTGCCACCTGCAAACTTTTTATTTGGTTAGTGAGCACCTCATCATGATTTGAACACAGACCTTGTACATATTCCATGACTTCCTCCTTTATCTCCCTTTTAGTTTCCCTCCGTCTCTTCTTAATTTCACTCACCCCCTCTTCCACCTCCTCTAATTTTTCCTTTACCTCCTTCATCTCCCGGTGCGCCCCCTCTATCTCTTCCTCTAACGCCACCTTAACCGTTTCGATGTGCGTCCTCACCTCTCGGTCCTTCGTCTCCATCACTTCTGTCACCTCCTCCAACTTCTTCGTCAACCCCTCATGTACCATCTGACATTCCTTTTGTGTTGCTATTAATTCGTTTTTAATGTCCTTTTGTGTCGCTTTCAAACCCCCGATGATTGCAGTGTTCTTTTCCACTTGGTCCGCTAGTTCCCTTTGTCCGACTGTCAGCTGTTCTACTCCCTTCGTCAGATCTTCTATTCCCCCTTGTAACTTAGCCGTATTATTTCTCACCTCTTTCTCCATACGCTTCTCACCTCGCTTTACCTCCTCGCGCAGCCCCGAAACCTCCTCACTTACCCCTCGTCGTATTTCCTCCATCTCTTTTGTAGATGCCACCCTCATCTGTCCCAATTCATCCCTCTGAGCATCCAGTTTGGTTTCTACCCCGATTTTTACCTCCTCTATCTGCTCTCCCATTTGTTTAATTTCTCGGGCGGATTGCTCCCCTATCTCCCGCAATTTGTCCTCCATCCTATTTTCTAACCCCATTAACCCATTTTTCACCCCCTCTATCTGATTCTCCTGGGCAGCCATTCTATTTTCCACCCCCGTTAACCCATGTTTCACCCCTTCTATCCCATTGTCTAACCCCTCAAATTTCTTGTCTAATCTCTCACCGGTACCCCTCGCTTCGTCCCTCATTACCCCCAATTGCTCACCCTGAGCATCCATCCGGTTCCCCATTTGTCCCATTTGGCTTCCCATTACCCCCATTTGGTTTCCCATTACCCCTAATTGCTCACTCTGAGCCCTCATTTCCTCCCTCATTTTCTCGCTATTCTGGGCCATAAGGGCCTTCATTTGTATGAAAAAAAGGTCCAAATCTACCAGCGGCGCTACTACGGTCGCGGGCGTGGGCGCCGTGGCCATGTGCGAGGCGCCATTTTGTGCGTCTGATACCCCCTCAACCGCCTCCTCATTGCTCTCCTCCTCCCTTTCTTTCCCTAAGTCCTGGGTTACCCCTAACCCGTCTATTTCCCCCACCGACATCCGATCGCCTTGATTGTCCATGGCGCGATCTCAAAATTCGGGTTTTATAAAACAAAATAAATTTCGGCAGCTTGTAATTTTGAGCGCGTTAAGCGCGCTTCGGGTCCGATTTCGGGTCCGATCTCCCTCCTCGACACCAATTGTTACTCTAATAGTACAATTGGTGTTCCAAAATTTGGGCCTAACAAATTTAGTCCCAGGTCCGAATCCAACTCCTGACAACCAATTGTTACAGACGCGGGTTTTAGATGTTATATTGACCGAGCGGTGGTGTATTTAACCGCGTCCGAACAGTTACTCCCCGATTAGAACCCGATTCCACCCGACGTTGACCAGATCGCCCCACAGATATTCAATCGGGAAATCTCTAAAGCGACCGAAAGAGAATGAAAAAGAAGAAGAAGAAGAATACGGAGGAAGAACAGATTTATTATACACACACAAGCAATGGATGGAAGAAGCAGTAACACAGCGAATCGTTAACTTACACTATTCATTTTTACTTAGCCCCAAGACAACGAGCAGGACAGGACGTTCACACTTACACAGGGGATAATGCAGGCAGGTAGGGCTTGAGGTGGATTGCTTGAGAGGGAGGCAAAGTCGGGAGGCCGCAGCTCGCAATTCCTCGCGGTTTTGGCGGGAAACCCCCCGTCGTGTATCCGCTGCGGTAGACGTCACGCGCTGGTTCGGCACACCTGCTCCTCTTCTTGGGGTGGAGCCGTCTCCCTCCTTTCAGCGCGTCTCTCCAAAGCTGGTTTCCTTGCCGAGTACCTCTCCTCCTTGGCTTGGAGCGTTTCGCATCTCACCGATCCTCTTGGTGCAGTCTCTTTGCTCATCTCCCAAGGCCTCTGGTAAAGCAGTCCCTTACAGTCGCTTTTATCACCTCGAGCGAAATCAAGCCGCCGACTCCGAGGGCACGCCTACCGGGTCGCTCACCGCGGTGTTGATTGGCTGTTAGGGCTGGTTCACTCCTTCCCTCTTATGACGAGGTGGAGACACGCCTTTCTTCCCCAACCCTACCTCGTGGCCAATGGTGGTTGAAGAAAACCGCCCAAAATGCGGAAGGCAATTGGAAGGGAGGTTTTGGGGAAATTGGAAGGGCCTACGCTTATTTTGTTTGATACAATGCAAAGTCAATCTAGTGGGAAACACATATTTAGCCTACATGGAATAAGGAAATACACTATTTAAAAGATATATCGTGACCTGCGTGTAAGTTTCATGGAATTAACTAGGACGGCTGCGACCATTATTTACATTACGAGGATGTTACCATACTTTTGTAACGTTCACATTGTAACGTTTCCACATTCGTTACAATATATATATATATATATATATATATATATATATATATATATATATATATATATATATATATATATATACTATATATATATATATATATATATATATATATATGTATATATATATATACATACTAGCTGAATGCACCCGGCGTTGCCCGGGTTCTTTTTGAATGAATTTAATCTTCTGTACATAGGTCTGACGCGAGCCCAGTATCAGTTAGTGCTCAACGATTCCTTGTTCTTTCTTCTGTCGGGCCCCGCGAGAGAGAATTTTGAAAGCATGTGTTGCAATCAGTCAGATATTCCTATTTAAAGTGCATAAGTTGTACTTCAAGAGAATTTTGAAAGAAGAAGAAGATTTATTGCGACCTGACCGGCCTCGCCACCTAGCCTATAACCTTCCTGGGGCCCGTCCCGACATTTTTTGTTTTACAGGTTTCCTCCCATCTTTCACCGTTCAGGAGATTAGCGTGTGCAGACAAACAAACAAACAAACAAAAACTTTCTTTTATAGATAGATAGAAGATAGATACATAGAAGATAGATAGATATAAGATAGATGAATAGATAGAAGATAGATAGATAGAAGATAGATGGATAGAAGATAGATAGATAGAAGATAGATAGATAGAAGATAGATAGATAGATAGATAGATCGAAGATATTGAAGGAGCTGCGCTCCAACGCGAGTCGAAAGAATTGACGCGACCAAAGACGGAATTCGTCCGAGTTGCTTTATTAAAACAAAACAGCCCAGTTATTCTGACAAAAACCCGTTTATCGGGCAACAATATATATACACATTTATGTCGGGAAGTTTGCCCGGCAAAAGCTATACCGGGCATGCCCGGGTGTCAAGGGCGAGCCTTGGAAAGGCGAGTCTGGACCTGCCCGGGCGTGTTTGGCTGCGGCCTGGCAAGTCGAGGCTGGGCGTGCCCGGGCGCTCTGGACGAGCACTGGAAAGGCGAGAGGCGGGCATGCCCGGACGCTCTGGACGAGCCCTGGAAAGGCGATAGCGGGCATGCCCGGACGCTCTGGGCGAGCCCTGGAAAGGCGATAGCGGGCATGCCCGGACGCTCTGGACGAGCCCTGGAAAGGCGAGAGCGGGCATGCCCGGACGCTCTGGGCGAGCCGTGGAAAGGCGATAGCGGGCATGCCCGGACGCTCTGGGCGAGCCCTGGAAAGGCGAGAGCGGGCATGCCCGGGAGGTTCGGGCGTGCCCGGGAACAGTGAGTCCGGGCATGCCCGGGAGAGGCGCGTCTGGCCGTGTTCTGGCCGGTGCAAGGCGATTGTGTGCATCCAGCGGTAACCGCTACAATAGATAGATAGAAGATAGATAGATAGAAGATAGATAGATAGAAGATAGATAGATAGATAGATAGATAGAAGATAGATAGATAGATAGAAGATAGATAGATAGAAGATAGATAGATAGAAGATAGATAGATAGAAGATAGATAGAAGATAGATAGATAGATAGATAGATAGAAGATAGATAGATCGAAGATAGATAGATAGAAGATAGATAGATAGATAGAAGATAGATAGATAGAAGATAGATAGATAGATAGATAGATAGAAGATAGATAGATAGATAGAAGATAGATAGATAGAAGATAGATAGATAGAAGATAGATAGATAGAAGATAGATAGAAGATAGATAGATAGATAGATAGATAGAAGATAGATAGATCGAAGATAGATAGATAGAAGATAGATAGATAGATAGAAGATAGATAGATAGATAGATAGAAGATAGATAGACAGAAGATAGATAGATAGAATATAGATAGATAGATAGATAGAAGATAGATAGATAGATAGAACATGGATAGATAGATAGATAGAAGATCGATAGATAGATAGAAGATAGATAGATAGATAGATAGAAGATAGATAGATAGATAGAAGATAGATAGATAGATAGATAGAAGATAGATAGACAGAAGATAGATAGATAGAAGATAGATAGATAGATAGAAGATAGATAGATAGATAGAAGATAGATAGATAGATAGATAGAAGATAGATAGACAGAAGATAGATAGATAGAAGATAGATAGATAGATAGAAGATAGATAGATAGATAGATAGAAGATAGATAGATAGATAGAAGATGGATAGATAGATAGATAGAAGATAGATAGATAGATAGAAGATAGATAGATAGAAGATAGATAGATAGAAGATAGATAGATAGAAGATAGATAGATAGATAGAAGATAGATAGATAGATAGAAGACAGATAGATAGATAGTAGATAGATAGGTAGATAGATAGAAGATAGATAGATAGATAGATAGATAGAAGATAGATAGATAGAAGATAGATAGATAGAAGATAGATAGATAGATAGATAGATAGAAGATAGATAGATAGAAGATAGATAGACAGAAGATAGATACATAGAAGATAGATAGATAGAAGATAGATAGATAGATAGATAGAAGATAGATAGACAGAAGATAGATAGATAGAAGATAGATAGCTAGATAGAAGATAGATAGATAGATAGAAGATAGATAGATAGAAGATAGATAGATAGAAGATAGATAGATGGAAGATAGATAGATAGAAGATAGATAGATGGAAGATAGATAGACAGAAGATAGATAGATAGAAGATAGATAGATAGAAGATAGATAGAAGATAGATAGATAGAAGATAGATAGATAGAAGATAGATAGATAGAAGATAGATAGATAGAAGATAGATAGATAGAAGATAGATAGATAGAAGATAGATAGATAGAAGATAGATAGCTAGATAGAAGATAGATAGATAGATAGATAGATAGATAGAAGATAGATAGATAGATAGAAGATAGATAGATAGAAGATAGATAGATAGAAGATAGATATATAGAAGATAGATAGATAGAAGATAGATAGATAGAAGATAGATCGATAGAAGATAGATAGATAGAAGATAGATAGATAGAAGATAGATAGATAGAAGATAGATAGATAGATAGATAGAAGATAGATGGATAGATGATAGATGGATAGAAGATAGATAGATAGAAGATAGATAGATAGATAGAAGATAGATAGATAGATAGATAGAGGATAGAGAGATAGAACATAGATAGATAGATAGATAGAAGATAGATAGATAGAAGATACATAGATAGAAGATAGATAGATAGAAGATAGATAGATAGAAGATAGATAGATAGAAGATAGATAGATAGAAGATAGCTAGATAGAAGATAGATAGATAGAACATAGATAGATAGATAGATAGAAGATAGATAGATAGAAGATAGATAGATAGAAGATAGATAGATTGTAGATAGATAGATAGAAGATAGATGGATAGAAGATAGATGGATAGAAGATAGATAGATAGAAGATAGATAGATAGAAGATAGATGGATAGAAGATAGATAGATAGAAGATAGATAGATAGAAGATAGAAAGATAGATAGATAGAAGATAGATAGATAGAAGATAGATAGATAGAAGATAGATTAGATGATAGATAGATAGAAGATAGATAGATAGAAGATAGATAGATAGAAGATAGATGGATAGAAGATAGATAGATAGAAGATAGATAGATAGAAGATAGATAGATAGAAGATAGATAGATAGAAGATAGATAGATAGAAGATAGATAGATTGAAGATAGATAGATAGAAGATAGATGGATAGAAGATAGATAGATAGAAGATAGATAGATAGAAGATAGATAGATTGATAGATAGATAGAAGATAGATAGACAGAAGATAGATAGATAGAAGATAGATAGATAGATAGATAGAAGATAGATAGATAGATAGATAGATAGAAGATAGATAGACAGAAGATAGATAGATAGAAGATAGATAGCTAGATAGAAGATAGAAGATAGATAGATAGAAGATAGATAGATAGAAGATAGATAGATAGAAGATAGATAGATAGAAGATAGATATATAGAAGATAGATAGATAGAAGATAGATCGATAGAAGATAGATAGATAGAAGATAGATAGATAGAAGATAGATAGATAGAAAATAGATAGATAGAAGATAGATAGATAAAAGATAGATAGATAGAAGATAGATAGATAGAAGATAGATAGATAGAACATAGATAGATAGAAGATAGATAGATAGAGGATAGATAGATAGAAGATAGATAGATAGAAGATAGATGGATAGAAGATAGATGGATAGAAGATAGATAGATAGAAGATAGATAGATAGATAGAAGATAGATAGATAGATAGATAGAAGATAGATAGATAGAAGATAGATAGATAGAAGATAGATAGATAGAACATAGATAGATAGATAGAAGATAGATAGATAGAAGATACATAGATAGAAGATAGATAGATAGAAGATACATAGATAGAAGATAGATAGATAGAAGATAGATAGATAGAAGATAGATAGATAGAAGATAGATAGATAGAACATAGATAGATAGATAGAAGATAGATAGATAGATAGATAGAAGATAGATAGATAGAAGATAGATAGATAGAAGATAGATGGATAGAAGATAGATGGATAGAAGATAGATAGATAGAAGATAGATAGATAGAAGATAGATGGATAGAAGATAGATAGATAGAAGATAGATAGATAGAAGATAGATAGATAGATAGAAGATAGATAGATAGAAGATAGATAGATAGAAGATAGATAGATAGAAGATAGATGGATAGAAGACAGATAGATAGAAGATAGATAGATAGAAGATAGATGGATGGAAGATAGATGGATAGATAGATAGATAGAAGATAGATATATAGAAGATAGATAGATAGAAGATAGATAGATAGAAGATAGATGGATAGAAGATAGATGGATAGAAGATAGATAGATAGAAGATAGATAGATAGATAGATATATAGAAGATAGATACATAGAAGATAGATAGATAGAATATATATATATATATATATAAATATATATACACATATATCAGTATCTGTAATTTAGCGCTCCAACCTTATGAGCGAACGTCATGACGTCATCGCCACGTATGTCCGCATTGCCTGCCAAACTCCAGAGGAGCCATCTAGCAGTGCGTCATTATGGATCTTAAATTCAGATACTGTCCCAAGTGTATGCAAAACTCACAGTTACCGAACTGGTTTCGCCCTTGTTGGGGCTTCATCAGGGCAACGCAGTGAGCCTTCCATACACTTGTGACTCTGAAAACCTTTCGGTTACATATCAGTCATTATGCGACTTCATACTTCAACATTTTCTTTTTAAAGACCGTAAATAAGGTGGATGGTCGACATCTGGTAACCATAAATAAGGGTACGCTAATTTACAAGTGAATGGATCTATTCTACAGGGGTTACCAATGAGTAATACCCTAATGCAATGTACTTGTATATGGCATGTACATGTGAAACAACTGTGATATTTTTCAACATAATCTCCATTGCATTCAATGCATTTTTGCAGTGCTTTACTAAGGTCTGGATTCCTATCGAAATTTTTTTTTTTGTCTGCTTGTGTAGCCGTTCGTGCACCACTTCTTGGACCTCTTCGTCAGATCGGAAAGTGGTTCCACCAAGCGGCTCTTTAAGTGGCCCAAAGATGTGGTAATCCGAAGGGGCGAGGTCTGGCGAGTAGAGTGGATGAGGAAGACACTCAAAATGCAGGTCCTCGATTGTTGCAGCTGAAGCACGGGCAGTATGGGGCCGAGCATTGTCATACTGCATCAAAACACCGGTAGTTGGTAGTTCACGACGTTTTGATCTGATTGCTGGTTTCAGATGATTTTTAAGGAGGTCGCAGTATTATGCACTGGTGACTGTGGTCTCCCTGGGCATGTAATGCTCGACAAGTGGGCCACGGCTGTCCCAGTAGAGCATCAGCATCACTTTTCCTGCGGATGGCTGTGTGCGGAATTTTTTGGGCTTCGGTGAAGTTGAATGGTGCCACTTTGTTTGCCCTCTTCGTTTCTGGCTGAAAGTAGTTGACCCAGATTTCATCCCCAGTCACTACGCGCTGTAAGAAAGCGTCACCTTCTGTTTTGCAACGTCGCAGAAGTTCTTCACATGCGTCCACTCGCCGTTCTTTCAGTTTGGTTGTGAGTTGTCTCGATACCCACCTTGCAGACACTTTGTGGAACCCCAGCACGTTGTGAATGATATGGTGTGATGAACCATGACTAATGTTCAATTCGGAGACCTCTTCATCCAGCGTAACGCGACGGTTTTCCATTAGCACGTGCTCAACTCCTGCAACCATTTCTGGTGTGCCGGCTGTGTGAGGCCGGTCTGCCACACTGGACAGTGGACACTCCACGTTTAAACTTCCTGTCCTAGTCCTTCACCTGCTGCAGCGATAAACATGCATCACCATAGTGCATCTTCATTCTGCGATAGATGGATTTCACTGGGATTCACACCCTCACTTCCCAAGAAACGGATCACAGAACGCTAGTCCTCCCTGTTGCAGCCTTCTAAGGGAGCGGCCATCTTGGAACTGTTATACTGACGTCAAACGCTAAATGTTGCCAGATCTAAAACAGGCAAAACATGACTCTTACCCATAAATATAACGTATGTCGTCTACAACTATACACATTACATTCTCGAATTTATATCGCCATTTTAAGGTTACACACACACACACACACACACACACACACACACACACACACACACACGGTGTTTAAAAAAAGTGGACTATTTGAGCACCCTGGTGTTCTGTCGTTTCTAATGTGTTACGTGTTACCTCCCCAAACCCCGGTTACTGTGCACATCAGAGTCTCGAGAGGGAACACAGCAGAAAGATTTGTTAATAAACAAATTTTGAGTGATCTAATAAACCATGGTAAAACCACACCAATGCAATGTGTAGAACAAAATCAGTAATTGTATTAAGAACTCTCACATACACAATAATAACACTTAACAAAAGTACCATAAAATTATAATTTGCATCTCATGAACAATACATATAATGGTCTCTGTGCACGGATCCCCACACTGGTTGAAGGTCGAAGTCGTGCAGAACGGCGAAACAACAGGCAGGAATCGGCACGGTGGCAGACGAGGAGTTACGAGGTGAGAGTTCGATATGGGAATTGAGCCAATATGGAAACCAACGGCGATCAACACAATGATGTTGATATGGGAATCCCAATGACAAAACAAGATGCACCAAGCGGACAGCCTCTTCAAGAACAAAATGGCGAATCAGCCTGTTATGGAGACTCTTGCTTTCCCACCAACAATAACTCACACTTGGTAATAAAAACTGAGACGCAGGTTTAATTGCAATCGCAATATCGGACGATGTCGCGGGAAATTCCTTTCATGGGAAGCCACAACTCTTCGCGACCAATATCAAAAAAGTCCGCTTGCAGCCTCGATGTGACTCACGGCTGGCTCCTCCTCTCCCTTCCAATCTCCTCCTCTCTCCTCCTCTGACTTCCGGTTTCTTTGCCGCATTTTTCCTTTTTCCTCCACAAACATTTCTTTTTACCTTTTACTAAAGTCAACTCCATTTCACACAAAAATCTTAACAACAATATTACCTGAAACTAAAAATCCTACAAGTAAATAATCAACAACAAAGGTGGAAGTGATGAATTCGTAACAAATGCTATACCCTTCCCTCTGGAAGGTTATGGTGGTGGTGGTATGCCATTTCTAACAAGTAGCCAGTAGGACTCTACATCAATTATATTGTTCACAGTGGAACAAAAAGTGAAAATCGTGAAAATTGTGAGGTTTGAGACAAAATCCTACGTGCAGGTGCGCTGACGATACTGTCAGTATTACAATGTTCACACCCATAATTGACCTTCCAATGGGAGCATTCAGCAGTGTGTGGAGCACTTCCAAGCACGTGAAAGCGTGAAAAATCAAAATAAAGGCAACAGTGGCCGCTCACCCAGTGTTACCATGGATCAAGGGAACATTGATCTTGTGAGAGATTCTGCTGTTGAAAGTCCTAAGAAATCCCACCATGGGCGTTCCCAACAACTGGTGATCTCAGTCACATCTGTGTGGCACATTCTGACTTCTGAACTCAAGCTCTACCACAACGTCATATCTGTAAGACATAAACTAACTCTGAATGACATGGAAAGACGTGTAACAATGTGTGATTGGCTCAGTGACCAAATGGAAAGGAACCAAATTGGATCAACTCCTTGTGGTTCAGTGATGAAGCAAACTTCCATTTGAATGGGACTATCAACAATCACAACAACATTCTGGGGGTAATGAGTCTCCTGAGGAGATGTCCGGGATGTCTCTCAAGGATCACAAGTCCACTTGCTTCTGTGCATTGAAAGCCAGATGGGGTATTCTTGGACTATATTAGTTCGAGGACACCGATGGTAAGACGGTGACAGTCCTCGGTGAGCAGTACAGTACCGCGAGGTCTTACGCCGATTCTACGCTGATCTCACTGAACTACTGTCTCCAAACCAACTCAGACTTGCATGGTTCATGTGGGATAGTACCCCACCACACACAGCAGGTGAAACCATGGTATTGCTCCACCAGCTGTTTGGAAATCGTGTCATCAGCCTGGGCACAGCTCATGCATGAGTGGGTGCCCCACGACCCGGATTTGAATCCATTGGATTTTTTTATTTTGTGGTGCTGCCAAAGGTCAAGTTTAGGCCAACAAACTTCAAATGTTGGCTCTCCTGAAACAGGAGGTCGAGGTCGATCGTCAGGCTACCACTCCAGCCACTTACAGACGAGTTGTGGAGAATTTCGAAGTCAGGGTCAAAGCCTGTTTGAACCAAAACGGAGCACACATTTAAAATGTCAATTACAAACAGTATAATGAGTGATTTGAAATTGGCATGGTGTATGCTTTCCATCAATGCATCACTGAACTTGCTAACTTTTGTAATTTTTCTGCAATAAAACGTTCAAATAGTCCACATTTTTGAAACACCATGTATGTATGTATATATATATATATATATATATATATATATATATATATATATATATATATATATATATATATATATATATATATATTGTTGCGAATATGGAATTTGGCCTCCATATCCGCTTGTAAATATTCCCCTATTTCCCCAATACTCCCCAACTATCCCCAATCCCCCATTCCCTAGTCCCATTGTCTGTAAACAACAATCAGTAGAGCCGACCTTCCCCTTTTTCCCCCATTAAATGTCGTGCCCAGGTCCACCGCACCACACGTAGACAACTTTCGGACATCTTGCTAGTTATTCTTAGTCTATGTCAGTTAAGGACTCGTTTCCATTAATTATGACTCTTCGTTGCACCAGAATGTGATTATATGGCACCAGTAGTGAATTTAGGACCTTTCCCATACCTCCTTCCATCTTCTTCCCCAAACAACAACAACAACAACAGAGGGGCACGGCGCTGCGCGGGGGGGGGAGTGTGCGTCCTGACACCGGCTCGGTTAGCCGCCATTGACAATGCGCTCCAGACCATGCGCTCCACGGGGTTACCACAAAGGGGCTGGCTGTCAGCTCCTCGTCAAGGGCGGAGCCTGGTAAACCCCCCCGCACGCACCCAATGAGAAGCAACGTGCCGATTCCACGAGGCGGAGCTAACGAGCCGAGGGCGTGTCACTCCCCGCCGGATATACGTGGCCACGTAGCGGACGTGACGTGAGATGCGCCCCCAGCTTGAGCAGACAAGACGCCATCCGAGCGCTGCGACCTCCCCGCATCTCTAGACCGGACCGGGTCGACCCTGTCCTTGAGCCAAGAGTGCACCTTGAGCCATCGATACCCGCTTTCCTAGCCATCAAACCCCGTGTGAGTCAGCCTTTTGTCCCGTTTATCTGTCGTCTGTTGGGAATAATATAAGATTGTGTCTAAGTGCTTGTCTTTCTATGCTGTACCTCTCGTCCTTGTAATCTAACCTTCCGTAACAATATAACCTCCTCCGGAGGGCTTGAGAACTGAACCCTGGGTGTCGTGTCATTTTAATCCCAGCCGGGTGTCCTTTTCCTTTATTGACCTAGCGCAGCGCGATTAGTCAACGTTCGGGTATAATCGGGTAACTTGTGCAGACGTGGTCATACCAAAACCGCTCGGTAAATAACATCTAAGCCACGTCTGTAACAATTGGTGTCGAGGAGTGGAATTCGAACCCGGGACTAAATTTATTAGGCCCAAATTTGTAACAATTAGAATCGATTCGGAGCGCGTTTCCCGCGCGTTGTTAGGCCCAAACCAGGGAGGGAGAATCGATTCGGAGCGCGTTTACTGCGCTCGACGAAATTATAACGGTCGAAATTTTGTTTTGTTGTATAAAAACCCGTATTTTGAAAGTCGCGCTATGGCAGACCAAGACAGCTGGGGTCCGGTAGGGGAGAGTGAGGCAGGGTCGATCCAGGACCAAATTGAGGGACAAGAGGAGAGCGAAGCAGTGAGGGTAGCAGATTCGCAAAATAGCGTCGTCACGCACGAGGTAACGGGCGCGCGAAATGGCGCCTCGCAAATAGCTACGGCGGCCGCACCCGCTGCACAAGTGGGAGGGATGGCCCAAATGCAGGCCCTCATGGAGCAATTTATGGCGCAAATGCAGGCGTCCCTCAACCTGCAGAAGGACGATATGAGGGCTAATAGTGAGCAAATGAGGGCTGATAGTAAGCGATTGGGTGAGCGATTGGAGGACCAAATGGGGGTAATGGGGAACCGGATGGATGCTCAGGGTGAGCGATTGGAGGGCAAAATAGGGGTAATGAGGGACGAAGCGAGGGGTACCAGTGAGGGATTAGACAATAATTTTAAGGGATTAGACAATAATTTTAAGGGATTAGACATGAAATTTGGGAAATTAGACGATAGATTAGGGGAAATACAGGAGGGGTTAACGGGGGTAGAAAACAGAATGGCCGCTCAAGAGAATCAAATGGAAGGGATGCAAAAAGGGTTAGAGGGGTTAGAAAACACCATGGAAGGCAAATTGAGGGACATGAGGGACCAAGCGGAAAGGGAAGTTAACCAAATGGGGCAGCAGATAGAGGGGGTCAGAATGGGGGTAGAAGCCAAACTGGATGCTCACAGGGAGGAAATGGAGCAGATGAGGGTGGCATCTGGGCAGGAGATGCAAGTGATGGGAGAGGAGATCAGAAGAGGTGTGAGTGAGGAGGTCGGAGGAGTGCGCGAGGAGGTGAGGCACTGTAAGGAGCGCATGGAGAAAGAGGTGAGAAAGGGGACTGTAAAATTGCAAGGTGGTATAGAGGAGTTGACGCTGGGAGTAGAACAACTGACAGTGGGACAAAAGGAGTTGGGGGACCAGGTAAAGAAGAACACAGCGGTAATAGAGGGTTTAAAATCGACACAGAAGGAGATGAAAAAGGACGTAGGGGTAATTAAAAAAGAGTGTCAGACGGTACATGAGGACCTGACGAGGAAAATGGACAAGGTGGTAGAGGTGATGGAGGTTAAAGAGCGGGAGGTGCGGGAGCACATAGAAAAAAATAAAGTGGAGTTAGAGGAAGAACTTAAAGGGGCGCACGAAGAGATGAAGGAGATGAAGCAAAAATTAGAAGAAGTGGAAGAAGGGGTGAGCGAAATTAAGAAGCGACGAATAGAGGATAAGAAAGAGATAAAGGAGGAAGTAAAAGAATTGGTCCAAAGTCTGTGTTCGGATCGTGATGATGTGCTCATTAACCGGATGAGGGATTCGCAGGTGATGGAGGAGAAGCGAAGAGAAAGAGAACCCGGTGTAAGTGGTGACCAATATGGTCGTGCGTATGATGCGCCAGGTGATTTAATAAGCTTGGGGGTCGAGATCACTGAACTATAACACTACGTGGAACGGACGGTGCCCGTGATCCGCTGAAGCCACCGACATGTATGGCGCCCCCTATCGTATGCACCCAGAAAAATGAATGCCCCCATAGCCTTTGTGGGTAGACCTGGCTGTTGGCATCCATCTGTCCCTCCGCATGTTTATCAGCCATTGCCTCAACCGATCTGGGTTGCATCGTGGAAACCTGAAAAAAAAAGTGATTACATGTAAGTGACAAAAGGGTGACAAGGGAAAAAAATGGTATGCTTGTTAAATCTAGAGACATTCCATGTGCGGCAACTCTCACTAGGATGGAGCTTATTGTAAAATGACTGTCTGAAAAAAGCTGTTTTAGGCTAAAAATATATATATAGACTATAGCCAGCGCCACGCCAGACAGCCCGACAGCAAGTTCAACTGTTCCATTATTGTTTTGTCGAATGAAATGAAACTTGGTATACATTTTTTTTGTTCTTGAATTTTAATTCTTTCTCAGACAAAACTACGGACATCAATATTGTTTTGTACACCAGAAAATGGTGTGATTTCATGTTAAACTTGTCACATCTCTCCTTCTTTGATTACCATTCTCCACACAACAAACACCAAAATATATGGTTGGGACTACACTGCCTGTAAATTGGCGTTTCCTTACCTGTGAAATGTCAACCCTTTCTCGCGATTTTCACGAACATCTCGATTCGTGCAGTTGATTGCAGAACAGGATGGCATTCTGTTTTACTCTAGTATCATGTCACCGAAGTGAAACAACTAAGAACAAATGTGCAATTATGAAAGAAATCTCTATATAAATCTTGCAAGATGTGTACGTCGTTCAATCACAGCGATACAAAAGCAATACGCTTTTTGCGTGACTAAATCCCATAATGCATTGCGATCCCGTGGCTTCATGTAAAACTCACTGCCTATGGGCCTTTTGTGTGTGTGTTCGCAGACTGTCCGTTCCACGTAGTGTTATAGTTCAGTGGTCGAGATAGACCCGGATGTTCGTGAGAGGCCACGAGTGAGGTGTATGGCTGGTCCGGAGGGTATGGAACGAGAGGTGCGAGGTGTGGGTGAGCAAGGTTGTGGTGGTATGGAATGGGTAGCGGGTTGCGGAGGTGTGACCCATGCATCGACACCAACAGGGGTAGTTGTTGGAGGGACCGGGGAGGCACGAGAGCCCCTTGGGGGTAATGTACTGTGGGGGCCCGGCCGGTTCGGCCCCGCGCTGACCCCGCAAGGGGCGACGCACGGGGTCCGGCCGGCGGGCAACGACTCGCATACGAGGTGGTCCCACAAGGTCCCACTCGCGCCGTATGACGGCAAGAGTGATCTACGCGCATACCTGGCGCAGTTCGACTGTGTGTGTAAGGGTAACGGTTGGGGTGAGGACGAAGGTGGAGTACACCTGGTGGCCGCATTGCGCGGCGCGGCGGCGGAGGTGCTGACGGCATTACCAGCGGGGGCTCTCACCCTGCCAGCCCTCCGCGACGCCCTAATTAATCGATTTGGAATAGAACAGCAGAGCGAGCTTGTTAAAGCTCAGCTCGCGCTGCGAAAGCGCAAGCCCCAGGAAGCCATCGGGGAACTTGCCCACGACATTCGCCGCGCGGTGGGGATCGCACATGCTAGCATGGCAGCGGATTCCCGGGAAAGCCTGGCGCTGGACCATTTTATCCAGGCCCTCCCGGATATTGAGCTCCGGCAACAGCTCACCATGTGGCGCCCGCAGACTCTGAGCCAGGCGGCTGACGCTGCGGCCCGTTGGGAAGCAGCGAGGCCCCTGGCCCGGGGGGGCGAGCGTCTCGCAATGGCGGTCCGCCAGGTGGGACCCCCGATGGAGGGCGGACCCCTTAGGGGGCCCGCCCCCGACGTGGGTCCTGACCTGGCGGGCATGGTCCGGAGGCTGGTGGACCAGCGCCTGGCAGGACCTGGACCATGGCAGGCGGCCCCGGAGGTGGCCCGCGGTGGACCACGAGCGGGTAATCCAATTCGGACCTACAGGGGGGGGAATTTGGAATTCCGGAGGCAAGCACCTTATCAGGTGAGGTGCTATACCTGCAACCGCCTGGGTCACCTGGCGCGGCACTGTCGAAACGCGCGCCGGGATGATCCCCGGCAGTTGAGGTCCTCAACTCCGCCCAGGGGGGAGCGGGTTAGCCGACCCCAGACACCCCCCCGCCAGACCCCGGGAAACTAGAAGGTGTCGGGCACGTAGGGCGGTGTTCGGCAGTAGAGGATGGAGGAGAGCCCTCATTGACGCGACAGGTCATTTATTGTGGCCAAATTGGAACCGGTAGCCTGACAATTAGATGCAAAATTGCCGGCGTGGGGGTAGACGCCGTAGTGGACACAGGAGCTAGCGCCACGATCATCAGCCCTGTGGTCCTTGATTCGAGCGCAGGTGGCTGGGATAAGATCCAGCGCCTGCAAAATTATAGTTTGCAGCTTGCTACCGGGGTAACGGCCCCGATCATAGGGCGTGGTTCTGTGACCCTCAAGTTAGGGTCGGTAAGGAGGGAGATAGATGTTTGGGTGGCGGAGGTGTGCGACCCATGTTTAATAGGGTTGGACCTGTTGACTGCCAGCGGTTGTAAAATCGACTTGTGCCGGGGGATCCTGCAGGTGGGAGTAGAAGAGCTGCCGTTAGGGGGAGTGAGCACGGCCGAGAGAGCGGAGCTGGAGGCTTCCGAGGCCGTGACCATCCCCCCAAGGGCCGAGGCGATAGTGCCGGCCCGGTGGGCAGCTCGCCCAACATGGCAGGAGTCCTGCGGCCTGGTCGAACCGGTGGCAGCGCAGTCCATACCAGGTTTAATCGTGGGCCGCACCCTTGTAAAAACGGACGGACCGGTAGTGGCCGTCCGAGTAATAAATATGAGTACAGAACCACGCACTATAGTAAGGGGCACGAGGGTAGCTGGCTGCACCCCCGTTGAGGAAGTCGCGACAGTGAGGGGCGAGAACGTCCAGCCGAGCCGACCCCGGGGGGAGCCTTCAATAACAAGTAGGAATTGGCCCGATCCCATTTGCGAGATGGTAAATCGTAGCAGCGTAGAGTTGGGAGGTACACAGAGGGAGGCCTTACACAAACTGGTTGGGTCCCATTTGGACCTCTTCTCCCTGTCCACCGAGGATATTGGACGTACGGGCCTGGTGAAACATCAGATCCACACCGGTGAGGCCCGGCCTATTCGTCAGGCCGCCCGACGGCTCCCTTGGAGCAAGAGGGCGGAAGCTGACGAGCAGGTTGAAAAAATGCTCGACGCAGGTGTGATCGAGCCCTCGGGAAGTCCTTGGATGTCACCTGTTGTGCTGGTCAAAAAGAAGGATGGGACCACGCGGTTCTGCGTGGACTATCGCCAGCTAAACAACGTGACACTCAAGGACTCATATCCCCTGCCAAGGATTGATGACACCCTCGATGCCGTTGCGGGCTCAAATTGGTTCACAACTTTGGACCTCAAGAGTGGGTATTGGCAGGTGGAGATGGATAGGGCAGGGAAGGAGAAAACGGCATTTTCCACAGGTAAGGGACTGTATCAGTTTACTGTGATGCCGTTTGGTTTGTGTAACGCCCCCGCCACCTTTGAAAGATTGATGGAGCATGTACTAGGCGGCATGCCATGGCAGTCATGCCTGGTGTACCTGGATGACGTCCTGGTACATGCCCAAACGTTCCCCCAGGCAGTAGCTAATTTGGACCAGGTGTTCGGGTGCCTCAGACAGGCAGGGTTGAAGCTGAACCCGAGTAAGTGCACTTTGTTTGCAAGAGAGGTGGCCTATCTAGGTCACGTGATTGGCCGCGAGGGGGTAAAAACGGACCCAGACAAAATTAAAGCGGTAGAGGAGTGGCCCGCACCACGTACCATCAAAGAGGTGCGGGGATTTTTGGGACTCTGCTCCTACTACCGGCGCTTTGTGGCGAAATTTGCGGAGTTGGCCCGTCCCCTCCACCGGCTTACGGAGAAGGGGACGCGATTTAATTGGACACGGGAGTGCCACGAGGCCTTCCAAAAATTGAAGGGGTGTCTAACATCCGCACCCCTTCTAGCTTACCCCACTAGTGACGGGACATTTACCCTGGACACGGATGCGAGCCAGGAAGGATTGGGCGCAGTTTTGTCTCAGACACAGGAGGGCGTGGAGAGAGTGATTGGTTATTATAGTCGGGCCTTAAGTAGGCCCGAGAGAAATTATTGCGTCACTCGCAAAGAGTTATTGGCTATGCTGGCTGCCATGAACCATTTCCACCCGTACTTGTACGGGCGGAAATTTTTGGTTAGAACTGACCATTCCTCCTTGCAATGGCTCCTTCGGTTCAAGGAACCGGAGGGCCAAATTGCAAGGTGGTTGGAAAAGTTGCAGCAGTACGATTTTGATGTGGCCCATAGGGCCGGGAAGGCCCATGGTAATGCGGACGCACTCTCTCGGCGTCCTTGTCTGGGAGAAAACTGCAAATTTTGTGCGAGACACGAGGAGAGGGAACAATTGGGCGATTCGGACCCGACCCTCGTTGTCCGGGCAACCCGGGTGAGAGGGCCAATTTTGCCACTAACTGCAGATGAGGAATTCGGAACTTTGGCATGGAGCACGGCCCAGCAGGAGGATCCTGTCCTGGGGCCAGTGTTCAATTGGGTCAAATTGGGGCAAAGACCAAAGGGGGAAGAGGTCACCCCCCTCGGGGCACAAACAAAGGCATATTGGGCTCAGTGGCAGACCCTGGAATTGAAAGGCAACATCTTGTATCGCAAGTGGGTGGAGGTTCCCTCTGATCGAACTTCCTGGCTGGTGATAGTCCCTGACAAATTCAAGAACGTCATATTGCAACAGGTGCATGGTACCCGCTCCGGCGGCCATTTGGGCAGGACAAAGACAATATCTCGGGTCCGCCGGAGGTTCTATTGGGTGAATATGGGGCGCGACATACAGGACTGGTGTCGGAGATGCGACGCCTGTTCTGCCAAAAAGGGACCAGCACGGAGGATGAGGGCCCCCCTTCAATTACATCAGGTGGGGGCCCCCCTTGAGCGGGTGGCTATGGATATTCTAGGACCGCTGCCCCGCACCCGCCAAGGTAATAAGTATATCCTCGTGATAATGGACTATTTCACCAAGTGGCCGGAGGCCTACGCCCTCCCCAACCAAGAAGCAGGGGTGGTAGCGCAGGCCTTCGTGGAAGGATTTGTGTGCCGGCATGGGATTCCACAGGAGTTGCACACCGACCAGGGACGAAATTTTGAGAGCAAATTGCTAAAAGATGTGTGCAGTCTCCTGTCAATTCGGAAAACCAGAACAACGCCTTTAAGACCTCAATCTGACGGGATGGTGGAAAGATTCAATCGAACTCTAATCCAACAACTGGCACTGTTCACCGCCACCCGTCAGGATGACTGGGACGAACATCTCCCTTACTTGCTCATGGCCTACCGAACCAGCCAGCACGGGGCCACCGCATGCAGTCCAGCGTTGCTTATGTATGGGCGGGAGTTACGGGCTCCCGCCGACTTGCTATGCGGTCCCGTGCCAGACACAGTGGTTAACCCGCCGAGGGAGGGGTACGCACGTCACCTAGAGGAAGGCATGGAGCTAGTCCATGCCTTCGCCCGCCGCCAACTCCATCTGGCGGGGGAAAAGATGAAGCGCAGGTACGACGACCGGAGCCAGGGGAGTCAATACGCTCCGGGGATGAAGATTTGGTTCTTTAATCCCCGGAGGCGGAAGGGAAGGTGCCCAAAACTCACCTCCCCCTGGCAAGGCCCAGGAGTCGTCCTGTCGCAAATCTGTGACGTGGTCATTAAGATCAAAATGGGGCCACGAGCCCTCCCTCGGATCGTCCACGCCGACCGGATAAGACCTTACACCGGCGAGCAGGCGCCCCCGTGGATTGCCTCGGCTTTAGATGCCGAGGCGGGACCCAGTACCTCTGAATAAGGGGGGCTTATTAGTGCCAGAGGACTGGGGGATTGAGGAGCGATGTGCCCGGTGGGTAAGAGTGGCATCCCTGCCACCCTGCCCAAGCGGGGGCAAAGGAGCAATAGCTTATGGGGTTGATGGCAGTGAAAACTAGCCCGGGTGGGTTAGGTTATATTGATAGGGATCTAGCGAAGATGACATTAGGTGACGATAAGGTTAGGTAGTGACTGATACCTGTAGTGGGGACGCAGGTAGATTAGTATGGATGATAATGACGTGGGAGCGCAATAGTTTAAAGGGACGACTGGGAAGCGCAAGTTTCAGAAGGGAGTAGTTAGCTGAGATGATGCTGTGTGTGTGAGAATTGAACAGGTGTGATTGCACAGGTGTGCAACTGGACAGGTGTGTGGAACAGTGAGTGAGTAGTGAGTGTGTGGATCAGCGCGAATGTGCTTGGGGAGAGAAGGGTGCAGGCGGCACCAAGAATGAGAGCACAGGTGTGCAAGTACAGGTGTGTGGAGAGAGTTGGAGTGAGTGGTACGGAGTGGTGTGCATGGTGCGAAGGTGTGAATGGGGGAAGAGTGGACCCCCATCACGGATACCCGGGGCGGGTAGTGTAAGTGTTAGGTAGAGGGTACAGGTAAATTGTGGTTGGATATTGGCATCTGTGGTGCGTTGCAGAATGGTGTTGTGAATGGGTGCATTAGTGTTGTGGAAATGGCTGGGCGTGTAGCCTGTTAGTGTGTGTAGTTGGTTGGGCACTCCACCACTGTGAGGATGTCGGCCAGGTGAGGCCGCAGGTGGGCTCTGGGAGCCGGTAGAGTTGTGGATGGGGCCCGAGGATCCGGAGGATGGATCGGGCAGCCCAGTGCCAGAGAGGGCACCGAGTGGGGAGAGCGCCAGAGGGCGTGCCCCAGGTAGTTAGGTTAGGGTAAGGAGCAGGTAAGCTCGGAGGCAACTGCAGTGGTGGAGGTGTGCAGGTTGTAGACCCGCTGGGAGAGGTACACGCCGCGGCCCAGAAATTGTGCGAGGGCACCGGGAGATGAATCGGGGGAGTGAGACCCCAAATTTGAAAAGCACCACAGTTTGGCCAATGGGAATTGGTTTTTAGAACCCATAGTGTAAGAGGGCCAATGGTTTGGCCGGAGAAAGACCCCGGGTAGTGTAAAGTTGTTAAAGTCATTTAGGAAATAGTTAGGATTGATGAACCTGTCGCACCATACGCAGCCACTTACCTGTGGTGATGATGATGACTCCACACCTGTGTTTTCTTTGTTTTGTTGCAGGAAATGAGAATTGCTGTGTGGATTGGTGAGACGCATCACGACGTGGATGAGACATTGGGGTGATTCCATCTCTCCCTCCCTAGGAGGGACTGATGATGAATTGGTAATGGCAAATTTTGATGTTGAGTTGAAAATGGCAAATTTGATTGGTTAGGAGGGAGAGAAGACGAATTTGGTTTATGGGAGGAACGGGGAAGACAGTAGGGATGTTTGTTGATTTGTAAAATAGATGTTTATGGGTAGTGTTGAGTTTTGTGGATACAGTAAGGGGTAAGGGGGGGGCCATGTAGGTTACCTGGTGGGGGGGGGCGTACGATAGGAACGTACCTGTCTCACCTGGTTCCCATGTGCCCCCAGTGTGCATCATCTTATATTGCGTGCACTTTTGCGCCCTTACCACCTTACTCACTTGTCTTCTTCTTTTGTCTCCCACCTCCGAGGATCTGGCTTTGGGGTAGAGAGAGAGGAGAGAGCGGTGCTGGCTACGCAGTTGTGGGCCTGCACTTTCGCTGCTTGCTGCTTGGATCGATACACCATACGGACCGCAATGTTTGTGGCCACCCACAATGGACCGCAGTTCTTTTGCGGCCAAGCACCACCCGTGGAAGGACCTATGGGTCAACGTGGCACCTATGCCAAACAGGTGAACCACTTATAGTTGACACCACTGAAGGCCAAAATACAGAAATGGACGCGGTTGGCGCCTTTCTTTATTTTTGAAAAGAAGTAAGAAGGCCAAGTGCACCACACGAAGGCAAGACCAGCGGCAGAACATCGGCCGGCTGCGACACCACACAATGATTTATAAACACTTTATTGGTGCACCGGATGGTGCTCACTGTGTGATGGGGTGGTGCTTGATGCTTGGAAGGGGTGCTCTGCACGTTATTAAAGGCCGTCGGCCACAGAGCACTCGTGGGTTGGTGTATCGATGCTAGCATGCGTGCTCTCTCTATGCATAACATCTGCATGTGTTCCTCCAAAAACAGGTCCTGGATCGTAGTGTAAATATCAGCGTAGTCTTGTGTAAATAATGCTCCCTACCGGCTGTATGTTTAGTTTGAGGATTCTTTCCGGATTCGGTTATCCTGTGGGTGTGTATCTGTGAGGAGAAGGGTGCAACGTCGCAGGGGGACATATTTACTCATTTGTGAATATCTGTAAAACTGTCGCACTCAGGGTAGAGTTAATAGTAGAGGGAACTACATTGCGTGCCACACTAAAGTAGGTAAAAATTTATCGGGTCGGGACGCCCCGAGGGTAGAGAAGGGTGCAATGTTGCGAATATGGAATTTGGCCTCCATATCCGCTTGTAAATATTCCCCTATTTCCCCAATACTCCCCAACTATCCCCAATCCCCCATTCCCTAGTCCCATTGTCTGTAAACAACAATCAGTAGAGCCGACCTTCCCCTTTTTCCCCCATTAAATGTCGTGCCCAGGTCCACCGCACCACACGTAGACAACTTTCGGACATCTTGCTAGTTATTCTTAGTCTATGTCAGTTAAGGACTCGTTTCCATTAATTATGACTCTTCGTTGCACCAGAATGTGATTATATGGCACCAGTAGTGAGTTTAGGACCTTTCCCATACCTCCTTCCATCTTCTTCCCCAAACAACAACAACAACAACAGAGGGGCACGGCGCTGCGCGGGGGGGGAGTGTGCGTCCTGACACCGGCTCGGTTAGCCGCCATTGACAATGCGCTCCAGACCATGCGCTCCACGGGGTTACCACAAAGGGGCTGGCTGTCAGCTCCTCGTCAAGGGCGGAGCCTGGTAAACCCCCCCGCACGCACCCAATGAGAAGCAACGTGCCGATTCCACGAGGCGGAGCTAACGAGCCGAGGGCGTGTCACTCCCCGCCGGATATACGCGGCCACGTAGCGGACGTGACGTGAGATGCGCCCCCAGCTTGAGCAGACAAGACGCCATCCGAGCGCTGCGACCTCCCCGCATCTCTAGACCGGACCGGGTCGACCCTGTCCTTGAGCCAAGAGTGCACCTTGAGCCATCGATACCCGCTTTCCTAGCCATCAAACCCCGTGTGAGTCAGCCTTTTGTCCCGTTTATCTGTCGTCTGTTGGGAATAATATAAGATTGTGTCTAAGTGCTTGTCTTTCTATGCTGTACCTCTCGTCCTTGTAATCTAACCTTCCGTAACAATATAACCTCCTCCGGAGGGCTTGAGAACTGAACCCTGGGTGTCGTGTCATTTTAATCCCAGCCGGGTGTCCTTTTCCTTTATTGACCTAGCGCAGCGCGATTAGTCAACGTTCGGGTATAATCGGGTAACTTGTGCAGACGTGGTCATACCAAAACCGCTCGGTAAATAACATCTAAGCCACGTCTGTAACAATATATATATATATATGTATATATATATGTATATATATATATATAATTATATATATATATATATATATATATGTATATATATGTATATATATATATATATATATATATATAATATATATATATATATATAATATATATACACACAGTGCCTTAAGAAAGTATTCACACCCCTTGCCTTTTTTCACATTTTGTTGTGCTCCAGCCTGAATTAAAAATGGATTAAATTAAGATTTTTTTTTGTCACTGGTCTACACGTGCCTGACTGTGGAATACCCCATAATGTCAAAGTGGAAATTATTTTTAGAAAATTTTTACAATACAATTAAAGATGAAAAAAACTTGGGGGCATTGTCCTCTTGAAAAGTAAATCTTCATCACTTCATCATCTTTTGGACTCTGAAGCAGTTCTCCTCAAGGATTTGCCTGTATTTGGCTCCATTAATTGTTCCCTCTATCCTTGCAAGTCTCCCAGTCCCTACCGCTGAAAAACATCCCCATAGCATGATGCTGCCACCACCGTTCCTCACAGTAGGGATGGTGTTATATGGGTGATGAGCTGTGCGTGGTTTCCACCAGACGTACGGCTTTGCATTCCGGACAAATAATTCAATTTTCGTCTCATCAGACCACAGAATTTTTTGCGTCCAGCTCTCTCAGAGTCTTTCACGTGCCTTTTTGCAAACTCCAGACATGCTGTATGTGCCTTTTTCTCAGGAGAGGCTTCCGTCTGGCCAATCTCCCATAAAGCCTAGATTTGTGAAGAGCTAGATACAGATATACATTTTATGGATACATGCTTACAAAATGGCATGTGAATGACAAGTTTTCTTCTGGTAAAAGTAACAATGATTCCGCACATTTACAGGTTTGTCGGGCCTTAGTTTTCGAGAAATTTTGAATTACATGGACCAAAGATAACTTCAAGGTTGTTTTTGGTGCATGTAATTGGAGGCGTACCCATGCAATTCTCACTGTGCATATTTACATGTACATTATGAAAAGGACCATATGTTAATTTATTTTCATTAAGTTAATATAGCCAGAATTATGCATTTGACGACTGTATAAAACAAATCACCTTCATAATATTTCCAAGAACCATGAAATATATCGATTATATATATATATAGCATAGGAGGGCGTGGCATGTTTTCGGGTGAAGAAGATTCCGCCATTGTGGGTATGTACCATCAATCCATCATCTCCGTCAACTCTTCTTTATCGTCACCATCATCAACATCGCCATCACATTTTTGGATCAGGTTTATCATCATTACTATTAAACAGTTAAGGTGGCTTGCTGGTTTGCTTAACGGTTAAGGTGGCTAGCTTGAGATCACAGGGTCCCGAGTTCAAACACCCCTGTCGTACCGTTGAATTAACACCAGGTGGGTTGACTCAGCCCATCATTCCTTCCGAGGTCGGTAAAATGAGTACCAGCTTATTGGGATGAATGAATGAGCCAGTCGAGCATCCTGCGTCGGAATGGCGGCCCGTCCAGGAATGCGCCCATTAGCCAAGAAACTGCTTCGGCTGCCACATTTATCTGAAGATGCAGAAACGAGTGGTCATATGCACAATATGTCTGCCCCTGGACTCTGGGGTGCCATCTGTAAAACCAATGCCACAGGCTATTCAGATCCGTGTCACACTCATGCTTTTCTCCTTGTGTTGTAATGTTTGCACTTTATTTTCCAGAGGCAATACATGCTTCAACAACTGAATAACAGTCAATACATCATCGAGGAGGTGTATAATAGGGCCATCTGTGAAAACTTTCGTGGACATTTTTATCACATTTTTGACTGTTTTAACCTTGCTTTAAATGGCAATAACTGGTGGCTTTAGGAAAGGGAAATCGAGGCAAAAGTGCTGGGGTCAGTGGTTGTCTGACTGTGGAATTAAATTCAGCATATTGGAAAGCTTCACTTTTTTATCAGACATCCTTTTATTCCCCCCCCCCCCCCTATCTCACAATGGTGAATACATTTTGGCCCGATCTCACAATGGAGAATACATTTTGGCCCGATCTCACAATGGTGAATACATTTTGGCCCTATCTCACAATGGTGAATACATTTTGGCCCTATCTCACAATGGTGAATACATTTTGGCCCGATCTCACAATGGTGAATACATTTTGGCCCTATCTCACAATGGTGAATACATTTTGGCCCTATCTCACAATGGTGAATACAATTTGGCTCGATCTCACAATGGTGAATACATTTTGGCCCGATCTCACAATGGAGAATACATTTTGGCCCGATCTCACAATGGTGAATACATTTTGGCCCGATCTCACAATGGTGAATACATTTTGGCCCTATCTCACAATGGTGAATACATTTTGGCCCTATCTCACAATGGTGAATACAATTTGGCTCGATTTCACAATGGTGAAAAAATTTGGCCCAATCTCACAATGGTGAATACAATTTGGCCCTATCTCAGAATGGCTTATTTAACCTGGTGTTAGCTTAGCCGTTAGGGTGCCGGCTTGGGATCCTAGGATCCTGGGTTCGAATCCCGGTCGATCGCTGAATTAACGCCAGGGGGGTCGACTCAGCCTGTCATCCTTCCGAGGTCGGCAAATTGAGTACCAGCTTGCTGGGTGAATGATCCCGGTGTGTACCCCGGTTTAGAATAGGTACACCGTATCCCTGTGCATCGTAAGAGCGTGACCAAGGGTTTGCGTCAGGAAGGGCATACAGCCATAAAAACATTGCCTCAAACAGGGAGGCCCATAAGGCTTTGGGGCCCGCAAGGGCCAATACCGATCCGGGTGTGTACCCCGATTGTCATGGGGCCCGCAAGGCTAACCCCCGCTTTAGCGGGGAAAATGGCCTTAAAACGATCATTCATTCATTCATTCTCTGTAGCTGCCTATTCAGTAGGTCGGGCATCATTGAGCAAACGTGTTCATCTGCATCCTACAATAAAAACACTATATCATGTCGTCATGTCAAATCTCATGGAAGAACCTTATTTATCACCACAACCACAACGGTGTTTCCGTTCTGCGTGAAATAGACTTACATCTGTCAGCACGTCTTTACGGAGTTTAAAAACTCGTGGGAAGATCCGTGGCATTGGTTTTAAAATCTCCTAACTTTAAATTTCAGCCGCTTTTTTTTTCAAATACAATCCACTCTACTTACTGCAGTTGCAATCCCTCACTGCCTCTTATCCAACTCCATGAAAGATGTCAAGGTTTTTCAGCTGGGCATGTGAAGGAATATATAATTATATTTAGCCTGTCCCCTGCACAGCAGGAGATGGTGTACTGTAATGAATCGCTTCTTTCTGTCTGTCTATGTGTGTGTCTGTCCGGGCCATAACTTCTTTTATTTACCATTTGAGCTATTGTCATCAAATTTTCACCAAAGCTTTATTATGGGAATACGGAGAAGGTAAATTAATATTTTTGTCAAAAGGTCAAAGGTCAGCATCACAAAATGAGCAATTTTCATCCAATTGACTTGAAATTTCAATTTACCATTTGAGTTTTGTCATCAAATTTCAACAAAGCTCTCTTATGAGAATATGGAGAAGGCAAATTCATAATTTGGTCAAAAGGTCAAAGGTCAGCATCACATAAATACATCAGTTTTTATCCAATTGACCTGAAATTTTAATAATTTGCATATTGGTTCAGTGAATTCGTTCACCAATCAAAGGCTAGAAACTGATTTATTTTTTTTAGATCAAACGTTCAAAGGTCAAGGTTGCATAAAATTACCAATTTTCACTCAATTGACCTGAAATTTCAATAATTTGCATATTGGGTCTCTGAATTGGTTCACCAATCAAAAGCTAGAAGTTGGTTATTAGGCCCCTACCGGTGTACACAGGAGGGGACTATAGGTTTGCACGCCGTCCCTCCGTCCGTCAGTCTGTCAGTCCGTCAGTCCGTCACACAAATAACAGTTTTCCAGACTTTTTTCTAAACGCTTAATGCTAATGATTTCAAACTTGGCACATGGTCTCCTCATGATAAGTTACAGGTCCAGTTCGAACTTCACGACGTTTCGATCATTTTTAACAAAGTTATGGCACTTTGAACTTTGGGAATTCTGATAATTCTGATGATCCTTAACTCAGTGCCATTTTAAGTTTTAATTTCCTTTAAAAAAGATTTTCTCTGCAATAATAGGACCGATTGAGATACAATTTTCACCATAGGAGGGACTCGGTCTGTAGAATATTTTAATGGTAATTATGACGTCACAGGTCACGTGGTTCGGTCGCCATATTGTTTTTCGTGAAAACACGAAAACCCCTTTTTCTCTGCAACGGCTGAACAGATCGAGGCCAAACTTTGCAGGCAGAATCGCATACCCATGACGAACAACAAAGTCAGCGAGCATGACGTCATGCGTCACATGGTTTCAGAGTTATGACGTTTTTAAGCATGAACCTTTAAAACCGAGCTCCTCCCTCATTTTTGATCCAATCGAGGGGAAACTTCACAGATGTGTTCAGCACTAAAATGTCCTTTTGGAATTTGCGATAGGGCACGTGGTTTGGCAGATGTCGTTAATTAAACGAAAATATTTGAAAAAATGGATATCTCTTGAATCGTTAGTACCTCAGACCGTGAGTTGGTAATAATTTATATAATTCACACAGTGCAATACGTGCAGGCCGCTCTACGGAGCGACCTTGCGGGCTTATCAACGAGGCGAGGCGTGACACACGTGTCTCAGCATACCTCAGATCAAGTTTGAAAACCAGCATCAACCGTGCATAAATTTGCATATTCGATCATTTTTGACAAAGTTATGGCACTTTGAACTTTGGTAGGGGACATGTATTGCAGCGCAATACTCAGAATGCTTGTTTAATTTATATTTACTCAGCTTTAAAAAAATTAATAAACACAACAGCTGTTTTTTGTGTAATTTATGATAATCAGTCATTAATTCTTTTCGCTTACACCCATATATGACAAATTAAAGTTACTTCATTATTAACCTTTTGAACCCTGAGCCACTTGGATGTTCTTTTCCCGCACACTGGGCTCCGATGGGTGAAAAATCACTGAAAAGTTGAAATTTATTTTATTTCTTTTTTCTGTCTGTAAAATGTTTTTTGCTGACCAAGAAAGTTGCATAAGCCAACCAAGAAAAGCTATTGCATATAAGAGCTTTGGAGCCTCATTGGTGCACGTTTGTCTCCACGCAGTCATTGATGTCTCACAAATTAGTGATGAAACTGGTCCGGTGGTTGAGGGAGGCGTGTAGCATTGGGAGTCTTCTGCATGTGCCACTTGTGAAGCAGCTGTACAGGAACCCAGGCAGAGTTTGAAATAGCAAAAGGCTTACCTTGTGTTGCTTTCCTTGGTTGCTTTATTCAGCTTTCCTTGGCTAGAAGAGCATGGGAAGAGTTTAAAAAATTTATAATCCTAGCCACCTGGGGGTAATTAGGCCTGGTATTGGCTTAGCGGTTAGGGTGCCGGCTTGGGATCCTCGGACCTGGGGGTAATTCCTAGGACCTGGGTTCCACCTGGGGTAATTGATTACGTGAGAGCTGATTCGTTATTCGCTCCAATTATGGGTGAGAGATGTGATTGGGTCTTGTTACATACACATACTGTATAACCAAAAAGGCCCTTTCGATCTGATAAATGTAACATGATATTAAATGTCATGCGCACCACTACAGCTCCAACTTTACCTCCAATGGTTTTCACAGAAAAGATCACGGGTCACAGAAAAGATCCAAGACCAGGGTAAACATCATCCGCAAACTATACACAAAGAATTAAGTTAAGCACCCCCCCCCGTTTTTTTACAACCTCGCACATTACAAGTTTGTTGTCGTCAAAACAGTGTAATATACCCATGATATTGCTATATTTTCTGGAGAAGTGATATTATGGTCACATAAAAACATAACAATCATGCCGTTTTCAATATTTTATTCTGAATAATTTAAGGTGAAATTTTTTGGGAATTTTAGGCATATTTTCACCTCAATTTAAGTATGGAGCTATAGGTCCATCACGGACAGTGTGGATGACGTTTATGTTTTCTAACGTACAGTCATTGTTCTGAGAAGACCTCTAGCGATCTTTGCGTCAATAACGTGTGTAGGACCCACGTGATCGGATCACTGACTCAACCCTACGTCTCATAGACCCTGTAAGCCGTCGTATGCGTTGCTGTGGCAGGTTGTTCCATTCCCGATGTAATGCACGTTCCAATTCATCCAGATTGGCTATTGGAGGGACCATCTTCGCAATTTGTCGTCCCAACATGTCCCAAACGTGCTCGAGGGGGTTCAGGTCAGGACTGTACGCAGGCCAGGGGATGGTTGTCACAGCAACTTGCTCCAGCAAGGCTCGGACGCGTCTCGCACGGTGAGGCCTGGCGTTGTCATCCATGAAGATGGGATTGACGCAAAGATCGCTAGAGGTCTTCTCAGAACAATGACTGTACGTTAGAAAACATAAACGTCATCCACACTGTCCGTGATGGACCTATAGCTCCATACTTAAATTGAGGTGAAAATATGCCTAAAATTCCCAAAAAATTTCACCTTAAATTATTCAGAATAAAATATTGAAAACGGCATGATTGTTATGTTTTTATGTGACCATAATATCACTTCTCCAGAAAATATAGCAATATCATGGGTATATTACACTGTTTTGACGACAACAAACTTGTAATGTGCGAGGTTGTAAAAAAACGGGGGGGGGTGCTTAACTTAATTCTTTGTGTATAGAAGGCACCGGCTGGGGATCGAGGCTAGCCTTGCTCTCGTGTACTCTACAGCGGAATGCTGTTCTCCTGTTTGGGCAGAGAGAGCCACACAAAACACTTGGATACGGTCGAGAAAACACTGCTGCGGATAATCAGCAGTACACTGAAATCAACACCTGTGCAGCGGCATCCAGTTCTGTCCAACATCCCATCACCTGAGGTACATCGGAACCCAAGAATGCTGAGAGAGTTTGATCACAGCAAAGCCAACCACGAGGTTCCAATTCATGAAGACCCACAGAATTCCCAAATATGCGACTCAGTCACACAAAAACCTTTCTGGGGCTCTGCAGATGTTTTGATTGATGTGGGGTTTAACACAAAGGATCAAGAGGTGCAATCTCTGGACACATAACAGTAGGTGATAAATGTTGCTTCTGGGACACCTCCGTTTAACATGGGAAATCCCTATCTAATGTCATTTACCCCTTGTCTTTTTCAAAAATCATAAACACCTCTATTTCTCCCTCTATGAACCTATGTATAATCCTTCTCACCTTATGAACCTATGATCCTTCTCGCCTTATGAACCTATGATTTTCTTCCTTTATGAACCTATAATCCTTCTAGCCTTATGAACCTATGATCATTCTCACTTCCATGTAATTTTCCCTCTCACCATCACTTTTCTTCATTTCCCCTTAACACCTCTATTCCTGACCCCCTTGGTCTTATGGGCCTTTTTCTCTTACTATCAATGATCATTGTTGTTCATTGATGATTGATTATGTTCGGGTCCTGTGCCACACACTTTTTGTTAAGCTCCGCGCCACTTTTTGCTAAGCTCCGCCCACTTTTTGTTAAGCTCCACCCACTTTTTGTTAATCCCCGCCCCGTTTTGGTAGGCCCCGCCCACGTTTTACTAAAGCCCACCCACTTTATAAACTCTCCAGCATTACATTATTTTTAGTTAAGACATTACATCATTTTCTGTTGAAACATTACATCATTTTCTGTTGAAACATTACATCATTTTCTGTTGAAACATTACATCATTTTCTGTTGAAACATTACATCATTTTCTGTTGAAACATTACATCATTTTCTGTTGAGACATTACATCATTTCCAGTTAAGACATGCCCAGACTTGCCCAGACTTGCCCACACTTGCCCAAGGGAATTTCCACAGGAAATGACACACCCAGTCTTTCTTATAAAAGGCACTAACCACACAGGCCTTTTCAAACACACTTTCTGCTTCACTTGAGAATGGACTACTATGCTGAAAAGGAGTTGGATAACTTTGACATTCCTTGGAGTCCTACTACCTGTGTGGAGCTCAACCTTCAGATTGATGAACTGGACTCGAACCTCTTATCAATGGAGGTAAGTTTATTTATTTATTTATTTATTTATTTATTTTTTTTGTATTTTTTTTTTTGTATTTTTTTTTTTTTTTTTGTATATATATATATTTTTTTTTGTATATTTTTTTTGTATTTTTTTTTTTTTTTTTTGTATTTTTTTTTTTGTATTTTTTTTTTTTGTATATATATATATTTTTTTGTATTTTTTGTATTTTTTTTTTGAAAATTTTTTTTTTTTTGTATATTTTTTTTTTGTATTTTTTTTTTTTTTTTTGTATTTTTTTTTTTTTTTTTTGTATTTTTTTTTTGTATTTTTTTTTTTTGTATTTTTTTTTTTTTTTTTTTTGGGGATTTTTTTTTTTTGTATTTTTTTTTTTTTTTTTTTTTTTTTTTTAGATAAGACTCGTGCAAGAGTCAGCAAAGTTTCTTTTAATATTCATAGAGCTTGATTTATATAAATAATAATATTGTATTAAATTAATACGTTGTTATTTTCTCTCACAGGAAATTGTATCTGAGATACAAAATGAAAATACCACTTTTGCCACAACCTGGGGTGAAATGATGATTGATTTGTTTGAAGACCTTTTGAACAACCAAGACCCACAGAACGAGTTCTACCTTGATGACCCAGCCAAAGAGTTCTACCGTGGAGACTCACTAAATTTGGGAAAAACAAATTATGAGGTCTGCCTAGATGGTTCTAACTGTGGAGCCTACCTTGGAGACTCACTAAATTTGGGAAAAACAAATTATGAGGTCTGCCTAGATGGTTCTAACTGTGGAGCCTACCTTGGAGACTCACTAAATTTCATAAAATTAGGAAAAGAGTTTTACCTTGGAGACTTTGAAAACTGGTTTCGTTTTGGAGACTCTAGCTGTGTGGAGCTAAACCTTCACCTTGATAAACTCGATTCAAATTTCTCATCAATGAAGGTAATATTTTATTTTAATATACATATAATAATTGTGTATTAAATGTAAAAAATAATTAATTAATACGTTGTTATTTTCTCTCACAGGAAATTGTATCTGAGATTCAAAATGAAAATACCACTTTTGCCACAACCTGGGGTGAAATGATCGATTTGTTTAAAGACCATGACCAAGAGAACGAGTTTTACCTTGATAATCCAACGAAAGAGTTTTACCTTGGAGGCTCTTTGGATTCTAAAGCAATGAACAATGTTCTTTCTTTAATGACGTTTGATTTAAGGTAAGTTCAGTTGATTAATAATCAATTAAAGTATATGTTATTTCATTCAATATTAGATAAGTAATATATTTCTTTTTTACATGTATTTCAGCAATATCAAGAAAGTTCGGGGAAGAAGATGCTGGAAAATACTTTCTTCCCATTTCTACTTTTTCCAACTTGAAAGCCTTGAAAGACAGAATTGGAGGAAGAGGAAAATATATATATATTGAAATACGTATTAAAAAACATTTTAAAAAAATATTGAAATACGTATTAAAAAAAGAAAAGGAAAAAAAGATTATGCTAGGGTTAGGGTTGGGATTTTGAATGTGAGGGTTAGGGATGGGGTTGGGTTAATGGGTTAGGGATGGGTTGGGTTAGGGTTGGGATTTTGAATGTGAGGGTTAGGGATGGGTTGGGTAAGGGATGGGGATGGGTTAGGGATTGGGTTGGGTTAGCGTTCTGGATGTGAGGTGAATTTTTGAATGAATGTCAAACCTCACAGACTCATTTATCTTATATTATCATTGAATTGTTTTTAAAAAGTTGGGAAAAGATAAATAGAATTGGAAGGTCATACAAAGAGATGGAGTTAAGAACTTTTTTTAATGGTTGATGTAATGGATTCAGTTGTTTTGACTAACAAATATGGTGTTTTAATGTGGGGGTTGGGTTAGGGTTTGTACATTATTATGACCCACTCACACACACACAAAAGTTAAGCCCCAACTAAAAAGTTGTGGGATTCTGTGTTTGGGGTTCACAGATTTAAAAACGTATCCCCATGATACACACAAAAGTTAAGCCCCAACTAAAAAGTTGTGGGATTCTGTGTTTGGGGTTCACAGATTTAAAAACGTATCCCCGTTATACACACAAAAGTTAAGCCCCAACTAAAAAGTTGTGGGATTCTGTGTTTGGGGTTCACAGATTTAAAAACGTATCCCCATTACATTTTTTTATTTATTTATTATTTTCAAGGGTTATCAGCTTTGTTTTTTGTAATTCCTGTGAATAAAATGACCCTAAGATTTCTTCTCCATTTAAATCATATAATTTGTAGGTCCAAGGGACTGTATCCATTACATCAACGATTTTAAATAATTCATTAGTCCATTTTTTTGTATAACCTTTCTCAAAATGGCTTTTCCATCTGTATATTCTTACAATATCACCAACTTTGAACTTCGGTTTTCTCAAATTAATCTCCTTTTCATATTCTAATTTTGTAAATGATTCTGATGGTTTTGATTTTGTTGATGAATGAACGGTATTATTGTAATTATCTACAATACCCTGAATTAAATACACCCATTTTTGAGAACCGAGTTGTGTGAATTTTTTATATAGCCTCTCTTTCAAAGTACGATTAAAACGCTCAATAACAACTGCTTTTCCTTCATTAAAGGTGCTGTATAATTTAATACCCTCCCCCTTAAGAAATTTCATAAATATTTTGTTATAGAACTCTGTTCCCTCATCGGTCCACAGTTTCTTTGGTTTTCTTTTACTTTTATTAAATATCTGTTGGAAGGCTAACATCAGAGTATAACCTCTCTTGTTTTTCAAAGGAACAACCCAAGCAAATCTACTCCTCAAATCAATAACGGTTAAAGCATACTTGTATCCCTTATCATTTTTTAGTTCAATTAAATCAGCGGACCATATGTGGTCGGTGTATTTAGAATAAACTTTCCTTCTTTTAAACTTTGTGATTATAGGTTTATGTAATTCATCAGCCAAAAGCTCCTCAGTCTTGATGACATCATGAGAGCCTAATAGTTTTTTGAGGGTGAATAACCAAGGCCAAGTTTCAATTTAGCATTTATCAAATTTCTCACAATAAACCTATCAACTTTCTCTCTCAACGTTGGATTTTGTATCAAAGACAAATTATACAACATTTCTCTGTCGGCTTTATGTTTTTCAGTCAACGTAGTGGTTTTCCCATAAGCAATATCATGCTTCATACACACTTCATCAACCCTATTTGTAGGTTTAGACCAAGGTTTAGGATTGTCAGCCTCATCTAATCTTTTATCCAAGTTTGTTCCTGGGCCACAGAAAGAATACCCTGGAAGGTGTAATTCCCCTGGAATTCCAGTTGTTGTAAATTTGCTACCTGACAAAAACTTTTGTATGTCTCCTCCACTTTTAGGAGAGATGAATTGACACTTTTTAGAGCCACACACTTGACATATTCCTTTTTGATAAACTCTATTATTTTTAGCTTTAACATAAGAGATATTTTTAGATTTAGTTTTCTTTTTACATTTGAGACAATAACTCATATTTATTTATGAGAAAAAGTCCTACATAGTGCCAAAACCTTTTTGGTTTTCAACATATACATTTCTATCTTGATTTTTAAAACATAAAGAATCCTTAGAAATGGCTTCACTCTCTCCTCCATTTATTTACAAATAAAACTAACTAAAGTCAATAACACCAACATCATCAACTATATGTTGTATATCTGCGCTCTGAATTCATTATAGCAAATTTAAAAACCAATATGTTCGTAAGAGTCATTAATTCTTTATTTTCCTCTTCAGTGCGTTGAGATTTATTTATTTTCCGTAATACCTTCAATCTTTCATTAATCTCAGGAATGGTCATATTTTTATATTTTTCCACCCTCTCTCTTTCCTCCCTCTCCTCCTTCTCCTTCTCCTCCTCCTTTTTCTCCCTTTCATCCTTCTCCTTTTTCTCCCTCTCCTCCTTCTCCTTTTTCTCCCTTTCCTCCGTCTCCTTTTTCTCCCTTTCCTCCTTCTCCTTTTTCTCTCTTTCCTCCTTCTCTTCTTCAACTCCTTCCTCATCCCTTGCTACCCTTGAGTTTGAACCCCAAAGAATATTATACATATACTCATCTGGATTTTGAGATATTCTTGTATCTATAATTATTTTTCTCATAATAGGATACCAATAAGATTTGTTGACGATTTCTAAAAGAGTTTTATATTTCATAACTTTGAGAAGTTCATTTTTATTTAATATTTTAAACAAGTCTCTATTTGTGGGTTTAACAATATCAGTATAAGGCCAGTTTTTAATGACAAAATTCCCATGTATATGCTCCAAATCATAAGGTATGTAATACCGAGCACCCTTTTCTTGTAGGTATCCTTGAATACAAAAATTATAATTCTCTTGTAGTCTTCTTCCTGCCATTTATGTATCAGAAATATATGTGAGATTAATATTATGACAGGTAATACCACCCCATCTTCCCACTACCAAATCGGTTTGTATTCCTCGGCTTTCTATCCTTATCTCATTACCTTCCTTCTTTGTCATGCGAACCATCGCTATACTATCATATATTTTTCTTTTCTTAAAATCACGTATTTGTTGTTTACTAATTGTACTTCCACATAAATCCTTATCTTCACCAAGTGGATAATATTCTTCTTTACGAGACTGATTTAAATCATGTAGGTCTTCTATGTTTATTGAAAAAGACCAATTATACCCTAAATCAGGCATATCATACCCCCATTTATTAATTTGCATATTAACTAAATGTCCTTCTTTATAAAATTCAATTGTAAGCAGGTAGTTAAATTCAATGAGGAAAGGTGTATGGTCAGTATAACCAGGTGTTGTGGTTGTAAATTTTACTTGTTTAACAAAACGTGCTGTTTGCTTTAAAAATATATATTGTGATAAATCACTTAATCTAATTAAGTCATTCGCATCTGTAGGGTTTGGATAATTGATTAATTTATAAGTATTCTTCATATTAATATTTTTACTTACACTATATTTTTGTCGTTCAGCCTGTGCCTTTGTATAATAATTTGATAAATCAATATCCTGAGAGGATTTTCCAAAGATAGAACCATCTTTTCCAACATAAGTCATTTATATTAGATTAAAAATGATATCATAAAAATTTTCATTATTGTTGAGTTGAAATAATACATATAAACATAATTGACCACAACATTTAGAATTAATTTCTTGAACTTGAAATGTTTGATAAACACCATTCTGTAAGAATTGTATTACTTCAACAGGTGGTGGCATACCATAACTATCAAAATAATATTTATCCTGACTATTATGAATACAAACCCAATGAGAACCATTCTGTGTGTCTAAATTCATAATAATATTCTTTGTATTCTTATTTATATGTATTAATTCATCTCTCATACAAATAACCACATTATCAATTTTTAGTGTTTTACAATACTTAGCTAGTTCTATATTTGACGTTGTATTCTTTCCAAATTGTTTAAACCATTTATCCATTTATTTATGAGAAAGATACAATCCATTACCCCGTTTAGTTAGTTTAACACCCGCTTGAGCGATAGAGGAAAGCATATCTCCAACTAACAATCTAGCTTTATCAGGTAGACTTTCAAGTTTTTGAGCAAAATCTACAATTACACCACTTCCACTAATTTGTTTCTCCAACTCCTTGTTATGTCTTTCCAATTCTTTTTGAGCTTTTAGTTGTGCCTTCCTTTCGTTAGCAGTTTTTATCGCTGCTGAAATACCACCAGTCAATGCTCCCGCCGCACTTAAACCAGCAAATAAAGGAATTAGAAATGGGAGAAATCCTCCTCTTGACTCGTCTATTGAATATTTCTTTAACATAGGTTTTGTCATTTTAATTTTAAGTGATCCAGCATCATTTAGTGTTTTCACCTGCTCTCTTGTGAGTAAAACATCAATTCTTACTGCTCCTTTTCTTTGAAATGTATTAACATTAATAATACAAGGCTTTTGATTTTGAATACAAGATGTTAATTTATCAAGATTGATTTGATTAACATATACCCCAACCATTTATTTATGAGAAAAAACCTATGTGATATTAATCATAACACCATTATCTGTATTAATCTGTAATTCTGTTTCCTCCAAAAGCAAACAATAAGCATCAACTTCTTCATTCTCTCCTCTTTCAATGTATAGAGAAGTATCCACTCTATTAGACTTTATAGTTTCCTTTTGAGAACTCAGGTCAATTGCGTAGATTGTATAAAGTTTTTGAAACGCAACCATATCCAAAATAGGTTCATTATTACCATTACTTTCACACACCTTTTGGTAGGACTTGTAGGCTTCCGCATAATCATTTTTTTCCCAATCAATTTCCAATCTATCTCGCGGATAAAATGTTCCATCAAGAGAAACCCGAAGTTGTTTCACCTTAGCATTATCACTCAGCGCATTATTCTTATTAGTACCCTCCTCTCCATCTGGTTTTTAAAAAATGAGCCAGAGGTATCGTGGCTTTCCTTCAAGAACACCCAAATTCCAAGTGTAGGTAGTGTGTTCCAGTTTAACGTGTTGACATCTTCTTTTAAGGTATGATACATTTAGCGGTTTCTTTGAGTTAAGTCTTCTATTTAACATCTCTTCCGTTTTAAGATTAGGAGTATATTCACTGATATACCAACACAAATCATTAATAACAAATTTATTATTTTCTCCAAAAGCATTTTCATCCCCAAAAAGCAACCTATTTACATTATCATTCCTTTGTAGTTGAAATCTAATTTTAAGCCCATACAAAACTTTATCATAATCACAAAATCCAAATATACCTTTCAGAGGTACTGCTACCGTAAAACTATTCTCTGCTTTTGTATCATCATTATACATTGACTTCCTTTGACTATAACCAGGGTCAGCATTTGTTCCCGTTGACATATCAGGAATAAAACCTTCAACAGCTCCCTTACCCATTCTATCACTAAACGAATATAGTGTAAATTTCATCATTTCAGATATAGCAGAGACATAATCAACCGCTTCAACCTCTTGTGTTCCAATATACAGGCGGACACTATCAAACATTTTCCAGAAGAAATCATTTACGAGTGTAGCATTAGTATTATTCGCAGCCTTAGTGAATTTAAATTTACACAGCAAGAAACTATCAGCTATATTCAAGTAAGTTTGTTGATTATTTATTTCAAAACTTTTTGTTCCGTTTGAATTCCAGTCTGTTCCTGTTATAGCATTTACCTTAAAATAGTCTTCCTTTTTAGTAGAGTTTGAAATGATAATCGTATCATCCAAATCATAGATACTATCAATCGCTTCCATACTTGTATTTATATAGCATTAAAATCGTTGAAACCCTGACCCAAGTATTTTAATGATTTTTTGTCGTTCTTGTGAAGATAGTTGAGTTTTACCTTTTTTAATTTCTTTGATTGCTTGTAATTTATGAGACTCCTTTTGAGCATCTTTTATACTCTTTATAGCACCCGCAACTGAGCCCACGGCTGAAGCAGTTGAACCAATTAGGTCTTTATGTTTAAGGATGGTTGAACCAATACCCATTAGAGTATCAATTATCCCATCTCCTTTATTTCTAAATTGATGTCCCACACCCCGTTGTCTCTTTGGTTTATAGTATCCTCTCCCAAGAAACATACCTTCACCCTTATAGTATGGTGAAAGGAACATCCCATCCCCTGTAATTATTTTATATTTTCCCAACTCGTGTTTTCTCACAATAACCATTATTTATTTATTGAAAAACTTCACGTAGGTGAATTCTGATGGATATAATTTCATCATTAAAGGATATCATACGATTATCTTGGTCGGTTATCCTAAAATTTACTCTGTATATGGTTTTTCCTGACACAGGTAAATAGACAAGATTTTTTGGTTCCATATTAAATTTATAACCAATCGGGGTTGAGTATGCGCTGAATGAAAATATTGTATTTGTTCTTATTCCATCGTTATAAGCACCATCAATCAAATCACAATGAATTAATACTGAATTTATACCGGAGGATATTTGAATGACATTATCACTGTAAGACGTCCCGTTAGTTTCAATCTTTTTAGAAGAGAACCCCAATAGCTCTCTGAACGAATTTTCAATCGTGAAATCAACTTTATAATTATTTTTAAGTTTAATAGTTGATTTTGAAGTGTGTTTTTGAATATCTATTACAATATTTTTTGGTTCATCACCTTTTTCTTTCATAAGGCGAGAGACTTCTGAAGATATTTGAGAAATCTCGTAAGCACCGGGTGAAACGGTTATAGTTTTATATCCACTTCCTGGATTATAACTAAACTTGTTGTTTTTCTCTGTGATATTAAAAAGGGTATTGTAAGTCTCCATTGACAACAAAGAAGCCTCATATTCTTTTTTGGGGTCAAGTTGTAGTGGGTAAGGGAATGAAGCTGTGTAATCACTCGTTGTGAAATTAAAACTAAGAATTGTGCTTCTCATCTTATTTAATATCTAATAAAATATCTTTGTATTGACATTTATTAATTATTTTCATATTCATCAACTGATCTAAAATGGCGGATGCTTCATTAAAACAATTGTTGTTTCCAGCCTTCTTACTACCTAACAACAATAATAACCTATTAACTAATTGTGATGGGTCATTTGGAAGAAAACTAACACCCGAACCAAGCTTACTTAAAGCATCAATAATATGTTTCTCCTTCTCATTCTTCTTACTTTTACCAGCAACAGAAACTCCATAATCAAGTGCGTTTAGCAACTCAATATACTCTCTATCTTCCTCTCTTTCCATATCAAGCGGTTCATCAAAATAAGGTGAATTAGAATGTCCATCTTTTGTTAGAAGAAACATTAATCTTGGGGTTAATTCAACATTTGGTTGGTCAGAACTTAAGAACACCAATTTATCATTAAATATCAATAACTTTTCTTTCACAAGATGGAACTGTGCTGGTTCTTCTGTTGGAATGAGACCTGCTCTGGTTTTTGAACCCTTCAAATATTCATTGTTTTGAAGAGCTTCTACAATATAATTGGAAAGTTTATTTACCTTCTCAAGATGCCGAAATAATCCTTCATCATCATATTCTAATTCTCCAAGTTCTTGCTCTGTCATTTGACTAAAATCTTTGAGCATTTGAAATTTTTTTGGAGTAAATTCTACCGTGGGAACTGTAGGTGAAATCGTTTGTTGAGTTTTTTAAAGTGGTTTAAAAAATTTCTCTTGTTTTCTTTCAAAGGCTTCTTCACCAGTTAGTTTCTGTCTCCTTTTCTTCTTTATGTCTTCCTGTTGCTTTACAACTTTTGAAACCAACTCTTGATGTTCTTTAAACTTTCTTACTCTTTCTTCGGTATTCATTTTCTGTATTTATTTATTGAAAAATATCATTTAGTATCTCATCTTGTTTCACAACAATATATTTATATTTTCCAATCGTGTGTTTCATATTATTTTCAAATTCCTTCTTACTACGTAATGTAGAACAATTATCTCTCCAAAAATTATTTGTATCTATTGAATTTAACTTAAATAAAATAAAAGTATTAGCATTGTTTCTTATTGAGCGCCGAGGGAGTTGAAAATATGACTGACTAAGATAAATACAATTACAAGAAGAATGTCTCCCTCTTGTATAGTAGCTATCCATTACTGTTTGGTTTCTCTCATTAACACAATCATCAAAGATAACGAGGTTCTTTTTTGATTTATCTAAATCTTGAGGTGAAGGTATATCATCCGTATTATCACTGAGAATACAAGTTATGGGTTTTGGTTTTGATTTTGATTTCTGTGTATCACAAAATAATTGTATTATATCATCAATATTATAATCATTTAGTTTGTTTTGAAGTTTAAATAAACCGATAATGTCTTCCTTTTTAAGACCCGCATTAAAACCCTGTGAGAGTAGTTGATACTCAGGTTGAAAACTTGACTTTGTAAAAATTATTAAATTATCATAATCTAAAAAATTAGGACTAAGGAGCATCTTTAAAAGTAAACAGGTTTTTCCACATCCGCTTGAACCGACTATTAGACATCTCAATGAATTTGGAAGATTTTTATGGTTACTAAATTTTATCTTATTTTCCCAAACAGGTAAAAAATCATTCATTTATATATTTGGAAAACAAGTCATCTAACTTTTTTTGAGTTTTTTGAGAAACTCTATATTTTATCCTGAGTTCAGGTTTAATTTCAAAATAATCCATTATTTTGTTTATATAGTATCTTGTATTAACATTTCCATTAAAATTATTTTGAATAATAAATATCATTAAACCCTTATACATTTCCTCAATACAAATAGTCTCTTCCCTTGTAAGAAATGGTGTATTATCACCATAATACTTAACATTCATCTCTCTTATTAATCTTGTAAAGTAATTCATTTTTGGTTCTAATTTAAAAGAGTTATATATTTTTCTATATTTTTTATTATCATTAATTAGAAGATAATCACAGAAAATACATTGTTTATATGCTTCTGATTCTGTATTAAGCCCCACTCTACCACAAGCCGGACAATTCTCTAATTTATCATATGGAGAGTCTGGAAATTCTAAATATCCTTCAGAATTTATCATATTTATAAAGTAAAATTATACTTAAAACAAAGTGCCTTTTTTAGAGGCTTTTTTAAAGATGAAACTGTGCTTAAAGTAAAACACCTTTGAGCTTTTCAACTCGTTTTATGTATATAACTTTACTTAAACTAAACGCAAATTTATTAGCTAATAAATACAATGTTTCAAAACACAAAAGACAAATTTCAATCAATCTCTACTTCGGTGGAAGATATAGAAAAATATGTCAAAGATGTTAAATTGAACAAAGATAAATATGGAAATTTTTGGATTAAACCCATAATGGAGAATAACATGTGTCCTTTTATTAAATTTACGGGACAAGCTATGTTAATTAATAACTCTATTAAAGTAAATTTGACAAAAGTTTCTCCACTACTACTAACAATTTACTCAAAGCTTGAAAAGGTCATTGATAAAGAAGCTTTGAAAATGAATGATAAGACCATCAACGATTCTAGAGGAAACATTTGTATATTCTTTAATAGACCCAAAGATGTGGGTGAAATTAATAATATGAATATTAGTGGTGAACTATCATTCCGTACTCTGATTATTAGAGATTATTTGAAAATAACATTTAATGTAAAAAATATTGTGGTTATTAGTTCTAATGAAAGAAAATATATAGATATTGATGGAAGTTTAATGGTATGTAAATGAGTGATATTAACAGTCAATACTCTGAGAGTTATTATACTGAGAGTCTAGGATCTGAAGATAGTTATGATACTAATAGTTTGTGTTCAAATGATAGTTATGAGAGTAGCTTTATTGATGACTCAGATAGTGAAATTGAAATTGATGAACTAGAGTATCTAAACTTTCTGGCTAATACAAAGACGCTTTACTTTAAGTAAAGTTATATACATAAAACGAGTTGAAAAGCTCAAAGGTGTTTTACTTTAAGTAAAGTTATATACATAAAACGAGTTGAAAAGCTCAAAGGTGGTTTTACTTTAAGTAAAGTTATATACATAAAACGAGTTGAAAAGCTCAAAGATGTTTTACTTTAAGTAAAGTTATATACATAAAACGAGTTGAAAAGCTCAAAGATGTTTTACTTTAAGCACAGTTTCATCTTTAAAAAAGCCTCTAAAAAAGGCACTTTGTTTTAAGTATAATTTTACTATATAAATAAATATGATCAAAGCAACGTATTGCGACGTTTGTGAACAAGAATATAAACAATACAAAAGACACCTTAAAACTAACAAACACACATTTAATCTACTTCACCTACTATCTCCTATTCAGAAGGAAACAAAACACTGTTCTGCATGTCATAAAAATATCCTCAAGAAAGGCTTCGAAATACATCTTAAAACAATTCTACATTTATCAAATTTTATCACAACTAAAAACTCTGATGGCGCATTCAAAGGACATATTAAAATAAGAGTCTTTAACTTCAAACCTCCTGAACCAGAGTCTATAGTTGATGCTGTAGAAATAGTTAAACCTGCTGTTCAAACGTTGATTGAAAAAACACTAAAAGAAATGAAACCACTTAAATTTTATATGGGAGTAAAATTAGAAATGACAAAGGACGAAGGAGTTATAGATACACCATACATGAGAACTGAGCCACACTTTATATCTTCATATCAAGATTTTAAAACATCAGGAGTCTATGATGAACTTATAAAACAAGAGCAAGATGTGGATAATTCAATCGTAGGAAGTGGCTTCAATATAGGAAAAATTATTTACATAGACATTCATATTCTTAAATCAGATCCTCTAAAAGCTTCTTCCTACATTGATTTACCCAGTGTTATCAAAAATAGAAAAGCAGTTATCAATATCAAAAATAAAGACAATAAATGTTTTCTCTGGTCTATTCTAGCACACTTACATCCTCCACATTTTCATGATGAAAGAGTATCTCATTATAAAAAATATGAGAATACATTAAATACGAAAGATCTAAAGTTTCCGATGGCTTTAAATGATATTCCTAAATTTGAAAAGATAAATAATTTATCAGTTAATGTTTATGGTCTAACAGAAACAAACAGCATTCAGGTTTTAAAGCTTTCTGACAATTGTAAACAAACTCATATTAATCTTCTATATTTTAATTCAGAGGAAAATTCACATTATACATACATTAAAGATATTGCTAAATTAATAAAACCACAAGTATGTAAAAGAACAAATAAAATATATATTTGTTTGCGTTGTCTTAACTTCTTCCATACACAAGAAAGATTAGATAAACATTCAAATTATTGTGGTGAACATAAATCAACGGTAATCAATATGCCTAAAGAAGGCTCAAATATCACATTCAAAGATGAAAATAAAAAGATCAAACATCCATTTGTTATATATGCTGATTTTGAAAGTATTCTAGAAAAAATAGATACTGCTTCTCCAGATCCAAAAGATTCATACACAAATAAATATCAAAAACATACTCCTTGCGGTTTTTGTTATTATATCAAATCATCCGTTGGTGATAAATATAACAAGTTAGAGGAGTATAGAGGCTCAAATACCCCAGAGGAGTTTGTGAAACGACTAGAAAAAGACTGTGTCCGATTAACCAAGATAATGAGAGAAACTAATAAACCAATGTCCTTGACGAGTGAACAGAAAAGGGAATTTAGAAAAAACAATGTTTGTCATATTTGTGAGGAAAAAATTGGTGAAGGTCTAAAGGTTAGAGATCATTGTCATCTCACTGGTAAATATAGAGGTCCAGCTCATCAAAGTTGTAATATTAATTATCAACTCCCCTCTTTCATTCCTGTCTTTCTTCATAACAACGCTCATTATGATACGCATCTATTTATTAATGAACTTTCAAAGACATCTGGACACATTTCAGCAATTCCTAACACAGATCAGAAATACATTTCATTCACAAAAACAATTCACACATCTCCTATTACTCATATCAGATTTCTTGATACATTTAAATTCATGGCAAGTCCATTGGCTAACTTGGTTCAAAATCTAAAAGAGTTTCCATGTCTTTCAGAGTATTTTTCAGATAAAGATTTTCTAACACAAAAGGGAATTTACCCCTATGACTATATGGACTCATTTGAGAGATTCAATGAAACACAACTTCCTTTAAAAGAAAATTTCGATAACAAATTAAACAACAGTCATATATCTGATAAAGATTATGTACACACACAAAATGTTTGGGAAAAATATAACATCAAGAATCTTGGTGAGTATCACGATTTGTATCTCAAAACTGATGTGCTTTTATTGGCTGATGTATTTGAAGCCTTTAGATCTGTTTGTCGCACTGGATATGGATTGGATCCTGCTCACTACTACACAGCACCTGGATTGGCTTGGAGCGCGATGTTGAAAATGACAAAACAAGATTTGGATTTGATAACCGATGTCGATATGCTTTTGATGATTGAAAAGGCAAAAAGAGGTGGAATTTCACAAGTATGCTCGAGCAGATACGCAAAAGCAAATAACAAATATCTTCCAAATTATGATTCAACGAAAGAGAGTTCTTACTTGATGTACTATGACGCAAACAACTTGTATGGCTGGGCAATGTCTCAAGCTCTTCCTTATGGGAAACTAAGATGGGTAAAGGAAAAAGACTACACAAAGGTTTTACAAGATGTATGTATCTCTACACAAAAAGAATTGGATGATTCAAAGGTTGGTTATTATTTTGAGGTTGATTTAAAATATCCTGAAGAACTTCATATCAAACATAAAGATCTTCCATTTGCTTGTGAGAAAGAAAGTCCAAAGAAAGAATGGTTGAGTGATTATCAACGATCGTTTGATATAGGTGAATCAACAGAAAAATTACTTACTACATTATATAACAAGAAAAATTATGTACTACACCAAAGAAATTTGCGACAATATTTATCAAAAGGTCTAAGAGTAGAGAAGATCCACAGGGTTCTAAAGTTCAATCAAAGTCATTGGTTAAAGGGGTACATTGATTTTAATACACAAAGAAGAACAGAGTCAAAAACAGATTTTGAGAAAGACTTTTATAAATTGATGAATAATGCGGTCTTTGGTAAGACCATGGAGAATGTGAGGAAAAGACAAAATATCAGACTAGCAACATCTTGGGAACAAGCATCAAAATTAATTAATAGACCGAGTTTTACTAGAGCTGAGGTCTTTACTGAGAACTTTTGTGCGATCCATTTGGTTAAAGAGAGTATTGAAATGGACAAACCTATTTACATTGGAACATCAATTCTTGACTTGTCAAAGTCATTAATGTATGATTACTTTTATATTAATCTAAAATCAAAGTATAAGGATAATGTGTCATTGTTGTATATGGATACTGATAGTTTTATTTTGAAAATTAATACTGATGATGTTTATTCAGACATGAAAAAGGACATTAATATCTATGATACAAGTAATTACAGTCCAGAGAGTGAGTTGTTCTCTTCTAAAAATAAAAAGGTGATTGGAAAGTTCAAGGATGAATTGGGGGGAAATGTTATGAGTGAATTTGTGGGATTGAGGTCGAAGGCTTATGCTTATAAATACATTGTGAATAACGTTGAAAAGACTGATAAGAAGTTAAAAGGTGTAAAGAAAAATGTCATTAAAGAAACAATAAACTTTAAGGATTATTATAACTGTTTAACAACAAAGAAAGAAGAGTTTAGAAAGATTAATGGAATAAGAAGTTATAAACATCAATTATATTCAGAAGAGGTGAATAAGAAAGCATTGGGGGCTTTTGATGATAAGAGGTTTATTTTAGAAAATGGAATTGATAGTCTCCCTTATGGTTATATAAGTATATAAGTGATAAGATATATAAGTGATAAGATATATAAGTGATAAGATATAAGTGATAAGATATATAAGTGATAAGATATATAAGTGATAAGATATATATAAGTGATAAGATATATATATAAGTGATAAGTTAAAAAGGGGGGGGGGGGGGTTAGGGATTTTAACGGGCTACCGCCACCTTTTTTACTATTATATAAATGATAGAACCAAGTATCAACCAGACTAAAGAGTGGAGGTGTAATCAACCTTGGTATATAAATGGAAAACATAACGAATGTGAAAAATATCAGATTCAAGAGGTTGAACGAATCACTGGTCAGAAGGTTCTCAAGACGGATAAACGTATTCATTTGTTAAGTGGGGTAATGGAGGGTGGGAAGAAAAATATATTAGAGTGGAGTGAGAACATTAATGGTTATCAATCGGATAATAAATATTATAATTTTAAAATGGTATGTGGGAGAGGTGGAGGTCAAACAAGAACCCTCCGTGAAACATACCACTTTATACTTTCACAACAAAAGGTTAAGGAACCTGTATACTTTATAAATATACTTGATGGGGATGAGTTCTATAGGAGAATGGAACTCTTAAAAAAGTTAGAAAGAGATAATATATTTATAGGCTCATTAGTAGAGTGGTCTAAGGAACTACATTAAGGGGCTAGTGGGGGGAATAGGGTAAAAATTACATGGAAGTGAGAATGATCATAGGTTCATAAGGCTAGAAGGATTATAGGTTCATAAAGGAAGAAAATCATAGGTTCATAAGGCGAGAAGGATCATAGGTTCATAAGGTGAGAAGGATTATAGGTTCATAGAGGGAGAAATAGAGGTGTTTATGATTTTTGAAAAAGACAAGGGGTAAATGACATTAGATAGGGATTTCCCATGTTAAACGGAGGTGTCCCAGAAGCAACATTTATCACCTACTCATAACATTGTGAAGAAAGAACTGGCGAGTGATCTGAGAGAAGAGCCTCCAGGTTTCGACCGCCCCCAGAAACAGTGGTCTGCGCTCAACAGGATCCGTACTCTCCATGCAAAGACATCACACCACCTCCACAAATGTAATTTCAAAAATAGCCCAGCATGTGACTGGTCACCCAGATCAGACTATTCATGACATTGTGAATGAGTGTCACCTACAGAAATTTGACGAAGGATTTAGGGGAAGCCACCAAACAGACAGTGCTGTGATTTGGCTGTCCAACTTAGACTTGGATCTGTGAGCTCTAATTTGTCATACGCAAGAAAAAAAAAAGTGGAAGGAAGAGGATGGGAAGGTAGTGAGGAGAAGGTGGAAATGGGAACAGGAATAGTGAGAAGGTACTAAAAGGGGTTCAGTAATGTTTTGTAATTTCCAGGGTGATTGTGTTCTGATATCTGGCATCTGGGTCATCTGCACATCTGCTGTTCTCTTGGTCATCTGGATCTGGGTGATGGGACATCTTCTGTGTGTTCAAGGGTTTTTCAAGATGTTGATTCCTTGAAATGGTTAAAGAAGCAATTACAAGATATCTATAAGCAGGGTATTCATCGGTTGAAGATACATCACATATCTATCTCCTTATGTTAAGCTGTAAATTGAATGTGTGCATGTATATATATATATATATATTGTTGCGGATATGGGATTTGGCCTCCATATCCGCTTGTAAATATTCCCCTATTTCCCCCAATACTCCCCAATCCCCCATTCCCTAGTCCCATTGTCTGTAAACAACACTCTGTAGAACCGACCTTCCCCTTCTTCCCCCATTAAATGTCGTGCCCAGGTCCACCGCATCTCACGTAGACAACTTTCGGACATCTTGCTAGTTATTCTTAGTCTATGTCAGTTAAGGACTCGTTTCCATTAATTCTGACTCTTCGTTGCACCAGAATGTGATTGTATGGCACCAGTAGTGAGTTTAGGACCTTCCCATACCTCCTCCCATCTTCCCCATGAAACAATAACAACAACAACAACTACAACCACAGCGGGGGCGGCGCGGCCGCGGTGCGGGGAGTGTGCGTCCTCACACCGGCTTGGTTAGCCGCCATTGCCATGTGCGCCCACGGGGTTACCACGAAGGGGCTGGCTGTCAGCTCCTCGTCAAGGGCGGAGCCTGGTAACCCCCGCACCCAATAAGAAGCAACGGGCCGATTCCATCTGGGGCGGAGCTAACGAGCCGAGGGCGTGTCACTCCCCGCCGGATATACGCAGCCACTTACCGGACGTGACCTGAGATGCGCCCCCAGCTTGGAGAAAGAACGTCACCTTCTAACGCTGACGCTGAGAGAGACCTCCCGCATCTCTGGACCGGACCGTGTGGATCCTGCCCCTGAGCCAAGGTGCACCTTGAGCTATCAACTACCTGCCCCTCCTTGCCATCAATCCCTGTGTGAGTCAGTTTTGTCCTGTTTATCTGTGGTCTGTCGGGGCTAATATAAGACCGTGTTTAAGTGCCCACCTTACTGTGCTGTACCTCTGGTCGGTGTAATCTAAACATATCCCATATTATATCCTCCTCCGGAGGTCTTGAGAACTGTACCCCTGGTGTCGTGTCATTTAATCCCAGCCGTTGTGGCCTTTTCCTCAATTGATTTAGCGTAGCGCGACTCGGCCAACGTTCGAGTATAATCGGGTAAACTGTGCAGACGCGGTCATACCAAACCGCTCGGTAAACCAACATCCACAACCGCGTCTGTAACATTTGGTGTCGAGGAGTTGGATTCGGACCTGGGACTAAATTCAGTTAGGCCCAAATTTTGGAACACCAATTGTACCATTAGGGTAACATTTAGGTGTCGGGAAGTGGAATTCGATCCGGAGCGCGTTTCACGCGCTCGAAATTATAACGGCGAAATTTGATTGTGTTTTACAAAAAAAATAAAAACCCGAATTTTGAAAGTCGCGCTATGGCAGACCAAGACGGCTGGGTTCCGGTAGTAGGGAGTGAGACAGGGTCGATCCAGGACCAAATTGAGGGACATGAGAGCGAAGCAGTGAGGGTAGCAGACGCACGAAATGGCGCCTCGCACATGGCCACGGCGACCACGCCCGCGACCGTGGTAGCGCCGCTGGTGGATTCGAACCTTTTCCTCCTGCAAATGAGGGCCCTTATGGAACAAATGGGGAACCGGATGGATGCTCAGAGTGAGCGATTGGAGGGCCAAATGGGGGTAATGGGGAACCGGATGGTAGCTCAGGGTGAGCGATTGGAGAACCAAATGGGGGTAATGAGGGACGAAGCGAGGGGTACCGGTGAGGGGTTAGACAAGAAATTTGGGAAGTTAGACAATAATTTTGAGGAGTTAGACAAGAAATTTGGGAAGTTAGACAATAATTTTGAGGGGTTAGACAACGGGATAAAAGAGGTGAGAAATGGGTTAATGGGGGTAGAAAACAGAATGGCCGCTCAAGAGAATCAAATGGAAGGGATGCAAAAGGGGTTAGAGGGGTTAGAAAACAGGATGGAAGGCAAATTGAGGGACATGAGGGACCAAGCGGAAAGGGAAGTTAAACAAATGGGGCAGCAGATAGAGGGGGTCAGAATGGGGGTAGAAACCAAACTGGATGCTCACAGGGAGGAAATGGAGCAGATGAGGGTGGCATCTGGGCAGGAGATGCAAGTGATGGGAGAGGAGATCAGAAGAGGAGTGAGTGAGGAGGTCGGAGGAGTGCACGAGGAGGTGAGGCACTGTAAGGAGCACATGGAGAAGGAGGTGAGAAAGGGGACTGTAAAATTGCAAGGGGGTATAGAGGAGTTGACGCAGGAAGTAGAACAACTGACAGAGGGACAAAAAGGACTAACGGAGCAGGTTCAAAGGAACACTGCGGTATTAGGAGGGTTAAAAGCGACACAGAAAGAACTAAAAGATGACTTGATAGTGTTACGTGGTCCCCTCGGTGAATACCTGGTCTCGGTGACCCCCGGACCATGAGAGGAACTTCGCCAGAAAGCTGTATTATATATGCGCTTTCGCCACGCAATCCATATGAATTTCACCCAAGAGACAACTGATGTTCAAGGATATATTTCAATGGTAATGATACCATACAATTTCAATGACACAACCACGGAGATTTTCCCCGAGCAATCAACAATACACAACCATCAACAATTCTCAATCCACAATCAATTCCCTATGATTAAGATGGCCATCTTATATATGTGTGTCCCGGTGAGTACTCACGACCCCCTTTTGGTCTCGGTCCCGCACAATGTCTCTGGGCCCCTCCTGACCAAGATGATGGTCGGCGTCGCCGCACTCGGGCGGTTGAACGAACCCCGGGTGGACGTGTTTCCACCGGGCAGGTATCGTACCGCTACCAGGCACCCCGGCTGCAGCCCCTCGTGGCCACGCGAAGCGGGTACGGGAAAGCAAGCCAAAAGCCCCACGCCACTTGCAAGGCGTGTTAGGCCCCAACGGGCGACCCATACGCGTCTTTTTAGACGGTGTCGCGAACGGCGCCAAACGCTGGGTCGGTGCACGGCCACACGACAGTTTGACGTCCACTGGGCAGGTATCCGTCCCGGTAACTCCTCTCGCCAGACAGGCTCGGGAACGCCGCTTTTCCACACGGCTCAATCAATCCCCCCTTTCGTCGGAGCGGGGCGAGGAAGAAGAATACCCGTCCTTTTTCCTCGTGTCTTTTCCTCTTCCGTTTCCGGTCACTTCCGTTTCCGGCCACTATTTCAGAAGGGCTCCTGACCCTCCAACCACAACAACCCTTAATATACTACACACGGATAAGCAAAGACCTGAATGGTAATTCACATACATTCACATAAATATGTAACACTCCCCCCCTTCAAGAAAGAAAGTTTGAACCCAGCGAAAACTTTCTTTGCCGGCCAATTTGGAGAAACAAACCAGATAACTCAACCCCCCCACATTATCCGTTCCCCCCGGGCACAGTTATTACTTAAAAATAAAGCAACCAAAATTTCACCACCACCCCTCCAGATTACTCACTCTGGACTAAGCACCAGCAACGACATTGTCCCTGCCAAATCAAACTCCATCTCATGACCCTCTGACTTTGACCATCAGTTTCTTGTGAATGAAGGTTAAGGGGTTGATCAAAGATCCAACGTTAAGCCACTCGATAGCACTTTTTCCGGGAGGCCAAGCCGAGTATTCACTACATGGATGCCTTTAGGAACGGAGAGTTCACGGTTAGTCCGTGCAGGAAAGTTCTCTACATGGGCGCCTTGAGGAACGTGGAGTTCACGGTTAGTCCGTGCATGAAAGTTCACTACATGGACGCCTTTAGGAACGGCGTTCACGGTTAATCCGTGTAGGAATCTTGGCTCGGCGGCTCCGCCGCATTCAGTGCTTCAACTTCTCAGAACTTCCCTAATACTTAGGGTGGGACCACTTGTCCCTGTAGTCCCCTGAATAGCGGTCTCCTTCTCGGCCACTACTCTGCCAATCCTTCCTTCGGGAGCGGCCGTAACTCAGGGAGCCTCCATAATAATATTGATTGCGGCCACCACCAAAACTACCGCCCAGTTGTCCTCTCCTGTAGACCTCTCGACGCCTACGAAATGCCTTCCCTACTGTTATGGTCCGACCCTCCAAATCCTTGCCATTCCAATTCTTCTCTGCCTCTCTGGCGTCTTTTGTGCTGGCAAACGTGACAAAGCCGAACCCTCTTGACTGTTGCGTTTCCCAGTCTCTTACCAACCGCACTTCCACCAGCGGCCCATATCTGTTGAAGACAGAGGTCAGAACTTCTTCCTCTGTTTTGAAGTTCAGTCCCCCTACAAATAACTTGGCCCTTTTGTCGCCATCCCGAGCTGGTGTGGCGTTATTTTCCCTGCTGGGCTCTTTACCAACCCTCAGGTTACCATAAACTTGACCCCCGGCCAAATCATTCCCGATAACCACAGATACACCCTCTACAGGAAGCGTGGCTTGTAAACCGACGGTGACCGGTCCTGACACCAAATCGGACTCCAAATGGATGACATGAAGGGGAGCACTAACACCGCCCCCGATCCCCTGTAAACGAACACTATCCCCCGTTGCCGTCTCCTCGGACCATGGCAAAATGCCTTCAAGCATTAAAGATTGATGTGCCCCTGTGTCCCTCAATATCCTAACCGGTTTCCGGTTAGTCGAGGCTCTATCCCGTGACACAAACCCCTCTGAAATAAATGGTTGGTAACCCTTTTGATGGCGATTTCTCACAATGGCCATTGCGTTTGGAGTCGTAGTAGTCGGACTCCGCTCTGGGTCTTCGCTTTTCATGCGGTAACAACTGGACATCAAGTGTCCAGGTTTCTTGCAAAAAGCGCAAGTAGGCCCGGAGGAAAAACTCGTGGTCTGCCCCGGGCCCCCCGAACTATAAGTTTGTCTTGGGCCCGCATCCCTCTGATTTCGAACAGGTGGGGTATCATAGTTGTCCCCATAATCATCTCGAGGCCGCCGCCATGTATGGTCGTTCTCCGCACCTGCTGTTCCATAACTCCCCTGCTGAAGTCTAGGCGAGGAGTTAGGTTTGTGGACCCCTATTCGGTGGGTTAAAGCATAATCATCTGCCATGGTGGCTGCGTCCCACAACTTTGGTACTTTCTTTTCCTGCAGGTACACTTTGATGTCCTCGTGGACACACTGCTGGAATTCCTCCACCAGGATCAAGTCCCGCAATGTTTCGAAGTCTTTCCCGACTCCTTTTGACTCACACCACCGATCAAACATGTTTTCTTTCACTCTGGCAAACTCCACATGGGTCTCACTCTCCCTCTTCCTGGCATTCCTGAATTTTTGCCTGTAAGCTTCCGGAACCAACTCATAGGCTTTGAGGATGTGCGTCTTCAGTACCTCATAATCTGCACATTGGTCCATTGGTAGCGCCGAATAAATTTCCTGAGCTTTCCCCACCAGCACACTTTGCACGAGTATGGTCCAGGCCTCCTCCGGCCAGTTTAATTGTCGAGCCACTTTCTCAAAGTGTGGAAAAAATTTCGCGACTTCCTTTTCACTGAACGGTGGAACCAGCCTCACATGTCTGCCCACATCCCAGGTTTTCTGGTTAGGTGTCGACCCCGTCAGCAAGGGTGGTGCCTCTCCCCATTCTCTCATTAACTCCAGCTCCTTGAATTTGATTTCTTGCTGAAGCTCCATGTCACGTTCCTTTAATTCCCTTTCTGCTTTTCTCTCCTCTGCTTCGAGGTCCCTTGCAGCTCTCCTCTCCTCTGCTTTTCTCCCTTCTAACCTTTCCTGGAGTTCTCGTTCCACTCTCCTTTCCTCTGCTTGTTTCTCTTCTCTCCTCGCTTCTGCTTTCCTTTCTTCTTCTTTTAACCTTTCCTGGAGTTCTCGTTCCACTCTCCTTTCCTCTGCTTGTTTCTCTTCTCTCCTCGCTTCTGCTTTCCTTTCTTCTTTTTTTAACCTTTCCTGGAGTTCTCGTTCCACTCTCCTTTCCTCTGCTTGCTTCTCTTCTCTCCTCTCTTCTGCTTTCCTTTCTTCTTCTGCTCTTTCCTTTTCTGCTTTCCTTTCTTCTTCTTTAATCCGTTCCTGGCTCCGTAATTGCAACTCCAGTTTCCGGAGCTCAACATCTTCTGGTTCTTCGGGTAGCCACTCCCAGGCTAACTCGTCCCATGTTCCTAATCCCACCATAGATTGTATCACCGTGGCCTGCAACTCTGCCTTCCTCAAATTAGTTCGGACCTCCAAGTTAAAATGTTTGGCCAATTTCAAGAGGTCCGACTTTAGCAACGCTCGGAACTGTGCCTCACTCGGGGTTACCCCAAAGTTCTGTGCCACAAACGCCATGGTGTCTATCGTTAACACCTGTTAACCTTCACCCAAGACTTTACCCCAATTTCTCAAAAAAATTTACCAATTAATAATTAATTAATAAATTTTAATTAATAAAATATTATTATTTTATTATGTTATACAATTTTAGATCCCGGACGTAGACCCAATTGCGAAACCGCAAATCGTAATTTGGACGAGCCCCCAATTCTGTTACGTGGTCCCCTCGGTGAATACCTGGTCTCGGTGACCCTCGGACCGTGAGAGGAACTTCGCCAGAAAGCTGTATTATATATGCGCTTTCGCCACGCAATCCAAATGAATTTCACCCAAGAGACAACTGATGTTCAAGGATATATTTCAATGGTAATGATACCATACAATTTCAATGACACAACCACGGAGATTTTCCCCGAGCAATCAACAATACACAACCATCAACAATTCTCAATCCACAATCAATTCCCTATGATTAAGATGGCCATCTTATATATGTGTGTCCCGGTGAGTACTCACGACCCCCTTTTGGTCTCAGTCCCGCACAATGTCTCTGGGCCCCTCCTGACCAAGATGATGGTCGGCGTCGCCGCACTCGGGCGGTTGAACGAACCCCGGGTGGACGTGTTTCCACCGGGCAGGTATCGTACCGCTACCAGGCACCCCGGCTGCAGCCCCTCGTGGCCACGCGAAGCGGGTACGGGAAAGCAAGCCAAAAGCCCCACGCCGCTTGCAAGGCGTGTTAGGCCCCAACGGGCGACCCGTACGCGTCTTTTTAGACGGTGTCGCGAACGGCGCCAAACGCTGGGTCGGTGCACGGCCACACGACAGTTTGACGTCCACCGGGCAGGTATCCGTCCCGGTAACTCCTCTCGCCAGACAGGCTCGGGAACGCCGCTTTTCCACACGGCTCAATCAATCCCCCCTTTCGTCGGAGCGGGGCGAGGAAGAAGAATACCCGTCCTTTTTCCTCGTGTCTTTTCCTCTTCCGTTTCCGGTCACTTCCGTTTCCGACCACTATTTCAGAAGGGCTCCTGACCCTCCAACCACAACAACCCTTAATATACTACACACGGATAAGCAAAGACCTGAATGGTAATTCACATACATTCACATAAATATGTAACAATAGCGACGAAGAGGGAATGTCAGATGGTACGTGAGGGACTGACAACAAGGTTGGACGAGGTGACAGAGGTAATGAAGACGAAGGACCGGCAGGTGAGGACGCACATGGAAACGGTCAAGGTAGCCTTGGAGGACGAGCTTGAGGAGACGTACCGGGGAATAAAAGAGGTGAAGCAGAAATTAGAAGAAGTGGAAGAAGGGGTGAGCGAAATTAATAAGCGACGGAGAGGGGATAAGAAAGAGATAAAAGAGGAGATAAAAGAATTGGTCCGAAGTCTGTGTTCGGATCGTGATGATGTGCTCATTAACCGGATGAGGGATTCGCAGGTGATGGAGGAGAAGCGAAGAGGAAGAGGACCCGGTGTAAGTGGTGACCAATATGGTCGTGCGTATGATGCGCCAGGGGATTTAAGAAACTTGGGGGTCGAGATGGACCCGGGTGCTCGTGAGAGGCCGTGGGTGAAGTGTGCGACAGGTCTGGTGTGCGAAAAAGGAGGTGTGCGAGAAAGTCCGACTCTGGGGTGTGTGAGGAAAAAGTGCGTGCCAAGGAGTGAGGTTGCTGGCGAGAGTGAGTCGGTCGTAGCGCGTGTGCGAGGGAGCACATGGAAGCGCGGTGTGGTAAGTGTTACAGAGGGTGTGACGGGAGAGTGTGCGCGAGAAAGGTGTGTAACGGACAGGTGCATGAGGAAAGAGTGCGCTGTCGGGAGTAAGGGTGAGTGCGCTGTGAAGAGTGGAGGTGAGAGTAGTAAGAGTGACACGGAGCGTGAGTTGGTTGTGACAGGTGAGAAAGGAAGCACACCTGGAATGGTAGAGCGTGAGTGGGAATGCACGCTGGAATTGGTAGTGAGGCACGTGGTTGGGTGTGCGAGTGAGAGCACACCTGTGATTGTCACAGAGGAGGTGACCGAGGAGGGGGCGCGAAGAGGTGTGTTGGTGAGGTGTGCAACCAACGAATGTGTGCCAAAGTATTCGGTGGTCAGGTGTGTGACCAAGGCTGTGAGTGGAATGAGGGTACCTGGGTGTGTAAGGAAAGGTACGACGAGGAGCATGGGAACGGCTGGATGTGTGAGCAAGGAACGGGCTGCGGGGTGTAAGCATGCAGGTGAAGCATCGACGTTAAACGGAGCAGCGGTTAGAACGACTTATAGCCGAATCGGGCCCTCGGTGCGTGCCGGGCCTCGCGTGGAACGGCCGCGTCCAGGCTCTACTAGGTGGGGCGGGCAGCTGGATAGGAAGGGTCGTCATGGCGACCACTTTTTGTTGAGACGTTCCGGCAGGGCGAGATCGGGCCATGGGATGGCTCCACGCCGAGATGGTGCGTGGGATCTCGGCCCGGGTAAACCTCCTTCCCTGCACCGAGTGCCGGACGCATCCAGCCGCTGGCACAACACAACCCGCATTCATGGCTTGGCTTTACGAAGCCGGGCTTTGGACAGGAATTGGCGCACCGAGAGGCATTAGTGAGTAGACTGTGTGATGAGGTTAGTGTTTTGGACCCAAAATTAGAGAAAAACAAAATTTGATGATTGGCAAAGGATGGGCAGTAGTGATTGGCAGATGATGGGCAGTGATTGGCAAATTTTTGATTTGTTGGAATTTGATGTGCAAAATTGGTAGTGAGCGATGGGCCCGGTGGGTAAGGGTGGCATCCCTGCCACCCTTCCCATGGTGGGGCAAATGCGCAATAGCTTATGGGGTTGTATGGCAGTGAAAACTAGCCCGGGTGGGTTAGGTTATATTGTAGGGATCTAGCGAAGATGACATTAGGTAACGTTAAGTTTAGTTAGTGACTGATACCTGTAGTGGGGACGCAGGTAGATTAGTGTGGATTATAATGACGAGGGAGCGCAATAGTTTAAAGGGATGACTGGGAAGCGCAAGTTTCAGAAGGGAGTCGTTAGCTGAGATGATGCCGTGTGTGTGAGAATTGAACAGGTGTGATTGCACAGGTGTGCAACTGGACAGGTGTGTGGAGCAGTGTGTGAGTAGTGAGTGTGTGGATCAGCACGAATGCGCTTGGGGAGAGAAGGGTGCAGGCGGCACCAAGAATGAGAGCACAGGTGTGCAAGTACAGGTGTGTGGAGAGAGTTGAAGTAAGTGGTACGGAGTGGTGTGCATGGTGCGAAGGTGTGAATGGGGGAAGAGTGGACCCCCATCACGGATACCCGGGGCGGGTAGTGTAAGTGTTAGGTAGAGGGTACAGGTAAATTGTGGTTGGATATTGGCATCTGTGGTGCGGGTGACAGAATGGTATTGTGGATGGGTGCATTAGTGTTGTGGAAATGGCTGGGCGTGTAGCCTGTTAGTGTGTGTAGTTGGTTGGGCACTCCACCACTGTGAGGATGTAGGCCAGGTGAGGCCGCAGGTGGGCTCTGGGAGCCGGTAGAGTTGTGGATGGGGCCCGAGGATCCGGAGGACGGACCCGGGTAGCCCAGTGCCAGAGAGGGCACCGAGTGGGGAGAGCGCCAGAGGGCCTTCCCCAGGTAGTTAGGTTAGGGTAAGGAGCAGGTAAGCTCGGAGGCAACTGCAGTGGTGGAGGTGTGCAGGTGGGTAGACCCGCTGGGAGAGGTACACGCCACAGCCCAGAAATTGTGCGAGGGCACCGGGAGATGGATCGGGGGAGTGAGACCCCAAATTGAAAAGCACCACAGTTTGGGCAATGGGAATTGGTTTTTAGAACCCATAGTGTAAGTTGGCCAATGGATTGGCAGGGAAAGACCCCGGGTAATGTAAAGTTGTTAAAGTCATTTAGGAAATAGTTAGGATTGATGAACCTGTCGCACCATACGCAGCCACTTACCTGGGGGGATGATGACTCCACACCTGTGTTTTCTTTGTTTTGTGTTGCAGGAAGAAAGGATTGCTGTTGGATTTGTGAGACGCATCACGACGTGGATGAGACATTGGGGTGATTCCATCTCTCCCTCCCTAGGAGGGACTGATGATGAATTGGTGATAGCAAATTATGATGTTGAGTTGGAGATGGCAAATTTTGATGAGAGTTGAAAATGGCAAATTTGATTGGTTAGGAGGGAGAGAAGACGAATTTGGTTTATGGGAGGAACGGGGAAGACAGTAGGGACGTTTGTTGATTTGTAAAGTAGATGTTTATGGGTAGTGTTGTGTTTTGTGGATACAGTAAGGGGTAAGGGAGGGGCAATGTAGGTTACCTGGTGGGGGGGGGGGGGGCGTACGGTAGGAACGTACCTGTCTCACCTGGTTCCCATGTGCCCCCAGTGTGCATTACCTTGTATTGTGTGCACTTTTGCGCCCTTACCACCTTACTCACTTGTTTTCTTCTTTTGTCTCCCACCTCCGAGGATCTGGCTTTGGGGCAGAGAGAGAGGAGAGAGAGGTGCTGGCTCCGCAGTTGTGGGCCTGCACTTCCGCTGCTTGCTGCCTGGATCGATACACCATATGGACCGCAATGTTTGTGGCCGCCCACCATGGACCGCAGTTCTTTTGCGGGCAAGCACCACCCGTTGATGGACCTATGGGTCAACGTGGCACCTATGCCATACAAGGTGAACCACTAATAGTTGGCCCCCTGACGGCCACAATAAAGAAATGGACGCGGTTGGCGCCTTTCTTTATTTTTGAAAGAAGTAAGAAGGCCAAGTGCACCACACGAAGAGCAAGAGACACCTGCAGGGTTAGGGGTTGTTGTTTTTATTTTAATGAACAATGGTGACTGCACCGATTGGTGCTTGGGGTGGCGCTTTTGGTGCTTGGAAGGGGTGCTCTGCACATTATTAAAGGCCGTAAGGCCACAGAGCACTCGTGGGTTGGTGTATCGATGCTGGCATGCGTGCTCTCTCTATGCATAACATCTGCATGTGTTCCTCCAAAAACAGGTCCTGGATCGTAGTGTAAATATCAGCGTAGTCTTATGTAAATAATGCTCCCTACCGGCTGTATGTTTAGTTTGCGAATTCTTTACGCGATTCGGTTATCCTGTGGGTGTGTTTCTGTGAGGAGAAGGGTGCAACGTCGCAGGGGGACATATTTACTCATTTGTGAATATCTGTAAAACTGTCGCACTCAGGGTAGAGTTAATAGTAGAGGGAACTACATCTGAGTGCCACACTAAAATAGGTAAAAATTTATCGGGTCGGGACGCCCCGAGGGTAGAGAAGGGTGCAATGTTGCGGATATGGGATTTGGCCTCCATATCCGCTTGTAAATATTCCCCTATTTCCCCAATACTCCCCAATCCCCCATTCCCTAGTCCCATTGTCTGTAAACAACACTCTGTTGAACCGACCTTCCCCTTCTTCCCCCATTAAATGTCGTGCCCAGGTCCACCGCATCTCACGTAGACAACTTTCGGACATCTTGCTAGTTATTCTTAGTCTATGTCAGTTAAGGACTCGTTTCCATTAATTCTGACTCTTCGTTGCACCAGAATGTGATTGTATGGCACCAGTAGTGAGTTTAGGACCTCCCCATACCTCCTCCCATCTTCCCCATGAAACAATAACAACAACAACAACTACAACCACAGTGGGGGCGGCGCGGCCGCGGTGCGGGGAGTGTGCGTCCTCACACCGGCTTGGTTAGCCGCCATTGCCATGTGCGCCCACGGGGTTACCACGAAGGGGCTGGCTGTCAGCTCCTCGTCAAGGGCGGAGCCTGGTAACCCCCACACCCAATAAGAAGCAACGGGCCGATTCCATCTGGGGCGGAGCTAACGAGCCGAGGGCGTGTCACTCCCCGCCGGATATACGCAGCCACTTACCGGACGTGACCTGAGATGCGCCCCCAGCTTGGAGAAAGAACGTCACCTTCTAACGCTGACGCTGAGAGAGACCTCCCGCATCTCTGGACCGGACCGTGTGGATCCTGCCCCTGAGCCAAGGTGCACCTTGAGCTATCAACTACCTGCCCCTCCTTGCCATCAATCCCTGTGTGAGTCAGTTTTGTCCTGTTTATCTGTGGTCTGTCGGGGCTAATATAAGACCGTGTTTAAGTGCCCACCTTACTGTGCTGTACCTCTGGTCGGTGTAATCTAAACATATCCCATATTATATCCTCCTCCGGAGGTCTTGAGAACTGTACCCCTGGTGTCGTGTCATTTAATCCCAGCCGTTGTGTCCTTTTCCTCAATTGATTTAGCGTAGCGCGACTCGGCCAACGTTCGAGTATAATCGGGTAAACTGTGCAGACGCGGTCATACCAAACCGCTCGGTAAACTAACATCCACAACCGCGTCTGTAACAATATATATATATATATATATATATATATATATATATCGATATATATTGTTACGGATCGCGGATTAGATGTTATTTACCGAGCGGTTGGTATGACCGCGACCGAACAGTTATTCCCCGACTAAACCCCGATTCCACCCGAACGTTGGCCAAATCGCGCTACGCTAAATCAATGATGGAAAGGACACAACGACTGGGATAAATGAAACGACGCAAGGGGTACAGTTCTCAAGACCTCCGGAGGAGGATATAATTACAGTGGGGGAGAAAAGGGGTAGATTACAAGGTAGTGAGGTAAAGACACAGAAGAGATAGGCACTTAAATACAATCTTATTTTAGCCCAGACAGACCACAGACAAACGGGACAAGGCTGACTTACACAGGGATTGATGGCAGGGAAGGACAGGTAGTTCGATAGCACAAGGTGCACCTTGGCTCGGGGACAGGATCAAGCACGGTCCAAGAGATGCAGGGAGGCCTCACAGCGCTCGGAGGTGGCGTCTTTCTTTCTCCAAGCTCAGCGCGCATCTGACGTCACCACTCCCTCGGCTGCGCATGCTCAACGGGGAGTGACACGCCCTCGGCTGGTTGGCTCCGCCCCAGATGGGACCGGTCCGCCGCTTCCATTGGGTGCGGGGGTTACCGGGCTCCGCCCTTGACGAGGAGCTGACAGGGAGCCCCTATTTGGTAACCCCGTCGAGCACATGTTTGATGGCGGCTCGTGGGGAAGGCCTCGTGCCCTCCCAACACCCCCTACCAACCAAGCCGGAGTGAGGACGCGCACTCCCTGTGCACGCCGCCGCCGCCGCTGTTGTTGTTGTTGTTGTTTCTGAACCGTGAGGAAGAGCTGCGGGGAGGTATTGGGAGGTCCTAAACTTCCTAACGGTGCCATACAATCACATTCTGGTGCAACGAAGGGTCAGAATTAATGGAAACGAGTCCTTAACTGCCATAAACTAAGAATAACTAGCAAGATGTCCTATAGTTGTCTTACATGAGATGCGGTGAACCTGGGCACGACATTTAATGGGGGAAATAGGGGGAGGTCGGGTCTACAGAGTGTTGTTTACAGAAAATGGGACTAGGGAATGGGGGATTGGGGATAGTTGGGGAGTATTGGGGAAATAGGGGAATATTTACAAGCGGATATGGATGGATGCAAATCCCATATCCGCAACATTGCACCCTTCTCTACCTCGGGGCGTCCCGACCTGATAAATTTTTACCTACTTTAGTGTGGCACTCAGATGTAGTTCCCTCTACTATTAACTCAACCCTGAGTGCGACAGTTTTACAGATGTTCACAAATGAGTAAATATGTCCCCCTGCGACATTGCACCCTTCTCCTAACAGAAACACACCCACAGGATAACCGAATCACGGAAAGCATCCTCATACTAAACATACAGCCGGTAGTGAGCATCATTTATACAACACTGATATTTACACTACGATCCAGGACCTGTTCTTTGAGGAACACATGCAGATGTTATGCATAGAGAGAGAGCACGCATGCCAGCATCGATACACCAACCCACGAGTGCCCTGTGGCCCTACGGCCTTTAATAATGTGCAGAGCACCCCGTCCAAGCACCAAAAGCACCACCCCATTATGCACAGTCAGCACCATCCGGTGCACCAATAAAGTGTTCAATAATAAATGCACAATCAAGTGTCCATGGTCACCGGTGGTGTAGCAGCCGGCCGATGTTCTGCCACTGGTCTTGCCTTCATGGAGTGCACTTGGCCTTCTGGCTTCTTTAGAAATAAAGAAAGGCGCCAACCACGTCCATTTCTAAATTGTGGCCGTCAGGGGGGCCAACTAAAAGTGGTTCACCTGTATGGCATAGGTGCCACGTTGACCCAGCGGTCCATCCACGGGTGGTGCTTGACCGCAAAAGAACTGCGGTCCATTGTGGGCGGCCACAAAAATTGCGGTCCATATGGTGTATCGATCCAGGCAGCAAGCAGCGGAAGTACAGGCCCACAACTGTGGAGCCAGCACCTCTCTCTCCTCTCTCTCTGCCCCAAAGCCAGATCCTCGGAGGTGGGAGACAAAAGAAGACAAGTGAGTAAGGTGGTAAGGGCGCAAAAGTGCATGCAATATAAGGTAATGCACACTGGGGGCACATGGGAACCAGGTGAGACAGGTACGTTCCTACCGTACGCCCCCTCCCCCCCCACCAGGTAACCTACATTGCCCCTCCCTTACCCCTTACTGTATCCACAAAACACAACACTACCCATAAACATCTACTTTACACATCAACAAACGTCCCTACTGTCTTCCCCGTTCCTCCCATAAACCAAATTCGTCTTCTCTCCCTCCTAACCAATCAAATTTGCCATTTCCAACTCTCATCAATATCTGCCATCTCCAACTCAACATCAAAATCTGCCATCACCAATTCATCATCAGTCCCTCCTAAGGAGGGAGAGATGGAATCACCCCAATGTCTCATCCACGTCGTGATGCGTCTCACAAATCCACACAGCAATTCTCCTTTCCTGCAACACAGAACAAAGGAACACAGGTGTGGAGTCATCATCATCACCACAGGTAAGTGGCTGCGTATGGTGCGACAGGTTCATCAATCCTAACTATTTCCTAAATGACTTTAACAACCTTACATTACCCGGGGTCTTTCCCTGCCAATCCATTGGCCAACTTACACTATGGGTTCTAAAAACCAATTCCCATTGACCAAACTGTGGTGCTTCTCAAGTTGGGGTCTCACTCCCCCGATTCATCACTCGGTGCCCCTGCACAATTTCGGTGGTTGGGTCGTGTGACGCTCCTAGCTGGTCCGCCCACCTGCACACCTCCACCACTGTTGTTGCCTACCGAGCTCACCTGCTCCTCACCCTAACCTAACTAACTGGGGAAGGCCCTCTCGCACTCTCACCCCCTCAGTGCCCTCTCTGGCACGGGCTGCCCGATCCACACCCGGGATCCTCAGGCACCCACTGACACGAACGGCTCCCAGAGCCCACCTGCGGCCTCACCTGGCCGACATCTAACAGTGGCGGAGTGCCCAACCATTCACACTCATACTAACAGGCCACACGACCAGCCAATTTCACCACACCAATGCACCCATCCACAATACCATTCTGCATCCGCACCACAAATGCCAATATCCAACCACAATTTACCTATACCTTCTAACTATTCTTTTAACTACCCTCCCCGGGTACTCGTGAAAAGGGGTCCACTCTTCCCCCATTCACACCTTCGCACCATCCACTCCACTCCACAATTTCCACCATACTCACTCCACGACCATCCATTCCAAGACTCCAGATATTCCACACTACCATTCTCCATACCTGTTGTTGCACACCTGTGCACTCACACCTGGTGCCACCTGCACCCTTCTCTCCCCCAAGCGCATTCGCGCTGATCCACAACACTCACTACTCATACACTGCTCCACACACCTGTCCAGTTCTCACACAGCATCATCTCATCTAACTACTCCCCTCTGAAACTTGCGCTTCTCCGTCTCCCCTTACACTCAGCGCTCCCACGTCATTATCAACCACACTAAACTACCTGCGTCCCCACTACAGGTATCAGTCACTATCTAAACCTTAACGTTACCTAATGTCATCTTCGCTAGATCCCTACACACAATATCCTAACCCACCCGGGCTAGTTTTCACTGCCATACACCCCATAAGCTAGTGCTCATTTGCCCCCCCTCATGGGAAGGGTGGCAGGGATGCCACCCTTACCCACCGGGCCCATCGCTCATCAATCCCCCAGTCCTCTGGCACTAATAAGCCCCCCTTATTCAGAGGTACTGGGTCCCGCCTCGGCATCTAAAGCCGAGGCAATCCACGGGGGCGCCTGCTCGCCGGTGTAAGGCTTTCTAGTTTCCCGGGGTCTGGCGGGGGGGTGTCTGGGGTCGGCTAACCCGCTCCCCCCTGGGCGGAGTTAAGGACCTCAACCGCCGGGGATCATCCCGGCGCGTGGCTCGACAGTGCCGCGCCAGGTGACCCAGACGGTTGCAAGTATAGCACCTCACCTGATAAGGTGCTTGTCTCCGGAATTCCAAATTTCCCCCCCTGAAGGTCCGAATTGGATTACCCGCTCGTGGTCCACCGCGGGCCACTTCCGGGGCCGCCTGCCATGGTCCAGGTCCCACCAGGCGCTGGTCCACCAGCCTCCGGACCATGCCCGCCAGGTCAGGACTCACGTCGGGGGCGGCCCCCAAGGGGGTCCTCCCTCCATCGGGGGTCCCACCTGGCGGGCCGCCACTGCGTGACGCTCGCTCCCCCGGGCCAGGTGCCTCGCTGCTTCCCAACGGGCTGCAGCGTCAGCCGCCTGGCTCAGAGTCTGCGGGCGCCACATGGCGAGCTGTTGCCGGAGCTCAATATCCGGGAGGGCCTGGATAAAATGGTCCAGCGCCAGGCTTTCCCGGGAATCCGCTGCCATGTTAGCATGTGCGATCCCCACTGCGCGGCGAATGTCGTGGGCAAGTTCCCCGATGGCTTCCTGGGGCTTGCGTTTTCGCAGCGCGAGCTGAGCTTTAACAAGCTCGCTCTGCTGTTCAATGCCGAATCGATTAATTAGGGCGTCGCGGAGGGCTGGCAGGGTGAGAGCACCCGGTGGTAATGCCGTCAGCACCTCCGCCGCCGCGCCGCGCAATGCGGCCACCAGGTGTACTCCACCTTCGTCCTCACCCCAACCGTTGCCCTTACACACACAGTCAAACTGCGCCAGGTACGCGCGTAGATCACTCTTGCCATCATACGGCGCGAGTGGGACCTTGTGGGACCACCTCGTATGCGAGTCGTTGCCCGCCTACCGGACCCCGTGCGTCGCCCCTTGCGGGGTCAGCGCGGGGCCGAACCGGCCGGGCCCCCACAGTACATTACCCCCAAGGGGCTCTCGTGCCTCCCCTGTCCCTCTAAAAACTACCCCTGTTGGTGTCGATGCATGGGTCACACTTCCGCAACCCGCTACCCATTCCATACCACCACAACCTTGCTCACTCACACCACGCACCTCTCCCATCACCGGACCCTCTCGCTCGCACCCTCGTTCCATACCCTCCGGACCAGCCATACACCTCACTCTTGGCCTCTCACGAACATCCGGGTCCATCTCGACCCCCAAGCTTATTAAATCACCTGGCGCATCATACGCACGACCATATTGGTCACCACTTACACCGGGTCCTCTTTCTCTTCGCTTCTCCTCCATCACCTGCGAATCCCTCATCCGGTTAATGAGCACATCATCACGATCCGAACACAGACTTTGGACCAATTCTTTTACTTCCTCCTTTATCTCTTTCTTATCCTCTCTCCGTCGCTTCTTAATTTCGCTCACCCCTTCTTCCACTTCTTCTAATTTCTGCTTCACCTCCTTCATCTCCTCGTGCGCCCCCTTAAGTTCTTCCTCTAACTCCACCTTATTTTTTTCTATGTGCTCCCGCACCTCCCGCTCTTTAACCTCCATCACCTCTACCACCTTGTTCATTTTCCTCGTCAGGTCCTCATGTACCGTCTGACACTCTTTTTTAATTACCCCTACGTCCTTTTTCATCTCTTTCTGTGTCGATTTTAAACCCTCTATTACCGCTGTGTTCTTCTTTACCTGGTCCCCCAACTCCTTTTGTCCCACTGTCAGTTGTTCTACTCCCAGCGTCAACTCCTCTATACCACCTTGCAATTTTACAGTCCCCTTTCTCACCTCCTTCTCCATGCGCTCCTTACAGTGCCTCACCTCCTCGCGCACTCCTCCGACCTCCTCACTCACCCCTCTTCTGATCTCCTCTCCCATCACTTGCATCTCCTGCCCAGATGCCACCCTCATCTGCTCCATTTCCTCCCTGTGAGCATCCAATTTAGTTTCTACCCCCATTCTGACCCCCTCTAACTGCTGCCCCATTTTTTTAACTTCCCTTTCCGCTTGGTCCCTCATGTCCCTCAATTTGCCTTCCATACTGTTTTCTAACCCCTCTAACCCCTTTTTCATCCCTTCCATTTGATTCTCTTGAGCGGCCATTCTGTTTTCTACCCCCGTTAACCCCTCCTGTATTTCCCCTAATCTATTGTCTAATCCCTCTATTCTACTCCCTAACCCTCCGATCTGGGCCCCCATGTCATTCCTCAATTTCTCGCTATTGGACCCCATCTTTTGTTCTAACCGTTCCCCCATTTCTCCCATTTTGCCCCCCATTCTGCCCCCCAATCGCTCACTATCAGCCCTCATCTCGTCCTTCTGCAGGTTGAGGGACGCCTGCATTTGTACCATAAATTGCTCCATGAGGGCCTGCATTTGGGCCATCCCTCCCACTTGTGCAGCGGGTGCGGCCGCCGTAGCCATGTGCGAGGCGCCATTTTGCGCGCCCGTAACCTCGTGCGCGAGGACGCCATTTTGCGAACCTGCCGCCCTCACTGCTTCGCTCTCCTCATGTCCCTCAATTTGGTCCTGGATCGACCCTGCCTCACTCTCCTCTACCGGAACCCAGCCGTCTTGATCTGCCATAGCGCGACTTTCAAAATTCGGGTTTTTTGTAAAACAAAATCAAATTTCGGTGTCTTTATAATTTTGACCAAATTTTTTCCTAGATGTTTTTAAAAAAAATTTGGTTCGGGCCTCGAATCTCACTCCTCGACACCAATTGTTACGGATCGCGGATTAGATGTTATTTACCGAGCGGTTGGTATGACCGCGACCGAACAGTTATTCCCCGACTAAACCCCGATTCCACCCGAACGTTGGCCAAATCGCGCTACGCTAAATCAATGATGGAAAGGACACAACGACTGGGATAAATGAAACGACGCAAGGGGTACAGTTCTCAAGACCTCCGGAGGAGGATATAATTACAGTGGGGGAGAAAAGGGGTAGATTACAAGGTAGTGAGGTAAAGACACAGAAGAGATAGGCACTTAAATACAATCTTATTTTAGCCCAGACAGACCACAGACAAATGGGACAAGGCTGACTTACACAGGGATTGATGGCAGGGAAGGACAGGTAGTTCGATAGCACAAGGTGCACCTTGGCTCGGCGACAGGATCAAGCACGGTCCAAGAGATGCAGGGAGGCCTCACAGCGCTCGGAGGTGGCGTCTTTCTTTCTCCAAGCTCAGCGCGCATCTGACGTCACCACTCCCTCGGCTGCGCATGCTCAACGGGGAGTGACACGCCCTCGGCTGGTTGGCTCCGCCCCAGATGGGACCGGTCCGCCGCTTCCATTGGGTGCGGGGGTTACCGGGCTCCGCCCTTGACGAGGAGCTGACAGGGAGCCCCTATTTGGTAACCCCGTCGAGCACATGTTTGATGGCGGCTCGTGGGGAAGGCCTCGTGCCCTCCCAACACCCCCTACCAACCAAGCCGGAGTGAGGACGCGCACTCCCTGTGCACGCTGCCGCCGCCGCTGTTGTTGTTGTTGTTGTTTCTGAACCGTGAGGAAGAGCTGCGGGGAGGTATTGGGAGGTCCTAAACTTCCTAACGGTGCCATACAATCACATTCTGGTGCAACGAAGGGTCAGAATTAATGGAAACGAGTCCTTAACTGACATAAACTAAGAATAACTAGCAAGATGTCCTATAGTTGTCTTACATGAGATGCGGTGAACCTGGGCACGACATTTAATGGGGGAAATAGGGGGAGGTCGGGTCTACAGAGTGTTGTTTACAGAAAATGGGACTAGGGAATGGGGGATTGGGGATAGTTGGGAAGTATTGAGGAAATAGGGGAATATTTACAAGCGGATATGGATGGATGCAAATCCCATATCCGCAACAATATATATATATATATATATCTATATATATATACATATACACAGATATATATATATATATATATATATATATTGTTGCGGAGATGAGGACTGTATTTTTTTGATTGTGTGCTGTATTATTATTATTATTGTTTATTCTGCGCCCCCCTACCTCCGGAGCTGTGTAAAGGTGAAAGGGCATCCCATAATTAGTCCACAAGCATACACATCAGCCAAATAATAGAAGACCCCTGTTTAATAGTTATCTCTTATTATGTGTTTTTAGAGTAAGGCTGTGTCTCCCATTAATTGAAATACTCCATTGCACCAGTGAAAGAGATAGATTCCCTTCATTCCCACTCCCAACACTTCCATTCCCCCCTTTTCGTCAATTGCAATTCGCATTGCCAACTGCATGTTGGGCGGTTTTCCCTTCATCCGCCATTGACCACGAGGCAGGGTTGGGTAAGAAAGGCGGGTCCCCACCTCGTCAGAGAGGGGAGGAGTGAGCCAGCCCCACTCGACCAACCATGAACAAGGGGTTTGGCTTGAGAGGGCGGGGAGAGAACGTTTGGGGGAGGTTCGCAAAGGTTGAGGGGCGGGGCCTATATAACCCATGGCGGGGGTGTTCCCAGAGGAGATGCACTTTGAGTGAGACAAGGAGGGACGAAAAAGAGCTGGGTCATCAGAGCAAGAGCGCGTAAGGAGGAGAGAACCCGTCACGCCAGACCCCCCGACCAGCGCATCGGCTCCACCAAGCAGCTCCGACCCGTGATCCCGCGCACACGACAGGCCCGGTGGCATCAGCGGCCGTCGAGGTCCAGCCCGACGTCCCGTGCGGGATCAAGCTCCAGCCAGCTCCGTGCCGTCCCCCCCCCTCCAGCCACACACCTCCTTCCAGCAATCCACTCTGCAATTCCCCGCGTGAGTCAGTGTCTTTGTTTGTTCTGTCCTGGGAATAAGTTAAGTCTGAATAAGCTAGTATTTTCACTGTGTCACCTGCGTCTTATGTGTTGTAAATAAACCTTGATTGCTCCTTTTTGCTTGTGTAAATAATAAATCCCATTACTCTTCTGTCCGTCTTCTCGTTTTATTCCTTTTCCTCTTTGCATTGCGTCGTTTTAGTCTTTTCCCAGATTGGACAGCTGCGGTGCGATACGGCCAAGGTTCTGGGTGAATCGGGTGAGTCAGGGATCCTGTAACGGTCGCGGTTGGACCATCCGCTCGGCCCATCATACCATCTCCACCGCGATCGGTGTAGTGTTGGTCATTTTGTGAGCTTCATGCGACATTGTGTTTTCCGCAAGCTTGTGTAAACGAGTTCTAATAAATATATCCGTTGCTCCTTTTTCTGAGTCCTCTGAGTCCCAAGTTCTAAGTCCCTTTCCCGGCATATGGTGGCAGCGGTGGGATCAGTCTGTGCGGTCCGGGACGCGGTCCCAGGCAAGTGAGTGGTGAGACCAGCTGGCAATTGATCCGGGTCAGGTGAGCTGTGGTTTTCTTTTGTTTTTTCCTTTATAGCCTGGGGGTCAGTCCAAATTGTAACCCACTCTCTTGCTCGGATGCCGTTTGTTCCGTTTCCTGCTCAAACCTGAACCACGAACCTAAATTTAAATACGGACCGCTTGGGTCCCGGAGCAACTGACTGTTTATGGACTCGTCAGGGTAACGTTACGTAAAGGGAAGTGCCCCACGTTGGGCGCCCGAGGGTAAGGGGTAATAGATCTCTGGGTTGTGAGGGTAAGGATAAGGGCGGCGTCCCAATCCGAGGCCTACCCGGGAGACATTGGAATCATAAGTAAGGTTAAAAGTATTATAAGGGCGTAGGACGCCAGGAAAGTAAAGTAAGGTTAGGTTAGACAGCTGTGAAGGCGGGCGAGCCTCTCAGGAGTTAGGTAGACGGCCGTACCTCGCGAGGCGGGCGAACCTCACGGGTACAAGGCTACGTCGGCCTCTCAGGAGTTAGGTAGACGGCCGTACCTCGCGAGGCGGGCGAACCTCACGGGTACAAGGCTACGTCGGTAAACTAAATTTTCCTAGGATGGGTAATAAGACTGTGAAGGCAGGTGAACCTCTCAGAAATACCCCAGCATTTTTCATGTTTAGGAGGCATGGCTATGACGCTGCGAGACCAGGGAAGTCATGAGTTGCGCTGACTAAGGATCTAGGTGAACCGTGGCCCGAAGGAGGGTCTTTTGCGCTGGAAAAATTGGACACGTTGTATGGGGCATTAGAAAAGTTAGAACAGGACACGAAACACTTCCCGCCTGACTATTGGAAAGTCTTTGGTTGGTGGAAGGAAGAAGCGATGAAGCGACAGGCAAGGTCGAAACAGGCCAGCCTGGCCGGTGAGGTATCAAAACTCAAGGGCCTGAGGAAACAGGCGAATAAAATGCAGGATGAAGCGGTTAAAGAAATAGAGAGGCAGGCCAACGCGCGACTGATGCCGCTCGTTGAAAATCAAGACCCCGCGGTAGGGGAGGTAGTAACCAGTCTACCCTCCCCAGCCCCAGACCTAAGCCCTGTCCCGGGGTTTCAGGCGCCACCTATCCTTTCTGCACTCCCGCCACCACCTGCCTGCAACCCCGCTACCATCGCGCCCCAGTTACCCCAGGGGCTGACACCCCACGGCACGAAGGTCGTTACCCCCCAGAACCATCCGAGCCAGGGAAATTCGTTTGTACAGCTCGGGGCTAACGGGATAGATAACGGGACCGACATCGCAGGGTTCCCGCCACCAATGGGACAGGACAGGTTATACCCCTCCCTGGTAGGCTATGATGGGAACGAGACCCCCCGAACCACCGGAATGTCTAGTCTATACCCCCCATTGAAGGAATGCCCGGAATTAACAGAGGGGGAAAAACTGTGCCCCCTACAAGTTATCGGAGTTGATGCAGCAGGTCATGGGGTTCGAGAAAGGGTACCATGGAAGGAATCCGCCTTAACGGTGATGCGGGAAAGGATTCAACATTTGCTCATCGAGGACCCACGACAGATAGCACTGACCATAGCGAATTGGATCACATGCAGGCATGGCGATTGTGACTTTCGAGATATAACTCATATGGGAACTTCCGTGCTCCCACCCAAGGTATGGGATAAGGCTAAGCAAAGAGCACAGTGGCCGATGGCAGACCCAAGGGCGGTGGGTGCAAACCCCCAGATAACACAAGGGCAATGGGGTGATCTAAAGGTCCGGCTGCTAGAGTCTATTGAGCAGGCGCTGTTGCCAGCAGGAGGTCCGGATTGGGGAAATATCGGGGCCATAAAACAAAAGGCAGGAGAATCAATTGGAGATTACCGGGAAAGGTTGGAAAGGGCCATCGCGTGCTGGGGAGGACTGGGCCCGATGCTGCTGACAGAACTACCCAACCCATTGGTAAACCAATATTTAATAGAGGGGCTCCGGCCAACATTAAAGAAACAGGTACAGTCCGTCCTTTTCGGCTGGAAGGGAATGACAACCAACGATTTATGCGACAAGCTGGAACAATGCCCGGGCTCCTCCTTAGAGGAGAAGAAGGATATTAAGGAGGAAATATTGCAAATGTATGTCCAGGAGAAACGGGCTCAACTTAATCAAAATAAAAAGGGGGATCGGAGTCAGAGCCACATACGCGATCAGTGCAAGAAGTGGGGGCCCGTCCGGAGTTATGAGGACCCCTGGAGGGATTGGCCTTTCTATAAGGGCCAATCCCCCAACGGAGAGTGGGCCCACCATGAAGGCAACGACTGCGACGGTTGTACCGACCAAGACCATGGATGAATTAACATGGACGAGATAAGACAACAATGGACAATACCACCCCCTCTTCCCCCTCCTCCTCAAAACCCTCAAATTTGGACCGTACCGGGGCCCCCTCCCCAAATTTGGTATCCACCAAGACCCCTTCTCCAAAACCCTGGACCACCCCCCAATAGTGGGACGCAGAATGGAGCGAAGGGGACCTGGGCCCCGCCTCGGGGTCTGCCGCAATGGCAACAAGTAAACCAGTCACAGTGGGGGCCGCCAGACCGACGGCTGGGTGGAAGGGGTGCCGTAGAGGGACGACCTGTGCCCTCCGCACCGCCGGTTCCGCAGGAACCGTGCTTCTATTGCAAGCAAATGGGACACTGGAGACGCGATTGCCCAAGTGCTCGTAGGGGGTTTCCGTACCAGGGCCATCGCGGGGCCTATTGACGGGACGCTAGCGGGTCGCCTAAGGAGTGTCCTCTCTTGACCATGACGCCGGCAGAGGAGCCGACCTTGACGCTGGACGTGGACGGACGACAATTAGAGTTTCTTGTCGATACGGGCGCGACCCGCAGTACAATTAACGAGGGGCAACTGCCATCTTTGCGCCCCACAGCGAGGAACGTTCAAATAATGGGCGTTTCGGGCTTACCCCAAGCGCTTCCTATTTCAGAGGAAGTGCGAGTAACATGCGGCCCGCTAGAGGCTAAACATGCTTTCTTGATGACCACTACCGCCCCAACAAATTTGCTGGGACGGGACTTACTGTGCCGATTGGGCTGTCAAATTTCATGTACAGAGCAGGGAGTTTTCATAGATGTCGCGGATTCTAAACACGACTCGTTGATGATGGCATTGTCTCGTCCCGGCCCCACCGCGTATTGGTGGCGCTTGGATGAAGGGGCTCTGGCTACTTGGACACATATCATAGATAATGTGTGTTTGGACAGCTCAGTTATACGAGATTGGCTACAACTGCACCAAATTTCGATAAAACACTTAAAAGATAATCCACCCCACTGCACGGCGTATTACGATGCAAAGGGCGAGGACGAGGATTATCGAGAGAAGGTTAAGGAAAAGCTGGGCAAGCGCACGCCTCTACACTTATCACGGATATGGATCGGCCGTGAGGGGATAGGTATCGAGGTAATCCTATCCGCAAGTCAGCGTGCGTTGACCCAATACCCCGAAGGAGCAGCCGCCCATGTTACCCTCACTACTGCCAAGGGGTGGCCGCCGGAAAGTGTAGGTTGGATGGTGGGGCGATTACAGGAAGTTCCCTTACAAGGTTATTGGTTTAAGAGGGGCCGCTGGACTGTGAGACGGCTCAATAACGGTGAAGGGTTCTTGATTGACATTAAGACACAACTGAGGGATGGAGTGTTCGAAGAGGCAGAGTTGCCCCCTAAGGGCACCTATGCCATGAGGGCAGTGCTTACGGACCCGGGTGAGTCAGACTACCTCCTGGCAGAGGTGCCCGACGACTTATGGCGTCAGTGCGACGATGAGGTTGGACGGATGCGAGACGCCGAACCTTTAGTGATATCAGTGCAGCCGGGGATGCGCTTGCCAAACGTGAAACAGTATAAGCTACGACCCGAGGCCGACGAAGGTATAGCACCGGTAATACGATCCCTAGTGGAGCAGAAAATTATCGTGGAAACTAACAGCCCATGTAATACACCAATTTTGCCAGTAAAAAAGCCGACGAAAGATAAATGGAGGTTTGTACAGGATTTAAGGGAGGTGAACAAGGTGATACAAGGCATACACCCACAAGTGCCGAATGGAGAGACCCTTATGATGTCAATTCCGCCGGACGCAACGTACTTCACAGTTATTGACCTTTGTTCTGCGTTTTTCTCTGTGCCTATCGCGGCTGAGTCACAATACTTGTTCGCCTTCACCCATAGGAGGCGACAGTATACTTGGACAGTACTACCTCAGGGGTTTTCAGATAGCCCCACTCTGTTTTCCCTGACGCTGCACCGCGACCTGGCGGATGTGGAATTGAAGGGAGGGTCAGTGTTGTTGCAATACATTGACGACTTGTTGATTTGCTCCCCTTCTAAGGAGGCGTGCGAAAAGGATTCCATGGCCCTATTAAAGGCCTTGGCGGCCAAAGGCCACAAAGTAGGCAGACCAAAACTTCAATTTGTGCGGAAGGTTGTAACTTACTTGGGACACGCCATTTCGCATGGGAAACGGGAATTGGATGCTGGACGGGTGACCGCTATCATGGACATGCCTCGCCCACGCTCGCAACGGCAAATGCTGCGCTTCCTAGGTATGACGGGATACTGCCGCACTTGGATACTTGATTTTGCGCTGCTGGCTAAGCCACTGTACGAGGCGACCAAATCAAACGCCCCGGACGAATTGGAATGGACGGATGAATTGAAGCGATGTTTCGTAGGGCTGAAAAAGGCGTTGGTCACGGCACCGTCATTAGGACTCCCGGATTATGCGAAACCATTTACCCTTTACACTCACGCCGTGGGAGGTTTCGCCCAGTCAGTCTTGACACAGACCCATGGGGATAAGGAGCGGCCGGTGGCCTACTTTAGTAAAAAGTTCGACCCGGTCGAACGAGGGTTTCCAGTGTGCCTGCAAGCCGTGGCAGCGGCCAGGTATGCAGTAGAATGAACAGCGGACATTGTTATGGGACACCCAGTAACGCTACGGGTGCCGCATTGCGTCACTTCGCTGTTGTTACAGCGAAGCACACAGCATTTGTCTAACACTAGATTAATGCAATACGAATCCGCACTGATCACTGCAGCCAACATCACGATCGAACGTTGCACGACACTCAACCCAGCCTCACTGATGCCCACCCCTGAGGAGGGCGAACCCCATGTGTGCACCGACATCGTGCAGCTAGTCTCCACGGTGCGATCGGATTTAAAGGACAATCCCCTGGACTACCCCGATTGTACATATTATGTCGATGGATCAGCTAGGCGCGCATGGGACGGGTCCCTGTTGTCCGGGTACGCTGTGTGCTCAGATAGCGAGACGGTAGAAAGCGGGCGTCTTCCACCTACATTTTCCGCACAGCAGGCGGAGCTGTGCGCCTTGACCAGAGCGTGCAGCTTGGCGGAAGGCCTTGCCGTCAACATTTACACAGATTCGGCCTACGCTCACGGAGTAGTCCACGATAAAGGGGCCATCTGGAAGATGAGAGGTTTCCTCACATCTGCCGGTTCAGTGATAAAGAATGGCGCGTTGGTAGAAGGGCTCCTCCGAAGCATTTTACTTCCCCGCGCTATTGCGGTAATTAAATGTCGTGGCCACCAAAGGGCGGACACTGACGTTGCCCGGGGAAATGCAAGGGCGGACGAGGCGGCAGGAAAGGCCGCCAACCAACAGATAGAACGCAACATGCCGATGGTGACACGAGCAAAGGCGCCATCCGCACAGATTGCCGACATACCGACTGAAGGACCACCCGCCACACCAACTAAGGATGATATCACAAATTTGCAAAACGCTGCGCCAACGGCCGAACACGAGGACTGGATCAAACGAGGGGCGATACGCCCCGGGCCAGGGGAAATGTGGATCCTTGACGAGAAACCTATAGCACCCCAGGCCTTACTGCCTTGGCTGGCACGCATGGCACATCAAAATGGTCATGTGTGCCAGAGGGGGGGTGATGGGACAGATAAACTACACTTGGGCGGCACCAGGACTGTCACGAGTTGTATCCGAAGTGTGCCGATCGTGTGTGGTTTGCCAGCAACACAATAGAGGGGCGCCGCCGAGACATGCACATGACGGGGGTCGACCCCCGCCGAGTGGGCCGTTCGCAAATATTGAGTTCGATTTCACGGAATTGGAACCAAGCATGTCATTTCGCTACATGTTGGTAATCGTAGATACGTTCACCAAATGGGTCGAAGCCTACCCATGCGTCAAGTCCGATGCCCCGACAGTAGTGAAGCGCCTCGTGCGGGATTTTATGTGCAGATTTGGCATCCCCCAGATAATTTCGTCAGATCAAGGGGGCCATTTCACGGCGCAGGTGGTCACGGGCATCCTGAAGGCGTTGGGCGTGAAACAGTCCTTCCATTGCGTTTACCACCCACAGTCATCGGGACTTGTGGAACGAACGAATAAGACTTTAAAAAATAAACTAGCGAAACTTTGCGCAGACACAGGCTTGAAGTGGCCGGAGGCTCTCCCGCTTGCATTGATGAGCATCCGTTCCACCCCGGGTCGCACTACGGGCCTTTCCCCCCATGAAATATTAATGGGACGACCTATGAGCTTGCCCGTCTCAGCTCCGACGGACATGTCCACCCTTACTTTGCCGGTAATGGATGACATGCTTTTGAGATTTTGCATAGGCTTGTCCAATGTGGCACGCAGCATCCATGCTCGAGTACGAGAGGCACTGCCTGAACCCATAGGCCACGCCATCCACGACTTCCAAGCCGGCGACTGGGTGCTCGTAAAGCACTTCACCCGCAAAGCTGCTTTGGAGCCACGGTGGAAGGGACCATTTCAGGTGCTACTGGTCACACCGACGGCAGTCTTCTGCGAGGGTAAACCTTCGTGGATTCACGCCACCCATTGTAAGTTGTCCATTCCCGCACCACAGGTCACACAAGACACCGCACCCCACACTGTTGAAGACAATGCACCTTTTAGGGCACGACAGTCTCCTAAGGGCGGCAATGATGGTCATGATGATGGGAATTCTGGGTAGCTGCCTAACAAACCCTGCCAAAGATAGGCTTCTGCATTTTAACCCACTGAGAGAGGATCTCCCCAAATACCCAGGACCCGACAACTACACGTTATTCAAACTGTACCCCGTCAAATACATAACGGCTCCCCGGGGACAGGGGATAGTAGTACAATGCTGTGAGTTGGAGACAAATTTCAAGTGGTTATCTGTAAGATGGATGGAAGCCATGGTGGTACACAATGGGACACCACAGGCACGCATGACAACCCCACGCATAGTCCTAACTAAAATTAGAAAAGTGGAAAATGGAAAGTTTACTGGGACCGTGAATAGCCACGCCGCCGCAGGATATCAATGGGGCACGGGCATCGACAATACTACTCTCCTACTAACGCATGCCCTCGTCGGCCCACACACCACGATAATACTTGAATGTGGAATATGGCCCCCGCGCACGCTGATTAAAAGGAACAAAAAGACGGGAGATACCCAACACCAATTCCGGCCGAGTTGCGCCGCCTACGTCATTAAACCCCCTCCTGCCCAGGAAGAAAGAAGGGAGCCAGAGGAGAACACATACTGGAAGGTCGCACGGCATATGGCCACAGTACAGAATAGGACACGGTGTTGGATGTGTATGCACCTTCCCCGCACCAGCACAGCAGGAATACCAATGGTAGTGTTACCCCTATCACTCAATGATTTGTGCTCAAAGCCACTAGACACCAAATGCATTAGTACAACCCTGACAAGCCAAGGTTCTGACGGAACCGCGTGTAAACGAGTTTTTCAGTACTCCCCCCCCCCCCCCATCCAGTCCCGACACTTTGAGGAACGTCCGGCGCCGGTTTGGGTCAAGCCGGCAAGGGGGGCCCTCTGCTTAGAAGGAAAGGGCCAAGTAATGGTAGGCAAATCCGCATGTAGAGATACCCTCCCCGCGGACCCTAGGGAGGGGAAACACAGGCTGTTAGTGAATGTTACAAGCTCGCCCTTACATAACCTCACACACCTCCAGTTGGCATGGAGAGGGGAAAACGGGACAAACACTATCCCAGGCCTTCTCACTTGCATGACCACCCATTTAGTGGCTCCGCACGGGACCATGTTTGTATGCGGGAATAAAGCTTACCCGTATTTACCTGATAATTGGGGAGGAATTTGCTATTTAGGATCAGTTTTCCCAGAGATGGAAATGCGCCAACACTTGCATAATACCACTGCACTCATAAGGACACAACGAAGCACCTATTGGCACGACGACGACACCACCACCTTACACGGCGCTGATTGGGAGAAAGCCGTTAGTTTCTTCTTCCCATGGGCTGGGACGGTCATGAACAGTTACCGCATTGACAAAATTGCGTTGATCTTAGAAAGGGTGGCCAACGACACCGCTACAGCACATGACGAAATGTTGGACACGGTTGTCCACTTGCGTACAATGGTTATGCAAAATAGGGTTGCTTTAGATATGCTACTGGCAGAACGAGGAGGGGTATGTGGGATAATTAAGGGTAAATGTTGTACTTTTATTCCTGATCCTTCACAGGGGGTCAGTGCTGCTATTATAAGGTTAAGGGAAAGTGCTCATATATTGACAAAGGATCGAATGGATCGGGAAGCCTCCCACCAGTGGCTTACTGACTGGTTTAAAGGATGGACAGGTACGATAGTAAAGTGGATATTGACCGCCTTGGCAATAGTCCTTGGAATCGTGGTTTGTTGTGTACTAATCAAGGCTTTAGTCCTTGCGTGTGTGAGAAAGTTTACCACAGGATGGTCTCTGAAGACGACACCAGAAAAGGCCATGGTGATGACCGACAAGCTGACCACGGATGCAGATGACACTCCGGCCGTCGACGTGACTGCAGATCGCGGATCCTGGAACGAAGACCCAAACGAGTCCCTGGGCCGCGACAATGAGATCTCCGCTTCTGAAGATTGTTCTTCCGTTGTTGATGTTACCGATAATGATTTTGATTACACAGTTGCGGACCTCAGAGCATTTCAGGCTGCCAGGACGCCGATTATTCTGGACCCCAACATGTCGCATGCAGACGCCGAGTACCTAAGGGAGACCTCTCGTTTTTTCTCGATGTGTAAGGCTATGACTGTTGCTGGCCGCCTACGCCGCAGGCCTAAGCCACCTGAGAATAATGTTACTGATGATGATTCCGATGATGATGTGGGCCACTTGCAAGGGTCCCCGACTGATGTTTATGTCTCAATGCAGGCTTTGCCTCTTTATGTTTCACGAGCTCACCTTTATGTCTCACAAGCTCACAGTGAGTCAAACCTCACTGACCCAACTCTGGATTTCGACCCAATTCCGGACCCACCTGCAAACCCGGGCCTGGATGGTGAGGAACTCAACATTGGAGATGCTCTGAGTTCCGAATCTGATTGTCTTGAAGATTCGTCCATGGATAACGACGGTGGAAGCAGCATCGCCTCGGACGACTTCGACTTTGACCCAAAGGAAGTTTCTCTCCCTCCTTTGGACCGTTATGCTTTATTTTTTGGCCATAGGTTCAAGCCACCTGATACTGATGACGTTGTGTCTTCCCCAGATCACCAGCATGTAAGAGGCCTCATGAACATGAATATCGATTGAGCGCTGAAGATCTACAAGGATTGGCCTGGACAAGCTTGGGCGAGCTCCAGTCGGGGGGGGCGGGGGGAGTCCCAGCCGCACCTCTGTGCTCGAAGGGTGGGTCGGGAAATCCTCCTGGGTGTGGACCCCGGCCGAACCAGAAGTCTTCGTTGTGGATCTGACACGCTATTCGATCTTCATGTCTCTACGGTCTCACATCATACACCCATATACACCTGACTTACATCATACACCCACATACACCCACATACCCGCGGATCATCCTGCTGAGTGCGATGTGTGGTACTTTGGGTGCGGGACATGCTCACTGGGCTGCATTCGCGTGGTATGCTTAGTGAACATTTTACATTGCCTATTTCCACTTACTCTTGGAGGATTTTACATGCCATTTGATCACTCTGTCTTTACGGACTTACATTGCATACTCACATACAGACGCGAATCATCCTGCTGGGTGCGATGTGGAGTGCTTTGGGCACTACATGCTCACTGGGCTGCCTTCGCGTGATATGTTGAATGATTTTCCTAATTTGCTTTTGTTCCTGCTTTGTTTGAAATAAAGGCCTTTGATTGGCTCGTAGATAACGTTGTATCTTAGATCCAAAAGGGCGGTATGTAGGGCATGAGCCCCCCCCCCCCCTTGATGTTGTCTTTACATTTGACCAAGTATAACCAATTATATGTTGGGTTTGATTGTTTACTGTATCCTTTTGATACTTATATTCTTTCCATGTCTTTGAAAGCTGGCTGTACTCTTAAAGTAAGTTAAATGCTTTACAAACCTTTGCCCTGTGTTGGCACAATCCCCCCTCCTCCATACTTCGGCCTTGGTTGCACTTTGCTATCTTTCTGGCCTCTGCTAATTTCCTGTATGTTGGCTGCAGTATGACTGATCACTCCCAACATACTTTCCCACCAAAGGACTCTTTGTTACATTACTTTGTTGTTTGAAATGCCTTTGAAGCATTATATACTTTATGTGATTGCATGCCTTGTAATGGCTTGATCTCTTTACCTATTGGAATCCAGAGTTTGTTCTCATACTGTGGCCTCGCCATAGTTGCATTGTTGCTATACGTTGCTACACTCCTCCTTTCTCAACATCCGTCTTGATGACAGCTTTACTCCTTATCTCCTTCTTTCCCTTCAACCCTCAATGATTTCCCTTCAAACCTCAATGATTTCCCTTCAAGCTTCAATGATTATGATATTGGCCCTTGAGTGGCCTCGGATTGCCTTAAACTAATTGAACAAACAGGGACTTAGGTAGGGGCCATGTGAGTCCACCCTTTGTCTCCTGTCCTGATGTTAAACCACACCCCTATCTTTCCTATATATATTGAAACCCTGATCAAACCTTTTCAGAGCATCTTGTTGTAGTGTTGGTCATTTTGTGAGCTTCATGCGACATTGTGTTTTCCGCAAGCTTGTGTAAACGAGTTCTAATAAATATATCCGTTGCTCCTTTTTCTGAGTCCTCTGAGTCCCAAGTTCTAAGTCCCTTTCCCGGCATATATATATATATATATATATATATATATATATATATATTTTTTTTTTATTTTTTTATTTTTGTTACGGTACGCGGTTAAGGATGGTATGCTTGCCGAGCGGAGGCTCCGCGACCGAACAGTTGTTCCCGGACTAAACCCAATTCACCCAAACGTTGGCCGTATCGCGCCACAGATATTCAATGGGGAAAAGACTAAGACGACGAATGCAAAGAGGAAGAAGAAGACGTACAGAAGAGTAACGGGGTTTATTATTATTTACACACACATAAGCAAAAAGAGCAGTCACGGGTATTTACAGCGTACATGAAAAAGCAGGTAACACAGTGCAAATTACTAGCTTATACTGACTTAGTTTACTACCCAGGACAGCACGAACCAAACAAACTCACGTACGCAAATGGATGGAAGGGTAGGAATCGTTTGGAGGGATGAGCAGGTGGGATCACAGGGCACAGCGAGCAGGTCCACTCCGGGCAGGAAGCGAGGAGCCGGCAGCTCCTTGTATTCGGCTTTACAGCGCACGCCGGCAGCTCCTTGTATTCGGCTTTACAGCGCACGCCGGCAGGGTCACTCGGCGGGTTGAAACGGGGCTGGTTGAAACGGTTCTTTGTCAAAGGCTTTTCGTATCTCTCACGCAACTCCGGTGCTACTCTGAACTCTCTCCCAGTGGACTGTCGACCCTCTTACGCACCTGGACTCATCTGCCGTATCTCTCGTGTAGCTTGTCCCAGCGATCGTCGCACCCTTCTGTCCAAACCTTCAGCGCGGGTCTGACAGGCCCTCCTCGGTTTTGGTACCGCCCTCCCCCCCCCCCCCCCCGTGCTCTGTTTCGTGACCTTGTATGGTAATCCCACGGGCTTGTCTCCTTATTTGGGCATGGCGCCGACGGCACGCCCCTCGTGGCGAGCCACAGGCTTGTTTCCTTATTTGGGCATGGGGCTGAACAGCCCCGCCCTTCGTGGCACGCCCTGGGCTTGCCTCTCCCGGGCGACCCCGCCCCTCCTGTTCAAACAGAGCACGGAGCACATATTCACTATCGCAGCGAAATGAGAGGGCGTGCACCCCACGCTTGTGAACTGCTTTACCCGCAGATGGAGAGTTTGGCTGGGAAATGGAAGTATTGAAGGGGAGCTATTCTTAATTGATTCGGTGCAATGGAGTATTATTCTAATGGAAGACAAGGCCTTACTCTAAAACACATAATAAGATATAAGCTACTGAACAAGGGTTTTATCGGGTCCTTCAATGTGGTGTTTCATGGAATTAACTACCGAGACGCCCTTTTTACCTTTACACAACTCTGGAGGCAGGAGGGGCCATATCCAACCAATGTTACACACAATTTACCACTACAATACACACAATCAAAAAAATGCAATCCTCGTATCCGCAACACTGCACCCTCCTCCTCTTAGGCACGGCCCGGGCCTACAATTTTTATTTAGTGTGACACGTAGGTGTTGTTCCCTCTACTTTTAACCTGACCCTGAGTGCGACAGTTTTAAAACATAGATAAATATGTCCCGCTGCTCCATTGCACCCTGCCTAACAGACTCACGCCCACAGCTAACCGAATTGCGGAATGGTCTTCAAACTACACACTGACGGTGGGGAGCATTGTTTACAATTGACGCTACTTTATTTACAAAACGCAACCCAGGACCTGTAATTGTTCTTTCTGGGGGGGAGACAGTCTGCTCTGCATCATTGCACCATGAAAGCACCCAAAACTGCACCAACACACCCTCAAGCACCAATCGGTGCAGTCACCACTGTTCATCAATGTTCAATAATAAAAATAACCAAACAACCCCTAACCCTGCAGGTGGTCTCTTGCTCTTCGGCTCCCTCTGCTGGCTATTATTATTTGTTCTTCCAGATGTTGTCTTTTCTTTGCTGGCGGCCTATTTTTATTAAAACTTGCACCCAACGTGTCCATTTTTTATTTCTTTATTTATGGCCCACAGGGCCGACTACGTGTGGTTCACCTGTGGGGCATCGGTGCCCTGTGGCCAAGGTCCGCCAGCAAGATTTTGGGCCCTCATGGCCGGTTCCAGCAGAGGGGTCATGCCCCAACCCATGGGGTCCATAAGTGGTGCTCGGCCACAGACATGTGGTCCATAATGTGGTGCATCGATGCAGACAGCTGGTTCTGGGAGTGCCGGGTGCACAATGGCCGACTCACGCACGCTCCCCTCGGCGCCCAATGGCGCACAGGTTATGTGGGAGACAAAAGGGGGTAGACAGATGAGTGAGGGGTAAGGTCACAAGGGTACACATCAAACAAGGCAATGCAAGGTGAAATGCGTACGGAGGGCGAAGTGAGAAAGCTCGTCCCTACCGTACGTCACCCCCCTGTCACCTACACTACCCTTGCCCTTACCCCATATGTACAAAATCTACACATTTACAAATTCGTCACTACTGTCACGTCTTCCCCATATTTCCCTTATACCAAATTCGTCTTCACAATCCCTCTACTTCAAAATTTGCCATCACCCAATTTGTCATCGATCCTCATAAGGAGGAAGAGATGGAACATCAAGGCACAATGTCACACCCACGTCATGATGCGTCTCACAATCCAAACATTTGCATCAATAAAAATAATAAAAACAACCTGGCATGGTGTGGAGTACCTGTCACCTCAGGTGAGTGCATGTAGATGGTGCGAGGAGCCTTCAATCCTAACTATCCTCTAAATGACTTTAACACACTTTACTCTACCCGGGGTCTCTCCCTGCCAATCCATTGGCCAACTTACACTATGGGTTCTAAAAACCAATTCCCATTGACCAAACTGTGGTGCTTCTCAATTTGGGGTCTCACTCCCCCGATTCATCTCCCTGTGCCCTTGCACAATTTCTGGGCTGGGTCGTGTAGCTCTCCCAGCAGGTCTACCCACCTGCACACCTCCACCACTGTAGTTGCCACCCGAGCTTACCTAGCTCCTCACCCTAACCTAACTAACTGGGGAAGGCCCCTCCTGGCTCTGTCACCCCTTGGTGCCCTCTGGCACTGGGCTACCCGGGTCCGTCCTCCAGATCCTCGGGCCCCATCCACAACTACCGGCTCCCAGAGCCCACCTGCGGCCTCACCTGGCCGACATCCTCACAGTGGTGGAGTGCCCAAACCAACTACACACACTAACAGGCTACACGCCCAGCCATTTCCACAACACTAATGCACCCATACAAATACCATTCTTCCACCACGCACCACAGATGCCAATATCCAACCACAATTTACCTATACCCTCTACCTAACACTTACACTACCCTCCCCGGGTATTCGTGATGGGGGTCCATCCTTCCCCCATTCACACCTTCGCACCATCCACTCCACTCCATAGTTTCCACCATACTCACTCCACGACCATCCATTCCAATACTCCATATACTCCAGACCATTTATTCCATACACCTGTTCTCCATTCACCTGTAGTTGCACACCTGTGCAATCATACCTGGTGCCACCTGCACCCTCTTTCCTTCCTGGACCATTTGGTCAACACAACACACATCACCATCACTCCCTCATACACTGCTCCATCCACCTGTTCAGTTGCACACCTGTGCAATCACACCTGTTCCTCACACACTTTTCACAATACACTTCTGAATACACCTCCAACACTCACACGGCATCATCTCATCTAACTACTCCCCTCTGAAACTTGCGCTTCCCCGTCGCCCCTTTAAACTATTGCGCTCCCTCGTCATTATCATCCAAACTAATCTACCTGCGTCCCCACTACAGGTATCCTTGTCACTAACTAATCTTAACGTTACCTAAGGTCATCTCTCTAGATCCCTACGCATTATCCAAACCCTCCCGGGCTAGTTTTCACTGCCATAAACCCCATAAACTAGTGCTCCTTTGCCCCCGCTGTGAGGGATGACAGAGTTGCCATCCCACCACATCGGGGATCTCTCACTATAAATTTTTGCTCGTCCAAATCCAACAAATCAAAAATTTGCCAATCACTACCCATCATCTGCCAATCATTACGGCCAATCCTTTGCCAATCATCAAATTTTGCTTTTTCTAATTTCGGGTCCAGACCACTATCCTCATCATTACAGTCTACTTACTAATGCCTCTTGGTGCGCCAATTCACGTCTACAGCCCGGCTTCGTAAAGCCGAGCAATGAATGCGGGTGGTTTGGTGCCGGCGGCTGGATGCGTCCGACACTCGGTGAACGGAAGGAGGTTTACCCGGGCCGAGATCCCACGCACCACCTCGGCACGGAGCCATCCCATGGCCCGATCTCGACCTGCCGGAACGCCTCAACAAAAAGGGGTCGCCATGACCACCCTTCCTATCGGGCTGCCCGTTCCGCCTAGCGGAGCACGGACGCGGCCGTTCCAAACGCGGCCCAGCGTGGATCACGTACGGCGGTCCTTTCGAACCCGCCGTGGTTCGGATCCCCGCTGGTCCTCGCGGCACGCGAAGCTGCCCGACGCGCACCGAGGGCCCGATTCGGCTAAATGTCGTTCTAACCGCTAACCCGGTTACCGTCGATGCCTCACCTGCATGCTTACACGCATACGCTACCCCTTTCACCCTCACTGAGCTCGATGCTCCAACGCCGCCCGTACACCCCGCATACTTCGTTATTGCACTCGTTCTTTCGCTCACAGACTTGGTCACACACCTGACCACCGAACACCTTTGCACACACTCGTCGTTCGCACACCTCACCAACACACCTCTTCGCGCCCCCTTCTCGGTCACCTCCTCTGTGACAACCACAGGTGTGCTCTCACTCGCACACCCAACCACGTGCCTCACTACCAACTCAAGTGTGCATTCCCACACACACTCTACCATTCCAGGTGTGCTTCCTTCCATTCCAGGTGTACATCCTCTCTCACCTGTCACAACCAACTCACGCTCCGTGTCAATCTCACTACTTTCACCACCACTCTTGACAGCGCACTCACCCTTACTCTCGACAGCGCACTCTTTCCTCATGCACCTGTCCGTTACACACCTTTCTCGCGCACACTCTTGCGTTACACCCTCTGTAACACTCACCACAGGTGTGCATTCTCCCTCACTCTTGACAGCGCACTCTTTCCTCATGCACCCGTCCGTTACACACCTTTCTCGCGCATCCTCTTGCGCACACTCTCTCGTTACTTCCTCCGTAACACTCACCACAGGCGTGCATGCTTCCGTTACATCCTCTGTAACACTCCTCACTACGCGCTTCCATGTGCTCCCTCGCACACGCGCTACGACCGACTCACTCTCGACAGCACCCTCACTCCTCGGCGCGCACTTTTTCCTCACACACCCCAGAGTCGGACATTCTCGCACACCTCCTCTTTCGCACACCAGACCTGTCGCACACTTCACCAACGGCCCCTCACGAACACCCGGATCCAAATCAACCCCCAAGCCGACTGAAGCTCCCCTCACATCATGTACATTTCCACGTATATCGCCACTCACCTTGGCACCTCGTCTCCGCGCCTCCTTCACCACCTACAAACTCTTTATTTGGTTAGTGAGCACAACATTATGAGTTGAGCACCGACCTTGTACATATTCCATCACCTCCTCCTGTATTTCTCTCTTAGTTTCTGTCCGTCTCTTCTTAATTTCACTCACCTCTTCTTCCACTTCCTCTAATTTTTGCTTCACCTCTTTTATTTCCCGGTGCATCTCCTCAAGTTCGTCCTCTAAGGCTATTTTGACCGTCTCTATGTGCGTCCTCACCTCTCGGTCCTTCGTCTCCAATACTTCTGTCACCTCATCCAACCTCGTTGTCAGTCCCTCACGTACCATCTGACATTGCCTCTGTGTCGCTATTAAGTCATTTTTAATGTCATTTTGTGTCGCTTTTAACCCTCCTAGTACCGCAGTGTTCCTTTGTACCTGCTCCGTTAGTTCTTTTTGTCCCTCCGTCAGCTGTTCCACCTCCTCCGTCAGGTCCTCTATTCCCCCTTGTAACCTAGCCGTTCCATTTCTCACCTCTTTCTCTATCCGCTTTTCACCTCGCTTTACCTCCTCGCGTACCCCCGAGACCTCCTCACTTACACCTCGTCTTATCTCCTCTTTCATCTCCTCCCTCTCTTTTGTAGATGCCGCCCTCATCTGTCCCAATTCATCCCTCTGAGCATCCAGTTTTGTTTCTACCCCGATTTTCACCTACTCTATCTGCTCTCCCATTTGTTTAATTTCTCGGGCGGATTGCTCCCCTATCTCCCGCAATTTGTCTTCCATCCTATTTTCTAACCCCATTAACCCATTTTTCACCTCCTCTATCTGATTATCCTGGGCAGCCATTCTATTTTCCACCCCCGTTAACCCATTCTTTACCTCTTTTATCCCGTTGTCTAACCCCTCAAATTTCTTGTCTAATCCCTCACCGGTACCCCTCGCTTCGTCCCTCATTACCCCCAATTGCTCACTCTGAGCCCTCGTTTCGTCCCTCATTGCCCCCATTTGGCCCCCCATCCTATCCATTTTTGCATTCAGTTGGGTCAAGAATAATCCGAGGTCAAACCCGGTTTGCCCAGCGTCCCCAGCCGCCACCGCGGGCTCGCCCCTCCGCGGCGCCGCTATTTTGGGACTCTTCAACCACGTGCGCGAGCACGCCATTTTGTGCACCTGATACCCCCTCAACCACATTGCCAATGTTCTCCTCCTCTCCTTCCTCCACATACATTTCCCCGAGGTCCTGGGTCGATTCCACCCCGTCTATCTCTCCCACCGGCATCCCGTCGCCTTGACCAGCCATGGCGCGATTTCAAAATTCGGGTTTTTCTTTAAAAACAAAACAATTTCCAGCAGCTTGTAATTTTGAGCGCGTTATGCGCGCTTCGGGTCCGATCCCACACTTCTGACACCAATTGTTACGGTACGCGGTTAAGGATGGTATGTTTGCCGAGCGGAAGCTCCGCGACCGAACAGTTGTTCCCCGACTAAACCCGATTCACCCAAACGTTGGCCGTATCGCGCCACAGATATTCAATGGGGAAAAGACTAAGACGACGAATGCAAAGAGGAAGAAGAAGACGTACAGAAGAGTAACGGGGTTTATTATTATTTACACACACATAAGCAAAAAGAGCAGTCACGGGTATTTACAGCGGACATGAAAAAGCAGGTAACACAGTGCAAATTACTAGCTTATACTGACTTAGTTTACTACCCAGGACAGCACGAACAAAACAAACTCACGTACGCAAATGGATGGAAGGGTAGGAATCGTTTGGAGGGATGAGCAGGTAGGATCACAGGGCACAGCGAGCAGGTCCACTCCGGGCGGGAAGCGAGGAGCCGGCAGCTCCTTGTATTCGGCTTTACAGCGCACGCCGGCAGCTCCTTGTATTCGGCTTTACAGCGCACGCCGGCAGGGTCACTCGGCGGGTTGAAACGGGGCTGGTTGAAGCGGCTCTTTGTCAAAGGCTTTTCGTATCTCTCACGCAACTCCGGTGCTACTCTGAACTCTCTCCCGGTGGACTGCCGACCCTCTTACGCACCTGGACTCATCTGCCGTATCTCTCGTGTAGCTTGTCCCAGCGATCGTCGCACCCTTCTGTCCAAACCTTCAGCGCGGGTCTGACACGCCCTCCTCGGTTTTGGTACCGCCCTCCCCCCCCCCGTGCTCTGTTTCGTGACCTTATATGGTAATCCCACAGGCTTGTCTCCTTATTTGGGCATGGCGCCGACGGCACACCCCTCGTGGCGAGCCACGGGCTTGTTTCCTTATTTGGGCATGGGGCTGAACAGCCCCGCCCTTCGTGGCGCGCCCTGGGCTTGCCTCTCCCGGGCGACCCCGCCCCTCCTGTTCAAACAGAGCACGGAGCACATATTCACTATCGCAGCGAAATGAGAGGGCGTGCACCCCACGCTTGTGAACTGCTTTACCCGCAGATGGAGAGTTTGGCTGGGAAATGGAAGTATTGAAGGGGAGCTATTCTTAATTGATTCGGTGCAATGGAGTATTATTCTAATGGAAGACAAGGCCTTACTCTAAAACACATAATAAGATAAAAGCTACTGAACATGGGTTTTATCGGGTCCTTCAATGTGGTGTTTCATGGAATTAACTACCGAGACGCCCTTTTTACCTTTACACAACTCTGGAGGCAGGAGGGGCCATATCCAACCAATGTTACACACAATTTACCACTACAATACACACAATCAAAAAAATGCAATCCTCATATCCGCAACAATATATATATATATATATATATATATATATATATATATATATATATATATATATATATATACAGGGTGAGTCAGAAGAAGCGCCCGATTTCTGTTTATACTGTATATATATACATATTTCTGTCAGTTGATTGTTTGTTTGCCATTTGTATTACAGTGTAAAAGAAGGTATAAATAAATGAATGACATGTTTATCTAACCATTTATTTGGGGGAAAATTATTACGGAAGTGTACCAAGTTGTTTTACTTGCAATTTTCAAAGTGCCCTCCCTCCCGATCGATGCACATTTGCAGCCGAGCAGGCACAGAGTGGCACACATGCTTGCAGAGTTCGATATCAATTTCCTCAAACTTTGCAGTGATTTGAGCCTTCAATTCCTGGATGGTACGAGGCTTTTAACGATAAACAAGGTCTTTCATGAGCCCCAAAAGAAATAAATCTGGAGGTGTAAGGTCTGGGGAGCATGCCGGCCACTCGATCGGACCGCGGTGGCCGATCCACTTTCCGGGATCCACTTACACTTCCGTAATAATTTTCCAAAGAATAAATGGTTAGATAAACATGTCATTCATTTATTTCTACCTTCTTCTACACTGTAATACAAATGGCAAACAAACAATCAACTGACAGAAATATATATATATATATATATATATATATATATATATATATATATATATATATATATATATATATATATATATATATATATATATATATATACAACAACAACAGCATGCATTTTAAGGCCATTTTCCCTGGTAGAGCGGGGGTTAGCCTTGCGGTCCCCATGACAATCTTCTCCATTTTGCCCTATTTTCTGCATCTCCCCTTGTTAACCCCCTTGCCCGCATTTCTTCTTCCACCATCTTTAGCCAAGTTTTTATCGGTCCTCCCCGTCCTCTACTTTCTTCTACATTAATTTCCATCACTCTTCTTAACCAGTCACTTTCATCCTTCCTCAACACATGACCAAACCATCTCAACCTGTTCCTCTTCACAGCATCAATCACAGGCAATATTCCCATCATCTTTCGCAATTCATCATTTGTCTTCCTCTCTCTCAATGATACTCCGCACATCCATCGAACCATTCGCATTTCCACCCTTTCCAGCCTTCGATGCTGCTCTACGTTCATTACCCATGTCTCGCTCCCATAAATCATAACACTTCTCACACATGCAGCATACACCTTTCCCTTCAGCTTCAGCGACACTCCCCTCCTCATCAGCACGCCACTCAGTTCCCGAAACTTCTTCCATGCACATCTCACTCGAGCAACCGTTGCCGAGTCTGATCCACCTTCTCCATTCAGCATGTCTCCGAGGTAGCAAAATGTTTTCACACCATCCAGCTTCACGCCGTCTCCAAGAGATCCAACTCAACATTTCCTCCATCTGCAGCTCCCTCTGTGCACACCTTACATTTGAATGTAGCTGCCACACTGGTAAATGACCCTCTCAGACCACTACATTTTTGATGAACCCACTCAGCGCACGTTGTACATTGAATGGAGTTCACTCCGACACCCTTCCTGCACACAGCACACGGCCACTTCCCAGTTCTTTCCACCTCACCACATGCTTTACCACTTGCCATCACCTTCGTCTTTCCGATATTCACCTTCAGACCTTTTGTCTCCATACATTCCTTCCACTTGTTCATCTTTTCCTTCACTCCATCCATACTTTCCGCAATCAACACCAGATCATCTGCATACAACAACTCCCACGGTAAACCCTCCTTTACGTTCTGAGCCAGCACCTCCATCACAGCTACAAATAGTAGTGGACTTAGTACGGACCCCTGATGCACTCCCACCTTCACCTCAAACTCACCACTGTTCCCGTCCTTCGTCCTTACAGCTGTGCGTGCTCTTTTGTACATTGCCATCACTACTCTGATCAACCATTCCTCCACTCCTAACTTCCTCAATGCCCATGTCAATACTTTGCGTGGAACCCTATCGAATGCTTTCTCCAGATCAACAAACCCAAAAAACACTTTCTTCCTCTTCTCCATGTACTTCTCCTGCAACTGCCTCACAATGAAAAGCGCAAGCTGTAAAAGCGCAAGCAACTTACAACTGTGTATATATATATATACAGAAATCGGGCGCTACTTCTGACTCACCCTGTATATATATATATACATGGAGGGTGGGATAATGTTCATGAAGAATATATATATATATATATACAGTTGTAACTTGCTTGCCCACCATACCATCTGTGTTTATCGTACCCTTGCAGAGAGCTGTCTTCACCGACAGCTGCCACACACGTCCTGAAAACAATACAGACTGAAAATGGAACTGCTTCAAAAGTCCTCTTGATCTGCAAGATTTCCATCAGTAAAACATGGAGGGTGGGATAATGTTCATGAAGAAAAATTGTCCCTGACAGTGGAAAATGATGGGCTTTCCATGAATGTCATGCCAACAGCTGATCTTAGATACTAAAGGTCCATCAGCTGTCTGAGTACACCCTTCTTAAGCCGACAGATTGAGTGGCACATTTTGCCCTTGTAGGTGCTCCCTTAATCTTCTTTGCCATATTTCCTCTCCCAAATACCCCTTAACCTTCCTCATGTGCACCATTTTTCTTTGTCGATCACCCTAAAACGGCTGCGAAAGTTGAGTGATATTCAACCTGACATGGACAATAATATTGGACTCAGTACACAGTCGTCGAACTATCCTGTTCATATATTCCCAACAAATCGCCTTTCCCCTCTTTATTTTCTTCCTTCGTCATCTACTCCAACTGCAAGAAAAAAACAAAACAACTGAAACCGACCATGTGCATGTCATATATTAATGACTATAGCTGGAAGCCCGTTATAAAAACACCACAATAGAAAGATAAAAATAAAAGGAAGCCTTTTGTTCTTGTGCTGGTTGGAAGAGCTAAATTGAGGCAGTATTAGAGAGCTTCGTAAGCGAACCTCTATGGCAATTGCATGTATATGTAAATCCATTCAAAATTTCACTGTCATTCCCCATTCCCTTGGGAACAAAATTTCATGTTGTCATTTCAAATGTCCCTTCCATGATCCGCCATCTTGTCCCTTCCATGATCCGCCATCTTGCTCACGGGATCTTGCTTTGGACTGGCGCGACCGATAAATTATTTTCCCCCTGGTGATTAAAATCAATAAATTACAATACAGTACTGTATAGAACGGATTTTGAATTCGAAACCGCTCATCATTTACGCCAGCTACACCGACTTCTTTTTTTCCACCAGCTACACTGGCTTCAGTTTTCCGCCAACTACACCGACTTCAGTTTTCCGCCATCTACACCGACTTCATTTATAATTCTAAGCCCAAGATCAAACAACCTAGCCTAGCTAGGCCTAGGCCTACAGATGTTTGTTAGGGCTGTGTACTCGATCGACTGACCATTGTCGACGAAGCTCTCACTCTACGCAATGCGTATTTTCATATTATAATTTTCCCATAGGTTTGGATTAATTTGAGGCAACTTCAACATAGTTTATTGTTAAATTGATATTTGTGGGAAAATTACATGCCCAGACCGGGAATACAAACCCAGGTCCTCTGGAAAACCGTACCCAGTGCTTTGCCATCTGAGTTATCTGGGTGACCCTGACTGAGCATGAAATTTTCCCACACACATAAGTTGCCACTCTCTTTCCGACAACGCTTCCGGATCACTCGCTGCCAACCATCGGAGCACCAACGGCCTGAACACGAGAGGGTCTTCCTCCAATGGGGGGCACAAATCCACAAATCCAATTTTCCCACATATATCAATTTAATTATTTAATCCTGTCCATTAATCTAATAATTTATTGTCTCCGAGGAGCATTTCCGTGTTTCAGGGAGGGGGCAGACAGGCAGCATTAGCAATTAAATATACTGTATAGGATATTGTGAAATTCAAAAATCATCAAATTTCTTAGCAGAAAATATGTCTCGGCATATCTCTTAACAACAAATAAAGAGGAAAAAAAATTCAGTAGTGATCGAAACAGCAGTCTGTTGCCTTATACACTTCACAGGTTCAATTTCAGGTCCGAATGAATTTTTTTTTTCTCATTGGTTTGGATTATTTTTAAGCAACTTTTTCTGAGTAGGATGTTTCTGTGTTTCAGCGTAACATATGATATATCTATATGGCTGCGGCTTCCCACAGAGGTGTTTGGGGGAGGGGAAAGGCGTAAATTCTTTATGTAAATGAGTACTGTGTAGCGCCAACCTGGTGGTGGTGGCAAAAGGTATTACATTTTCCTTATTTACCTGGGCAACACCGAGGCTAAAGCACTCTTTGCACCGGTAAATTTGTCCTGCTTCCCTTCTATCCTCCCCTCCGCCCTCGCCCCCATCCAAAAATGGAGGGGCTTGTCAAAGTAAACAATTTGATTGACCATTTATGTAACATGTGAACGTCCAGTAACATGTAACATGTAACATGTAACATGTAACAGTAACATGTAACGTCCAGTTCAAAAAGGCAATCATGATGATCACAAAGAGAGTCATGGTGCAGTTACAGGTGCTGATGATCAGTGCTTTGTTTAAAATAATTCAGAGAAGTGCAAGCTCCGAGTGACAACGCAAGGAAGTTGCAGAAATAAAATTGGTAGGGGAGAATTTTTTTTAATGCAGATGACTGGAGATGCGAGAAAAAGCCACACGCATGCAGCAGGAATCATCATAAAGAGAGTGATGTTCAGTAAAGATTGACTAACGCCATAAAACAATTTATGATTCCCAGACAAACCTGCAACCTGTCTACAATGGGTCAAAGAAAAAAAAAAACTTTTGCTACAAATTATTCAGGAGTAATAGCCAGCGGCTAGGATTCAGACTTCAAAGTGACAGATCATAAGGTAGAAGTTGCAGTCCAAATATGAGAGGTATCAAAAGGTGAGCCATTGCTTCGCAAACAGTAGCGAGCCACTGAGGGAAAGATTTAACCTGATGAAGAACTTCAATAGTCCAGTTGACTCGAAATAAAGCCAGTTTTGAAATAAGAGCATTTGTCCCACAAAGGTCATTACCCTGCGCTCTCGAAGCGAAAAGTGGGGTTAAGCAATAGGTCAGTATGTGCGTACGTGTCTGCATTTTTTGCTGTTTTGTGATACGTGCAGTTTTCATGTGCATACTTCGATTATCATAATTAATTGATCTGAGACATGTCACACCACATGATAGGCTCAATTTATGCAGCCATACCAAATACAGACTATCTTCTTCTTCTTCTTTTGAACACAGCACAAGACTGCGACTAGCATCATTAGCTTAGGCTTATGGCGTGGCTCCGCCGCTTATGCAACGTCCCCTGTAGGTTACGGCAGGAATTTGTAATTTTTGAGGATGCCGGCGATAACTTGCCTATTCGTCGTGAAGGACACCTTGAGATGTTTAACATCCACTAAATAATGCTAGGAAATGGGACATCCAGTTTTGCGTCCATCCGAGGGACGACACATACACACACACACACACACACACACACACACACACACACACACACACATACATATTAATGCCTCACCCTGCCAGCACACACAGCTGGGAAATCGGTGGTTTGGATGGGCGAAGTTGAGCTTGGGTTCTGGGTGGGTTTTTTAAAACTGGGTTCCACATGGGTCTCATCTGGGCTGCCGATGTAATTCTACAACTCGAGTGACACTCCTTGACATCATATCCCACCTTACAAAGCTGGCTGGGCCCCACATGGGTTTTCGTCGGTTAGGTGGGCTTAACTGGACTTTGAGTGGGCTTTGAACTGGGCCTCATGTGGGTCCCAGGTGGGCCAAGCCAATGTTAGTTTCAGAAGTTTTTAAAAATGGCAGCCAACGTGTTGTCGAGACCAGTTCAACAACAGTTTTTAAACATGAGTTTGTTGTTGTCTGAAGTGAATCATTTCGTTTGAAGAAACATTGTAGTTTCCATTCAGCAGCCATGTTGTAGACCCTGATGTACATCGAAAATACTTGAATCGTCAATTTTATGATACTTTGGATGGTGGTTCAATGTAGAGTGTTGAAAGTTTGATTTTTTTTTAGTAAATCTATACATGTGAGACACCAGGATGGCATTGTGTAGCTGGGTCAGGATTGGAATGCCTAGACTGCTCAGAGGAGTGTATGCATACGTCCAGGCAATCTAGCGATGCCATATACATATACAGTCACTTGCAGGGTAATACTATGGAACGTATATAATCGTTGATTGAACTTAGCAAATAACATCTCGAAGAAAGGAGGGTCATGCCCTCTCAGTGTCATTAGGAAAGAATTTGACTTCAAATTCTGACTCTGACCGAGTCAAACTAAGCACACAGAAATGGGTCGACCTGCTTCCTCGCTTTACGCTCAACATTCAGAACATCGACGGCCATTGAGATTTCTTCTTAATTACTCCGCCGACTGTCGATACAGAGGCGACGACGCAAAATCGGTGGCACCCAGAGTGCTCCAGGAAATTACGTCACTTCCGCCCCCCCCCCCCCCCCCCCCCCACAGGTCACCAGATGTGTTTCCCGGGTCAAATGTGGTGTATTTTGATGCAGCAGCTTCTCCACGACTCTTAAACCCTGTAAAAAAAAAAAAAGAAGAAGTTGTTTTCATTTTGTCTTTTATAATTTTGCTTTTTTGTATTTTGTCTTTTTTATTATATTTTTTATTAGATTACATTTTATTTAGATTTTATTAGATATAATTTAAGAATTATATTTAATAAAACGAATAATAATCATAAAATTGAATAATAATGATAATAGTAATTAATAATAATAGTAATTAATAATTTCATAATAAAATTTATTAATAAAATTTAATAATAATAATTTTAAGAATTTAGATTTTTTTTAAGATTCGATTTAGATTTGATTTTAGGTGTAGATTTAGAAACTTTATATATTTTTTGAATATCTACTATATAAGAGATGTCTGTCTGTCTGTGTGTCACCATTTTTCTCAGAGTTGGCTGAATGGATCTTCGTCAAACTTTCAGAGGTTCATCAGTGAGTGCCTGGGAGTGTTTTAGGCAAAAATATCGTTTTTTTGGAATTAAAAAACAAAACAAAAAGAAAAAACGCTCGATAGTCAGGGAATATTATCAGAAATCTGGGAAATCTGGGAACAAATTCCTTACCAAGAAATTTCTTCACCAATGTGTTTGTAAGGGTGTCCACGAACACATTTCAAAAAGTTTAAATTCAAGTCCCCTAGGGGAACCCGTGACAGGGGTCAACAGGGGTCAATTACCTTTTTTAAGATCAAATTTTTCTTATATTTACATTCTGGGTCACAGTATCCGACAGGAAGCATCAAAATTATTCAAAGTAGGCTCATTTCAAAGCTAAGAACATATCTGACATGGTGATACGTAAAACAAATCAATATGTTAAAAAGTTTACACAATTTTGAGCAAAAAAAAAAAAAATTTTGTCATTTTTTTGGGTAAACATTAACTTTTCTGGTCTACAATTCGTCTTCTAGGTAGATACCCCTTCGTTTCATTTTTCTGAAAGTTTCCAGCAAACTACCCAAGATATGCAGCCTTAATGTATTATAAGTAAAACATTCTGGTATTTATAAAATTGAAACTATGAAAGGTCACTGACCTTTATTGTTTTCCCTTATTGTAACATAAATTGTAATAACCGTTACAGGTATTTTTCTTTTGTGACCCTAATTTTTTAACCCTAGCTTTTTCCTTTGTAGGGCAATACAGGCTAGCAGTACGGACGTAGACATTATTCCTGCACCTCCGCTCAATTGCTTCATCTGTGAAGGCCCAGAGACTCCAGGTCAGAAGCTCGCACAGGCAACTCCTAAAGGCTACCCTACTCTGTTGGCGTATGCAGAAGCGGTTGGAAATGCTACAATTTTGGAGCACATGAAGGAGGCATGGAATGTCGGAAGACTGAGATACCACTTCGAGTGTAAACGTGATTTGTACAACATGTCTGTCAAGGTCACCATGAAGTCAACTCATAAGTGCGACCTGTTTTACTAGGCAGGGAATAATTATTTACTGACCTGAACATTATTGTTTAAATACTGGTGATATTTCATGTGAACAAACTTCTAAAATAATTCACATTTGATTTATTGCAGGGGCAGCAGGGAAGGAGAAAGAGTCAGCACAGATGAAGAGACGACGCATTTTCTCTGGGTTCAGTGCATCTACTGCATGCAGTTCTCCGAGTCCACGTTCCGTTCAGCTTCTGTACAAAAATGTATGCATTCTTTGCAACCAGCCCGCTCATCTCTTCCCAAATCATCCAGGTTAGATTGAAGGGTGTAACAATTTTATGCAGAGTAAGAAGCATAAATCGGTCTAACTGATGACATTGTATGTGATGGGTAGTTATGTGATGGGTATGTGATGGGTATGTGATGGGTAGTGACGAATCAATACAGTTATTATTAGAAGTATTCGCATTTTGCATGGGATGGGATCGCATGAACTGGTATTGAGCCACTCTCCACTCCCTTACAGAGACTGCTCGAAAGAGATACCGAGTTCCTGACAATTTGACCGTGGATGGACTGAAGACAAGCTTGCTGAAGACAGCACAGGGTCGCAAGGACGATTGGGGCACTGAAGTCACTGGCCGCCTGGAAGGGATCAACGACTTCGTCGCAGAGGAAACCTTGTATCATTTGCGCTGCAAAGTTCTATTCGAGACAGGTGGTCACTACTCCAAGACTAAAGATGTAAGTGATCTAAAAGTATGATTCTTACTCAGTGAGGCGAATTCAAATTCAATCATTCAAAGTTGAGGCATATTATCAAACTCTGGTACTTGAAAGTTATTAATTATAACAATCTTTTATCCTCAGATAGGAAGGAAAGCGGATGAGGAGCGAGCGGCTGTATTCTATGAGCTCTGCGAATGGTTAGACTCTGAACTCGAGCACGGGGTGATGACACTTGACCAAGTCCACAGAAAGCTGCAGCAGTTTGATCAGTCACCAGATCAGAGCCTCGCATATTTGAAGAAGTGGCTAAAGAAGAAGCTCCAAGAGAAATACCATGACACACTGTATTTGGCGTCACAGGAGAGGAGGGCAGATGTGCTCTGTTTGAAAGATAAGACCAGCAACATTCTGCGAGAGCATCATGTTAATGTTCAGTTAGGAGATGAGAAGACTCAGATCATAAAGACTGCACTAAAGTTCATTTGCAACGACATCGGCACTATTGATCTACACCCAAAGTTATATCCCACTGCACACAGTATGACCGATATCCCTACTCAGCTTTCACTTGTCCCTGAGAGCCTTCAGATGTTCTTGAGACTGATAGTGAAGACAGACGAAAGAGTAGCCATTTGGGGACAGAACTTCATAAAAGCCTATCGGCCTCGGTCAGGGGTATTGCCATACCAGATAGGGCTTGCCATACAACTGGACCATAGATTTGGGTCAAAGTGGATGCTCAACAAGTTACACCGGTTGGGGTACACTGAGTCTTACGCAGAGACACAAAGTTACAAATACTGCTTCCTCAATGACACGAATGGAGTTGGCATCTCTGATGCTTCTGGCGCTCTTGGTACCATTATTGAAGAAACTGATGATCAGATAGATGATGAGGTAGAGGTCGACATTGCACTTGAGGATGTATCAGTTGCTGTGACAGCCGGTGAAAGTGAAATACAGAGTGACGATCAGGTGGTCTCCATGGAGGTTGGGGATACAAGCTCAATCTGTGCAATCACTCAATTTGTTGGAGACAATATAGATTTGAACATTGCTTCTATAAACAGAGCACATCTGCCCTCCTCTCCTGTGACGCCAAATACAGTGTGTCATGGTATTTCTCTTGGAGCTTCTTCTTTAGCCACTTCTTCGAATATGCGAGGCTCTGATCTGGTGACTGATCAAACTGCTGCAGCTTTCTGTGGACTTGGTCAAGTGTCATCACCCCGTGCTCGAGTTCAGAGTCTAACCATTCGCAGAGCTCATAGAATACAGCCGCTCGCTCCTCATCCGCTTTCCTTCCTACCTGAGGATAAAAGATTGTTATAATTAATAACTTTCAAGTACCAGAGTTTGATAATATGCCTCAACTTTGAATGATTGAATTTGAATTCGCCTCACTGAGTAAGAATCATACTTTTAGATCACTTACATCTTTAGTCTTGGAGTAGTGACCACCTGTCTTGAATAGAACTTTGCAGCGCAAATGATACAAGGTTTCCTCTGCTACGAAGTCGTTGATCCCTTCCAGGCGGCCAGTGACTTCAGTACCCCAATCGTCCTTGCGACCCTGTGCTGTCTTCAGCAAGCTTGTCTTCAGTCCATCCACGGTCAAATTGTCAGGAACTCGGTATCTCTTTCGAGCAGTCTCTGTAAGGGAGTGGAGAGTGGCTCAATACCAGTTCATGCGATCCCATCCCATGCAAAATGCGAATACTTCTAATAATAACTGTATTGATTCGTCACTACCCATCACATACCCATCACTACCCATCACATACCCATCACATAACTACCCATCACATACAATGTCATCAGTTAGACCGATTTATGCTTCTTACTCTGCATAAAATTGTTACACCCTTCAATCTAACCTGGATGATTTGGGAAGAGATGAGCGGGCTGGTTGCAAAGAACGCATACATTTTTGTACAGAAGCTGAACGGAACGTGGACTCGGAGAACTGCATGCAGTAGATGCACTGAACCCAGAGAAAATGCGTCGTCTCTTCATCTGTGCTGACTCTTTCTCCTTCCCTGCTGCCCCTGCAATAAATCAAATGTGAATTATTTTAGAAGTTTGTTCACATGAAATATCACCAGTATTTAAACAATAATGTTCAGGTCAGTAAATAATTATTCCCTGCCTAGTAAAACAGGTCGCACTTACGAGTTGACTTCATGGTGACCTTGACAGACATGTTGTACAAATCACGTTTACACTCGAAGTGGTATCTCAGTCTTCCGACATTCCATGCCTCCTTCATGCGCTCCAAAATTGTAGCATTTCCAACCGCTTCTGCATACGCCAACAGAGTAGGGTAGCCTTTAGGAGTTGCCTGTGCGAGCTTCTGAGCTGGCGTCTCCGGGCCTTCACAGATGAAGCAATTGAGCGGAGGTGCAGGAATAATGTCTACGTCCATACTGCTAGCCTGTACTGCCCTACAAAGGAAAAAGCTAGGGTTAAAAAATTAGGGTAACAAAAGAAAAATACCTGTAACGGTTATTACAATTTATGTTACAATAAGGGAAAACAATAAAGGTCAGTGACCTTTCATAGTTTCAATTTTATAAATACCAGAATGTTTTACTTATAATACATTAAGGCTGCATATCTTGGGCAGTTTGCTGGAAACTTTCAGAAAAATGAAACGAAGGGGTATCTACCTAGAAGACGAATTGTAGACCAGAAAAGTTAATTGTTACCCAAAAAATGACAAAGAATTATTATTTTTTGCTCAAAATTGTGTAAACTTTTTAACATATTGATTTGTTTTAGGTATCACCATGTCAGATATGTTCTTACCTTTAAAATGAGCCTACTTTGAATAATTGTGATGCTTCCTGTCAGATACTGTGACCCAGAATGTAAATATAAGAAAAATGTGATCTTAAAAAAGGTAATTGACCCCTGTTGACCCCTGCCACGGGTTCCCCTAGGGGACTTGAATTTAAACTTTTTGAAATGTGTTTGTGGACACCCTTACAAACACATTGGTGAATAAATTTCTTGGTAAGGAATTTGTTCCCAGATTTTTGCAATATTCCCTGACTACGATAGTGCCGAAACCTTTTAAAATTAATAACAGTTATATACAAGTACACATTCACATAAATAAATACAAAACATAAAGAAATATAAATATAATAAATACAAAACATAAAATAAATAAATTCACATAAATAAATACAAATCTCAACTCAAAACAAACAAACCAAAAAAACATTTCCTACTCTGTTCTTATTCGTTGTACTTATTCGTTTATTCGTTGTTCTTATTCGTTTATTCGTTGTTCTTATTCGTTTATTCGTTGTTCTTATTCTTTTATTCATTGTTCTTATTCGTTGTTGTTCTTATTCGTTTATTCGTTGTTCTTATTCGTTGTTGTTCTTATTCGTTTATTCGTTGTTCTTATTCGTTTATTCGTTGTTCTTATTCGTTTATTCATTGTTCTTATTCGTTTATTCGTTGTTCTTATTCGTTTATTCATTGTTCTTATTCGTTTATTTGTTGTTCTTATTCGTTTATTCGTTGTTCTTATTCGTTTATTCGTTGTTCTTATTCGTTTATTCATTGTTCTTATTCGTTTATTCGTTGTTCTTATTCGTTTATTCGTTGTTCTTATTCGTTCGTTCGTTCTTCGACCACATGTTTCTCCCCAATTTCCCCAGATAGTTTTCACTGTTAAGCTTTAAAATGTTTAAACTTTCCCCTGAAGTACTGTATTCTGTCGTATATTATAACACCTTTTTCTTCTTCTTTAAAAGGTTGCTTTCGTCTTGCTCACCAAATCTATTCATCCCAAAAATTTTTTCCATCTCTTGCAATGCCTCTTTCATACATTCTCTAAACTCACCTGCACTCCACCCCTACCTACTCCAGCGTCCTCAAACGTATTTTTAGCTCGAAGGTCACAATAAAGTCATTTTGCAATGAATGTTCGTTTCCCATTAATCATACACTTTCCAAAATCCAATCTCACCCCTCCCCTCCAAATCTTCCCCATTGCCCCTCCCCTCCAAAACTTCCCCATCACCCCTCCCCTCTAAATCTTGCCCATCACCCATCCCTTTCAAATCTTCCCCCTTGCCCCTCCCCTCCAAATCCTCCCCATCACCCATCCCTTTCAAATCTCCACCCCTTGCCCCTTCCCTCCTAAACTCCCCCCACATCCCTCCCCTCCAAGACTCCCCCTCCCCCCTCCCCTCCTAGACTCACCCCTCCCCTCCAAATCTCCCCCATCTCCCATCCCTTTCAAATCCCTCCCCTTGTCCCTTCCCTCCTAAACTCCCCCCTAACCCCTCCCCTCATAAACTCCCCCCTCGCCCCTCCCCTTCAAATCCCCCACCCTCATTTCTTCTCCATTTCCCCCCTCTCACCCCTCCTCCTCAAAGCGTCCTCCCCGCTTCTTATCCCTTCCAACTCTCACCTCCATCTCCCCCAACCTTCTGCCTCGCTCTTCCCCCTCCTCAAATAACACCTCATTGTGCCTCACCCAATCACCATCAAACCTTTTGTCCACCCCATCCTTCCCTTTCTCCGAGCTATTCTGAAATCTCTGACACACCTTCAACAGCTCTCCCTACCTCTTCCTCCTCTTCCACATCTTACCCTACCCCTCCTCCCCCCTGTTCTGTATCCGATGCTCCCCTTTCCTCTTCATTAACGGTATGGACCTCAAACATCCGGGGCCTTCATTCAAACTTAACTGATCTGTCCACACAGGTTGCTTCTGACAAACCAGACGTGATCTGCTTAACAGAAACTTTCCTCCTTCATGATGTCTCTGATTCCTTAGTATCTCTCCCGGGTTACTCCCTCCTCCGGTATGATAGACCTGAGCCTCGTCCTGGAGGTGGGGTTGCTATCTTTATCAAAAACTCTCTTTCTCACCCGCCCTGCACTGCCCTCTCTCCACCTCACCCCCAGGAATACCTCTGGCTACGGCTTCCCCTTCGCTCCCACCTCTTGTTCATATGTGTTTTGTAACGTCCACCAAACAGTGATGACTCCATCTACATCTCGCTGTCTGATAATATGTACCAACTTCTATCTACTCATCCCAACTCTCTATTCCTCATATGTGGTGATTTCAATTGTCACCATACCAGTTGGCTGGGTGTGGGTACCTCTCTCACCAGCCATGGCTCCTCAGCAAAGGACTTCTGCGACTCACTGGGACTGACACAATCTGTCAATTTCCCGACCCGGATCTCAGTCAACGGAGCATCTTCTCTTCTGGACTTGGTTATGACTAACTTCCCTGAAAATGTCTGCTGCTCTTCTTCTGCTCCAATCGGCTCATCTGATCATGTGCTTGTTAAAGTGGACATCTCTGACCATTCTCAGAGAGCCTCCTCAGCGTCGACGAGTCTGGCATTTCACTCAGGGCAACTGGCACGGTCTTCAAACAGCCATCAATCATCTGGACTGGTCTCCCATCTCAACCACCTCTGACATCAACTCATCCTGGGAATTCTTCGAAAGTAAATTGCTCCCTCTCATGCACAGATTTATCTCATCTCGTCTTCAGTTGTCATACCCTTCATCCCATCCATGGTACACGGAATCTTGTGGTGAGGCTGTTGCCCAGAAACAACTTGCCTTCGTCTCCTGGAAAGCAAATCCAATGGAAGGAAATCTCATTTCCTTTCACAAAGCCCGAAACAAGTGTGTGTCCACCCTCAGGAGAGCCAGGAAACAATATCTCTCCGTTCTCAAGACCGAACTCTCTTATCTGTCTCCCTCTTCCAAATCCTGGTGGCATCTGGTCAAATCTGTTTTTGGTGTTTGTTCCCGCTCCATCCCCTCCCTTACCTCAAACGGCTAAACAACTGACTCCGCATGTGAAAAAGCTGAATGCCTCAACTCTGTCTTTGCCTCTAAATCTTGTGTCCGAAACCCATCCCTCTATGACCCCACCGTACGCAGTTGCTCCTGGACTCTGTGTCCTTTCCTCCTGACAAGGTGGAAAAGTTTCTGTCAACCCTCGACTCTGATTCTGCAACTGGACCTGAAGGCATCAGCCCACGGGTCCTAAAATCCTGTTCTTCTGCTCTTTCACTCCCTCTCTCTGTTCTCTTCACCCTCTCTTTTGCTCAAGGTCATCTGCCATCTGCTTGGAAATCAGCCAACATCACCGCTTTACGCAAAAAAGGTGCAAAAACAGATCCTAGCAACTACAGACCAATCAGCCCTCTCCCAATTATCAGCAAAGTCATGGAATCCATCATTGCTTCGGATATGAAATCTTTCCTCTTCTCCAATGGCTTGATCTCTGATCATCAATTTGGTTTCAGACCAGGTCACTCTACTCTGGAGATGCTGCTTCTGCTGTCTCAACAATGGATGGAGGTCCGCAATGCCAAACAGGAAATTAGTGCAGTCTTCCTCGACATATCACGTGCCTTCGATACGGTCTGGCACCCCGCTCTGCTCACCAAACGCTCCTCCTTTGGTATCCAGGGAAATCTCCACGCATGGCTGGTGGACTTCCTCTCAAGTCGTGTCAACGTGTGGCCCTGAATGGGTTTCTTTCATCTCCTCATCCTGTTCAGGCTGGAGTTCCCCAAGGCAGTGTTCTGGGCCCTGTGCTTTTTCTGGTCTTCATCAATGATCTCTCCAACTCTCTTGAAAATCCTCTCTATCTCTTTGCTGATGACTCCACTCTCTGCCGCTCCATTCCTCATCCCTCAGATCAGCAGTCTGCAGCATCCTCACTCTCTGCAGACCTGGACAAAATCACTGACTGGGCAAACAAGTGGAACATGTCTTTCAATCCTGACAAATCTCACACTCTTACGATGTCTCTCCGAAAAGACCGACTGGACAAATCTCCCATCCACTTTCTGAATAATCCTCTCCAAGAAGTTCTGTCACTCAAGCTTTTGGGTCTCACTATCTGCCATGATCTTTCCTGGGAAAACTACATTTCAAATCTGGCCTCCAAAGCCAGTCGCCGACTGGGCATCCTCCGTCGTGCAAAGTCCTTCCTTGGCACACCTGAGCTCCTCACCTGACCTGAGCTTGGCACAAGGCTTTCATCCATAGCTCAATGGAATACTGCTCTCCCCTCTGGGCTGGTGTTCCTGCATCACACCTAGCTCGTCTTCACGCTGTTGAAACCAAATCGTTCAGAATCATTGGAATTTCCCGTGATGAAGCTACCTCCGAGGGCCTTTCACTTACTCACCAGAGGCAGGTTGGTGGTCTTTCTGTCTTCTACCGAGTCCTCTCCGGCCTTGCTCCTCCAGCTCTCTCTTGGCTCTGTCCCCCAAATATTCCTACAGGTCGCACAAGATCTGCCTGCAACCCTCTTATGGTTAAACTGCCAAAATCAAGACTCTCTGCTCACCTTCACTCCTTCATTCCTCTTTTCTCCCACCTCTGGAACAAAATCCCTCACTCTCTTCAATCCCACTCCTCCCTCCAGGTCTTTAAAACAGCTGTTCACCACCATCTCTTATCTTCCCCCATCCAAAACCTTGATCTTTTCTACCCCCGCTAATTTCACCCCAAATTCACTTTTTTGAAATACCAACTTCTTTCCTGGAAGTCCTTGGTGTCCTTGTGTTTATACTTCTCCCACCCCCCCCCCCTTCCCATGCCACCTCCCCCCAAGCCCTCTCCCTCCCACACATTCCCGATGTCCCTGCCCTCAAATGTTGTGTTTATGTGCTTCCCCTTCTCTCCCCATCTTGTCTACCGCTCCCCATTTTTATATACTTTGTTTGTTTGTCTGTTTGATTTGTTTGTGTGATAAATGTTAGCTCTTTCACGAACCTCGATTATGTATTTTCAAAAAACAAAACAAAAAAAACAATCACCAGACATTTGAATCCAAATAAATCAAACAATTCCGGAAGTGTACGAATTTGGTAGTAAGGCTTCTTCTTCTTCCTGATCCGCATCACACTTAACTCAGAAAAGTGATGAACACCACATTCACCAGCATATATATTGTAACGAATTTGAGAAGTGTAACGGTTTTGAGAAGTGTAACAATTTTGGAGAAAGTGTAACGAATGTGAAAAGTATGGTTTTGTTGTGTGTAACACCCTCGTAATGTAAATAATGGTCGCAGCCGTCCTCCTAGTTAATTCCATGAAACTTACACACAGGCCACGATATATCTTTTTTAATAGTTTATTTCCTTATTCTATGTAGGCTAAATATGTGTTTCCCACGAGATTGACTCTGCATTGCATCAAACGAAATAAAGCGTAGGCCCCTCCGATGATCCATGGCAGCTCAAGTGCCAGGGATTCCCCCACTTGAGCTTTCACAGCAACCGTTTATTGCAGTACTGAACTGCTGTGCAACGTGACGGCGCCTTACCTGCAGCTGCTGACCGGTTTTCACCATTTGCGGCCATTACGAACAAGGGGAGTGGCTAGAGAAGACGGGTCGCCCCCCTCGTCATAGGGGGGAGGAGTAAGTCGGCCCCGCTCATCCAACCCAGAACAAGGGGTTTGGCTAAGAGAGGGCGGAGCGGGAACCCCCGAGAAAGTGCGCGAAGGTTCGGTGAGGAGACCAATATAAGCCGCCGGGGGACGCACTCCCGTCCTCTTGCTCCTCTTGCTCTTGCTCCTCTTGCTCTGACCCCGTCCTCTTGCTCTGACCCCGTCCTCTTGCTTGCTGTCGCTCATTGTTGCTGGGGAAAAGGAAGACGCCTGAACAAGCTGGTGTGTGCGAGCCATCGTGCGACCAGCTGCGCTGCAGCTAAGGGGGCAGCTAAGGGGGCAGCTAAGGGGCCGCAGGCCACGAAAAGGACGCACCAGGCAGCAATCCACGCTGGACCCTCCATTGCCTCCCAAAACAACCATCCATCCTCAAGCCATACCTGCCTGCAATATCCCCCGTGTAAGTGTGAACGTCGTCTGTCCTAATCGTTGTCCTGGGGTTAAGTAAATTGACTAGTATAAGCTAACGATTCACTGTGTGACTGCTTCTTCCATCCATTGCTTGTAAATAACTTTGATCGCTCCTTCTTTTTGCTTGTGTGTATAATAAATCCTGTTATTCCTCCGTACTCTGTCTTCTTCTCTCTTCCTTCTCTTTCGGTCGCTTTAGAGGTTTCCAAATTGAATATCTGTGGTGCGATCTGGTCAACGTTGGGGGAGTCGGGCCAATCGGGGATCCTGTAACGGTCGCGGTGGACCATCCGCTCGGCCCATAATAACATCTTAACCGCGTCCGTAACAATTGGTGTCTAGGAGTGAGATACGAGGCCCGAACCAAATTTTTAAAACGTGTAGGAAAAAAAATTTTGGTCAAAATTACGAGCTGCCGAAATTTTGTTTTATAAAACCCGAATTTTGAGATCGCGCCATGGACAATCAAGGCGATCGGATGTCGGTGGGGGAGATAGACGGGTTAGGGGTAACCCAGGACTTAGGGGAAGAAAGGGAGGAGGAGAGCAATGAGGTGGTTGAGGGTGTATCAGACGCACAAAATGGCGTCCTCGCGCACGAGGTTTCGGGCGCACAAGATGGCGTCCTCGCGCACATGGTTGTTGCGGCACCAAATTTAGCCGCGCCCATGGTCGCGGTAGCCGAACCCGAGATGCCAATGGATTTGAACCTGTTCATGAAACAGATGATGGCCTTTATGGTAAAAACAGACGATAATTTCAAAGGGATGGAAAACAGGATGGGGGGCGAAATGGGGGGAAAAATGGGGGGAAAATGGGAGAAATGGGGGAACGGCTAGAAGCTAAATTTGAGGGGTTAGACAATAATCTTAAGGGATTAGACAAGAAATTTGAGGGATTAGACAATGGGTTAGAGGGGGTGAAAAATGGGTTAATGGGGTTAGAAAATAGGATGGAAGACAAATTGCGGGAAATAGGGGAACAATCTGCCAGGGAAATCAAACGAATGGGGAACCAGATAGAGGAGGTGCAAATCGGGTTAGAAAGTAAACTGGATGCTCAGAGGGATGAATTGGGACAGATGAGGGTGGCATCTACAAAAGAGATGGAGGAGATGAAAGAGGGGATACGACGAGGTGTAAGTGAGGAGGTTTCGGGGCTACGCGAGGAGGTAAAGCGAGGTGAGAAGCGTATGGAGAAAGAGGTGAGGAATAATACGGCTAGGTTACAGGGGGGCATAGAGGGTCTGACGAAGGGAGTAGAGCAGCTGACAATAGGACAAAGGGAACTAGCGGACCAAGTGGAAAAGAACACTGCAATCATCGGGGGTTTAAAAGCGACACAAAAGGACATTAAAAATGAATTAATAGCGACACAGAAGGAATGTCAAATGGTACATGAGGGATTGACGAAGAGGTTGGAAGAGGTGACAGAAGTGATGGAGACGAAGGACCGGGAGGTAAGGACGCACATAGAAACGGTTAAAGTAGCGATGGAGGAAGAAATAGAGGGGGCGCACCGGGAGCTGAAGGAGGTAAAGGAAAAATTAGAGGAGGTGGAAGAGGGGGTGAGTGAAATTAAGAAGGGACGGACAGAAACTAAGAGGGAGATTAAGGAGGAAGTAATGGAATATGTACAAGGTTGGTGCTCAACTCATGATGTGCTGCTTACTACCCAAATAAAGAGTTTGCAGGTGGCAAAGGAGGTGCGGAGACGAGGTGCCAAGGTGAGTGGCGATATAATCGGAAATGTACATGATGTGAGGAAAGCTTCAGTCGGCTTGGGGGTTGATGTGGACCCGGGTGTTCGTGGGAGGCCGTTGGTGAAGTGTGCGACGGGTCTGGTGTGCGAAAAAAGAGGTGTGCGAGAATGTCCGACTCTGGGGTGTGTGAGGAAAAAGTGTGCGCCGACCAGTGAGTGTGCTGTCGAGAGTGAGTCGGTCGTAGCGCGTGTGCGAGGGGGTACATGGAAGCGCGGTGTGGTAAGTGTTACGGAGGAAGTAACGAAAGAGTGTGCGCAAGAGGATGCGCGAGAAAGGGGTGTAACGGACAGGTGCATGAGGAAAGAGTGCGCTGTCGAGAGTAAGGGTGAGTGCGCGACCGAGAGTGGAGGTGAAAGTAGGGAGAGTGACATGGAGCGTGAGTTGGTTGTGACAGGTGAGCGAGGATGTACACCTGGAATGGAAGGATGCACACCTGGAATGGTAGAGCGTGTGTGGGAATGCACACTTGAGTTGGTCGTGAGGCACGTGGTTGGGTGTGCGAGTGAGAGCACACCTGTGATTGTCACAGAGGAGGTGACCGAGGAAGGGGCGCGAAGAGGTATGTTGGTGAGGTGTGCGAACAACGAATGTGTGCCAAAGTGTTCGGTGGTCAGGTGTGTGACCAAGTCTGTGAGCGGAATGAGTGTACCGAGGTGTGTAAGGGAAGGTACGAGGAGCATGGGAACAGCTGGAGGTATGAGCAAGAAAGGGGTAGCGTATGCGTGTAAGCATGCAGGTGAGGCATCGACGGTAACCGGGTTAGCGGTTAGAGCGACTTATAGCCGAATCGGGCCCTCGGTGCGTGCCGGGCTTCGCGTGCCGCGAGAACCAGCGGGGATACGAGCCACGGCGGGTTCAAAAGGACCGCCGTACGCGATCCACGCTGGGCCGTGCTGGGAACGGCCGCGTCCGTGCTCCACTAGGCGGAGCGGGCAGCCCGATAGGAAGGGTCGTCATGGCGACCACTTTTTATTGAGACGTTCCGGCAGGTCGAGATCGGGACATTGGATGGCTCCACGCCGAGGTGGTGCGTGGGATCTCGGCCCGGGTAAGCCCCCGTCCCTGCCCCGAATGCGGGACGTATCCAGCCGCTGGCACAAAACAACCCACATTCATTGCTCGGCTGTACGAAGCCGAGCTTTAGAAGGGAATTGGCGCACCGAGAGGATCTAATAAGTAGACGGGTGATGAGGATAGTGTTTTGGCCCCAAAATTAGAAAAAGGCAAAATTTGATGATTGGTACGGTGATTGGCAGATTGGCAAAATTTTTGATTGGCTGAAATTTGGTGTGCCAAATTGATAGTAGGACCTCCCCGATGTGGTGGGATGGCAACTCTGTCATCCCTCACAGACGGGGGGCAAAGGAGCACTAGATTATGGGGTGTATGGCAGTGAAAACTAGCCCAGGTGGGTTAGGATATTGTGTGTAGGGCCCTAGAAGATGACATTAGGTAACGATAAGATTAGTTAGTGACAAGGATACCTGTAGTGGGGACGCAGGTAGTTTAGTGTGGATGATAATGACGTGGGAGCGCAATAGTTTAAAGGGGTGACTGGGAAGCGCAAGTTTCAGAGGGGAGTAGTTAGATGAGATGATGCCGTGTGTTTGAGGATTGAACAGGTGTGATTGCACAGGTGTGCAACTGAACAGGTGTATGGAGCAGTGTATGAGTGAGTGAAGGTGATTGTGTATTGTGCTGACCCAATGGTCCAGAAAGAGGAGGAGGGTGCAGGTGGCACCAGGTGTGAGTGCACAGGTGTGCAACAACAGGTATGGAGAATGGTAGTGTGGAATAAATGGAGTATTGGAATGGATGGTCGTGGAGTGAGTATGGTGGAAATTGTGGAGTGGAGTGGATGGTGCGAAGGTGTGAATGGGGAAAGAGTGGACCCCCATCACGGATACCCGGGGTGGGTAGAGTAAGTGTTAGGTAGAGGGTATAGGTAAATTGTGGTTGGATATTGGCATCTGTGGTGCGGGTGGAAGAATGGTATTTGGATGGGTGCATTAGTGTTGTGGAAATGGCTGGGCGTGTAGCCTGTTAGTGTGTGTAGTTGATTTGGGCACTCCACCACTGTGAGGATGTCGGCCAGGTGAGGCCGCAGGTGGGCTCTGGGAGCCGGTAGTTGTGGATGGGGCCCGAGGATCCGGAGGACGGACCCGGGTAGCCCAGTGCCAGAGGGCACCGAGTGGGGTGACAGAGCCAGGAGGGGCCTTCCCAAATTAGATAGGTTAGGTAAGGAGCAGGTAAGCTCCGGTGGCAACTACAGTGGTGGAGGTGTGCAGGTGGGTAGACCTGCTGGGAGAGCTACACGTCACAGCCCAGAAATTGTGCAAGGGCTCCGGGAGATGAATCGGGGGAGTGAGACCCCAAATTGAGAAGCACCACAGTTTGGTCAATGGGAATTGGTTGTTAGAACCCATAGTGTAAGTGGCCAATGGATTGGCAGGGAAAGACCCCGGGTAGTGTAAAGTGTGTTAAAGTCATTTAGAGGATAGTTAGGAAGAAGGATCTCCTCGCACCATCTGCATCCACTCACCTGAGGTGACAGGTACTCCACACCATGCCATGTTTTGATTATTTTTCATTAATGCAAATGTTTTGGATTGTGAGACGCATCATGACGTGGGTGTGACATTGTGCGTAATTCCATCTCTCCCTCCTTATGAGGATTGATGATGAATTGGTGATGGTAAATTTTGAAGTAGAGGGATTGGAGACGAATTTGGTGTAGAAGGGAAAGATGGGGAAGACAAGACGTAGTGACGAATTTGTAAAGGTGTAAATTCTTGTAAATATGGGGTAAGGGCAAGGGTAGTGTAGGTGACAGGGGGGGGTGACGTACGGTAGGGACGAGTTTTTCTCACTTCGCTCTCCGTACGCACTTCACCCTGCATTGCCTTTATTGAGGTGTACCCTTGTGACCTTACCCCTCGCTCATTTGTCTTCCCCCCTTTTGTCTCCCACTTGAGGACCTGTGCGCCATTGGGTGCCGAGGGGAGCGTGTGTGAGATGGCCATTGTGCGCACGAGATTCTCAGAACCAGCATGCATTGCGTTGATGTACCACTTTATGGACCGCTGTTCTGCGGCCAAGTACCACTTGATGGACCCCAGGTTCTGGGGCAGGGCACCTCTGTTGGAGACTGGCCATAGTGGCCAGGGAATCTTGCTTGCGGACCTCGGTAAGGCGGCACCTATGCCAAAAAGGTGGACCACCCTTAGTTGGCCCCTGAGGCCCTAAATAAAAATGAACACAAGTTGTGCTTTTTATTATTTCCAAGTAGGCCGCATGAAGCCAGAAGACGTCGGGAAGAACATCGGCCCAGCAGAGAAAGAGAAGACCACCACCAGTTGTTTTGTTGTGTTTATTATGAACCGTGGTGACTGTGCACCGAGTGGTGCTTTTGGTGCTTTGTGGTGCTTTTGGTGCTTTTGGGTGCTTTGGTGGTATTGGTACTGGTGCATCGATGCAATGCGTGTTGTCTCCTCCCTCCCAACAGGAATTTCTTTTTCTTGTTCCCTAAAAAGAAAAAAAACACAGGTCCTGGGTTGCGTTGTAAATAAGAAATAACGTCACTGTAAATAATGCTCCCCACCGTAAATGTATAGTTTGAGAACAATTCCGTAATTCGGTTAGCTGTGGGCTTGAGTCTGTTAGACAGGGTGCAATGCAATAGGGGGACATACTTATTTGTGTTTTAAGATTGTCACACTCAGGGTCAGGTTATTTGTTGAGGGAATTACACCTACGTGTCACACTAAGTTAAAGTTTTGTAGGCCCGAGTACGGGCCTGAAGAAAGGAGGGTGCAGTGTAACGAATTTGAGAAGTGTAACGGTTTTGAGAAGTGTAACGGTTTTGGAGAAAGTGTAACGAATGTGAAAAGTATGGTTTTGTTGTGTGTAACACCCTCGTAATGTAAATAATGGTCGCAGCCGTCCTCATAGTTAATTCCATGAAACTTACACACAGGCCACGATATATCTTTTTAAATAGTTTATTTCCTTATTCTATGTAGGCGAAATATATTTGTTTCCCACTTGATTGACTCTGCATTGCATCAAACGAAATAAAGCGTAGGCCCCTCCGATGATCCATGGCAGCTCAAGTGCCAGGGATTCCCCCACTTGAGCTTTCACAGCAACCGTTTATTGCAGTACTGAACTGCTGTGCAAAGTGACGGCGCCTTACCTGCAGCTGCTGACCGGTTTTCGCCATTTGCGGCCATTACGAACAAGGGGAGTGGCTAGAGAAGACGGGTCACCCCCCTCGTCATAGGGGGGAGGAGTAAGTCGGCCCCGCTCATCCAACCCAGAACAAGGGGTTTGGCTAAGAGAGGGCGGAGCGGAAACCCCCGAGAAAGTGCGCGAAGGTTCGGTGAGGAGACCAATATAAGCCGCCGCGGGACGCACTCCCGTCCTCTTGCTCCTCTTGCTCTTGCTCTTGCTCCTCTTGCTCTGACCCCGTCCTCTTGCTCTGACCCCGTCCTCTTGCTTGCTGTCGCTCGTTGTTGCTGGGGAAAAGGAAGACGCCTGAACAAGCAGGTGTGTGTGAGCTATCGTGCGACCAGCTGCGCTGCAGCTAAGGGGGCAGCTAAGGGGCCGCAGGCCACGAAAAGGACGTGCCAGGCAGCAATCCACGCTGGACCCTCCATTGCCTCCCAAAACAACCATCCATCCTCAAGCCATACCTGCCTGCAATATCCCCCGTGTAAGTGTGAACGTCGTCTGTCCTAATCGTTGTCCTGGGGTTAAGTAAATTGACTAGTATAAGCTAACGATTCACTGTGTGACTGCTTCTTCCATCCATTGCTTGTAAATAACTTTGATCGCTCCTTCTTTTTGCTTGTGTGTATAATAAATCCTGTTATTCCTCCGTACTCTGTCTTCTTCTCTCTTCCTTCTCTTTCGGTCGCTTTAGAGGTTTCCAAATTGAATATCTGTGGTGCGATCTGGTCAACGTTGGGGGAGTCGGGCCAATCGGGGTTCCTGTAACGGTCGCGGTGGACCATCCGCTCGGCCCATAATAACATCTTAACCGCGTCCGTAACAATATATATATACCCACTTCCTCACCCCCCTCACCCCCTCCTCCTCCTTCTCCACCCTTCCCCCCTCTCCCCCCCTCCCTCCCCCTTCCCGTCCTCCCCTCCCCCCCTTCACCCCTCTACTTCCCTCCCCATCCCGCCCTCTCCACCCTGCCCCGCTCTCCCCCCCTTCTCCTCCCATCCCCTCCCTCCCTCCCCCACCCGGCAACGCCGTACTTCTGCTACGCCAACGCCAACCTCCCAACGAAGTACTTCTGCTAGTATTATATATACTAGGGCATGCCCGTACTATATATATATCTAAAATTCTATCCCCCCCCCTCTATTTACATGAAATGGTTTGGTTCATGAAATGTTTTGGTCCATTCGCAACGCCAAAGCGAACGGCGAACGCTTTACATGAAATGGTTTGGTCCATGAAATGTTTTGGTCCATTCGCAACGCCAAAGCGAACGGCGAACGGCTTGCGAGTACAGTGACAATCCCCCCCCCCCCCCCCTCTATTTACATGAAATGGTTTTAATTAGTTTTAAAACATAGTTTAACGCCAACATAGCGGCAACATAGTTTGCCAACGTGAAATAAATGAATACGCTCTCAAATGTGCTGTCCGAGGCAGAGTGTGTTCGCCACGTTCGGCACACGCGATAGCTCGCTGCTCTCTGATTGGTTGAATCGTTTTTTGGACATAGCTCGGTAAGTAATTGTCCGATTAATATGAAACCTTGAAAAGGCACATCCTCGGGTCCCCAGCAATATACCTGGCAAGTTTAAAGTATATCGGACCGGTAGTTGTCGAGAAACAGCGGTCGCATACACACACACAGAGATTACTGGCATTATAGATAGATTTATATATGTATATATTTTTTGTCTTTTTTTAATTTTGTCTTTTTAGTTTTTTGATTTTTGATTATTTTAAATTAATAGATTTTAGATTAGATTAAATTTCACTTAGATTTTATTAGATAACATATTTAATAATTATAATTAATAATAATAATAATAAAATTTAATAATAATTAGATTTTTTTTAGATTAGATTTAGGTTAGATTTTAAGTTTAGAATTAGAAATTTTTGATTTCCTTGAATATACATATATATCTTTTTTTTCTTGTCCCCATTTTTTTTTTTTAAAGTCCTTTTTTCCTTGCTTTTCATTTCCGCTAACATTCCCCATGAAAAGAGAGAAGAACATTGGCAGAAAGGAACAAGTGTGTGAAATAACAATGTTGTTCATCCTACATGCCAAAGCAACATAACATTTTCACATTCATAGAAGACCATGATTCTACTTCTGGTAATAACATGTCGCCATTGTCTCGTTAGACGCATTTGACACCTCTGTCACCAATTGTTATGGGGAGGGACAAAGGAGGTAATTTTAACTCTCTGTATTTTGACTACCAATAGCAGGCCTGAATTCAACTTTACAAACTCGATTTTACACAAAATCTTATCTTTCTTGAAATTGTAAAATTAAGGTATCAAGCCAGATTTTTATGACGTCACCGAGGGAAGCTTTATGTATTCATTGATGGCACAGACAGCTGCAGACGTTTAATGAATGGCTGAGTATGACCTATAATTGACTGTTACAGTAATATATCTCATCTGACTCCAATAGGACTGGTTTTTTCCAAACTTAGCATTATATGTATGCCATACATGCTCCATGGAGGATTAAAAACTCATAAAAATTGTTACAGCTGCATCTGTTGCAAGGATTTGCTTTCCTCCAAACGCTGTATATGGAGCTTATATATCATGTCCACCGGAAAGGTGTGCTCGACGGGGAATTTACCTAATTATAGTGTCGGAGTTGGAACTATGCCTCTGCATAAAGACAAAGGCCTTCAACCTGGACAATGACGTCATCATTCCATTATTGATTTATTTCTACACAAAGTCGAGGCTCGTGGAAGAGCAAGAGCACTGAACGGGTCACGAAGTAACTGAACAAAAAGGAACAGCATAAATATAGAGGGGCACCATCAATGGCAGGGTTGAGGGACAAAATCGAGGGAGTCCTGGAAAAATATGGGATTTGGGGAAGAATGAGGGGTGGATACAGATGGACAAGATGGATACAGAAACAAACTCTCGGGAAGGCAAAACTGGAAATTTGGAAGGAGAAGGAAGGTTTTAGATCTGACTTTAAAAATTGCAAAGGTTTTAGAAGATGAGGTTTCAGCATTGTATCACGGAATGACAAAACTATTGGCATACATCATATGTAGATACATATTAACCCCTTTGAGTACGGATGACGTCCAATGCCGCAACCCGCGAAAAAGTTTTGTGTACGGATGACGTTACTACACGTCATCGACTATACCTATAAATAGATCGTCAGTACGTGGTTGCATTCCCGTAATGCCAAATTAATCCCATAGCGAGGGTATTTTTATCAAAAAAAATACCGTACTCAAAGGGTTAAACTATATCCTGTACAGTACTTGATATCTCTGATCAGTAGGACCCCCGAGACACCTTCAATTGAACCACATACCATCCGTTAGACACAATGAGTATAGAGCTTTGGAATATCTGAACAAACAACATGAAAGATGTCATGCATAGCACAATCCTTACAAAATCAACACCCTCCCCCCCTCCCCCCAAAACACCAAAAAAAAAAACGTTTCCATGGATACATCAAATCGTCCAATTCATTAACATTTAAATTGACGATCTTAATCAAAGGTCGGTTCAATCGGATGTGAATTGATTATTTTTCTGCTCACTCAGAGTGAGTGAGAGAGTTGACTTTTGACCTCAAAATAGTTGCTTTCCCAATTCAGTGATTTACAATGCAATTGCTGTTTAATTCACAGGTTAATAGGATTAAAAGTGATGTTTTTTCAGATGAAAATTGATGATTTTCGAAGTTTGACCTTGAGTTGACCTTTGACCTTAAAAATAGTTGGTTTCCCAATTCAGTGATGCACTATGTACTTGCTGTTTATTTTTTGCAAGTTAATAGGATTAAAAGTGATGATTTTTTCAGATGAAAATTGATGATTTGAAAAGTTTGACCTTGAGTTGACCTTTGACCTTTTGACCTTAAAATAGTTAGTTTCCCAATTCAATGAGGCACGATGCAATTACTGTTTTATTTTGAAGTCAATTGGATGAAAAATGACAATTTTCGATTTTTGACCTCAAGGTGACCTTTCAACTCAAAATAAATAGGCTTCTTCCTTATGACCAACTGTACCATCTGGTGAAGTTTCGTGAAGTTCTGTTTAAAATTGTGACCTGTAGCTGATAGACAGACAGACAGACAAACAGAATGAAAAACCGGTCGGAGACCGAGGACTTGCCGGAATGTACTTTTTAAAAAATCGGCCATTTTGAATCAAAATGGCGGGAAATCTATACATGTATATACGCTAAGCAATGGAAGGTAACTAAGTGTATGCATATCCCTTGTCCTTTCAGGGTTAAAGTGGTTTGAAATATATTTTCAATGAAAACTTGGCCCCCTGACCTTTGACCCCAAAAATAATTAAAACTAAGCATTGTTGACCATTTTATGCCACATGCTATTTTTCGGGAATTGAATAATGAATATTTTGGTGTTGGTTAGAAGGGAATCGGAGAATGTTTGATAGTTATTAGTAAAAAAAACAACATTTTGACCTTGAGTTTGACCTTTCAAGGCCACTCAGGGTCAAAGGTCATGGTGCCAAATGAAATGTCGTATGTGACTTCCTATATGTCAGTAACAGTAAGTGTATGCATATCTCTTGTACTTTTAGAGTTATAGTGGTTTGAAATATATTTTAAATGAAAACTCGACCCCCCTGATTTCACGTTTTGGGTGACCTTGAGCTTGACCTTGGGCCTAGAGAGTTAAAAATTGGGCACAGTCTATTCCAGGGTCAAGGCAAATATGTGTGTAAAGTATGGCGATGCTAAGTGCAACGATGTAGACGTAGTACTGCGCACAAACAGACAGACAGACGGACAGACAGACAAACCAACCAACCAACATACTTGCTGGAATCCATTCCGGCAAGTAATAACGCACAAGACCAACCAATATCCATGAAAAATCTTCGATTTTGCATTTAACAATCCAGAACCTAGTAGGTTACCCCCCTAATTGGGGATGGAGGGTGCAGAGATAAGTGGTGTGTGAATCATAGGTGGACAATAACAAGGACAGGGTGGATAATAATAACTGAGATTCACCGGAAAGCTAAGATATACAACCCGTACGAAAACAAACGGCATCGAAAACAACTGTTCAAAGGTTATGATGCCTCCGCTTCAACAAAAGATCCAGACTTCCAAAAGCATTTGTGCAAAACAATCAAACGAACAAACAGGGTGCGATGCATAACGATGAGAGCAGAGTGTAAAGTACGAGTAAAGTAAACAGGAGAGCAGATGGTTAATGGTAGACAATGGGACTCTCAGGATTAGACACACCATGTCCATCCCGTGTGAATATTCCCAAAGGATGACTCCTCCCTAGCTCTCCCCTGCTGCTATTGACCAGGTTAATGAGCTCTTATGGCATGAATCAGGGAGGTAAATAAAAAATGGCGGCTTCAGCACAGCTAAAGAATCAACAACGAATGTTAATGTCTTCCAGCCACAGTTTGAATGAACCAACCATTATCCATCAAGTCTAAATGCCAACTTCCCTTTATGACCTCATCGCTTATTTAACGGGTTAATCCATGAAGTCATTAAGGAAGAATCAGACTGGCAGACATTTAACAAAAGCCTGAAATATTGGTCCAAAACACTGGTGGCCACTAAATCTGCGCGTATCGAACAAGTGCCGAATAAATAGCAGCACGTACAGGAGAATGGACAGAAGAGATTGTGGGGTTTACAGGTATGGGCCTTTACCTTCGTTAAATGGAAAGCTTGTGGAAGAGCAGGTAAACGAGAAATGTCCGCCTTCGAATCCAACGTTATGGACAATGATGGCTGATTTTTTTTTTTTTTTTTGTATACTGAATCGAGGCTCGTGAAAGAGCTAACACTTATTTCACAAACAAATCAACCAGACAAACAAAATATACAAAAAGAGGGAGCGGAAGACAAGATGGGGAGAGAAGAGGAAGCACACAACCACAGCATTTGAGAGCAGGGAGAAGTGTGGGAGGGAGAGGGCTTGGGGGCAGGAGGCGTGGGAAGGGGGGGGGGGGGGGGGAAGGAGAGGTATAAAACACAAGGGGACCGAAATTAGCGGGGGTAGAAAAGATCAAGGTTTTGGATGGGAGAGGATAAGAGATGGTGGTGAACAGCTGTTTTAAAGACCTGGAGGGTGGAGTGGGATTGAAGAGAGTGAGGGAGTTTGTTCCAGAGGTGGGAGAAAAGAGGAATGAAGGAGTGAAGGTGAGCAGAAAGTCTTGATTTTGGCAGTTTAACCATAAGAGGGTTGCAGGCAGATCTTGTGCGACCTGTAGGAATATTTGGGGGACAGAGCCCAGAGAGAGCTGGGGGGGAAAGGCCAGAGAGGAGTCGGTAGAGGACGGAAAGACCACCAACCTGCCTGCGGTGAGTGAGTGAGAGGCCCTTGGAGTTAGCTTCATCGCGGGAGATTCCAATGATTCTGAACGCTTTGGTTTCAACAGCGTGAAGACGAGCTAGGTGTGAGGCAGGAGCACCAGCCCAGAGGGGAGAGCAGTATTCCATTGAGCTGCAGATGAAAGCCTTGTATGTGGTGAGGAGCTCAGGTGTGCCAAGGAAGGACTTCGCACGACGGAGGATGCCCAGTCGGCGACTGGCTTTGGAGGCCAGATTTGAAATGTCGTTTTCCCAGGAAAGACCATGGCAAATAGTGAGACCCAAAAGCTTGAGTGACAGAACTTCTTGGAGAGGATTATTCAGAAAGTGGATGGGAGGGTTTTCCAGTCCCATCTGGGATCTTCTGGGATCTGGATCTGGGATCTGGATCTTCAACAAACCCGTATTCTTATTCCATACCTTCTGACAATTTGACACGTTTTATGATGAATTTCGACGTCTTTTCAAAGTTGTTTCCTCGACTCGATGGAAAGCTGTAATTCCTTTCTACACAATGTCCCTTTCGCTCTGGAGTCAATAATCAGGAACGGAGGCTGAGATACAGCAAAACAAGACTTGTGTGAAACCTTAGAAGCTGAAAAAGTTCACGAGTTTTAAACTTTTGGACAATGACTTGAGAAAAGCATCACTCTGGAGGATGCTGTTACATCCGCCACGGAAGGTTGATGGACGTTGTTTTCGCTCCTGTCTGTCTGTCCGTTTGTTAACAAGATATCTCAAAACGTTGTGATGGATTCGGACGAAATTTGGCAAGACAGGTAGTGTATGTGACAAGGACGAAATGATTCGATTTTGGAGAAGATCCGGATCCGGCTAGTAGAATTTTTTAAGTGGGTGGTTCGTGTGCAGCCACCCTGTTGCTGGTTGCATCATTTTTCTGTGGGCAGAAATGCAATGCCTCTCTATAACCAATTATCTGGTACTTATTTTGCCAACCTCGGAAGGATGACAGGCTGAGTCAACCCCACCTGGCGTTAATTCAACGGGCTTCAAACTCAGGATCCTGGGATCCCAAGCCCGCCGCCCTAACCATTAGGCCAACACCAGGTGATATTAAAAAAGTGATTCTTCAACATTGGGAGATGGGGCCAAAGACGATACATAGCAGGACATCTCAAAAAGTTGTGGACGGATTTGGACGAAACTTGGTGGACAGGTTGGGTGTGTGACAAGGACGAATCGATTCGATTTTGGTGAAGATCTGAATATAGATTCAGATACGAGAATTATATATTTAATATTTAAGTGATTCTTCACCATTGGGAGATAGGGCCAAAGACGATACATAGCAGGACATCTCAAAAAGTTGTGGACGGATTTGGACGAAACTTGGTGGACAGGTTGGGTGTGTGACAAGGACGAATCGATTCGATTTTGGTGAAGATCTCAATATAGATTCAGATACGAGAATTATATATTTAATATTGAAGTGAATCTTCACCATTGGGAGATAGGGCCAAAGACGATACATAGCAGGACATCTCAAAAAGTTGTGGACGGATTTGGACGAAACTTGGTGGACAGGTTGGGTGTGTGACAAGGACGAATCGATTCGATTTTGGTGAAGATCTCAATATAGATTCAGATACGAGAATTATATATTTAATATTGAAGTGAATCTTCACCATTGGGAGATAGGGCCAAAAACGATACATAGCAGGATATCTCAAAAAGTTGTGGACGGATTTCGACGAAACTTGGTGGACAGGTTGGGTGTGTGACAAGGACGAATCGATTCGATTTTTGTGAATATCTGAATATAGATTCACATACGAGAATTATATATTTAATATTTAATTGATTCTTCACCATTGGGAGATCGGGCCAAAGACGATACATAGCAGGACATCTCAAAAAGTTGCGGACGGATTTGGACGAAACTTGTTGGAGAGGTTGGGTGTGTGACAAGGACGAATCGATTCGATTTTGGTAAATATCTGAATATAGATTCAGATACGAGAATTATATATTTAACATTTAAGTGATTCTTCACCATTGGGAGATAGGGCCAAAAACGATACATAGCAGGATATCTCAAAAAGTTGCGGACGGATTTGGACGAAACTTGGTGGAGAGGTTGGGTGTCTGACAAGACCGAATAGATTCGATTTTGGTAAAGATCTGAAAATTGATTTGGATACGAGAATTATATAATTTTAAGTGATTCTTCACCATTGAGAGATCGGACGATATATAACATGATATTTGAAAAATTTATGGACGAGTTATGACTAAACTTGGTGGACGAGTTGGTTAGGTGACGAGAACAAGCCGATTAGATTTTGGTTCAGGTCCGAATCCCGATCCGGCCTATCAGTGGGATACAAAACATAAACTGTTCAACCTGGCGGAGGTGTGTGCTCCACCGAGTGCCGTTCTAGTTGCTTTTGTAAACAAGAAACTGGTAAGAACTAAGATGAAGTCATGTAATCGGCCGATAGTGACGTCTGTATAACTCATAATCTGACCCATTGCTGCCAAAGTCTTACAATATGCCAGCCAATTCTTTCTGTATCCTACGTTTTACATTTTTCTGCAGCTACATGCCTTTGAGAAATCCATATTCTTAATAAAGGTAAATATAACATTTTCAGTCTGTGCTGCGATTGCATCGATGCAACCTTGAAGAGTTATGCGTAACCGTCCATTAAATTCAGAAGCTAAAATCAGATGAGTGGTCTCATGTGCTCCGTTTTGAGTTTCGGATCTTATCTCGACCAATTTGGGTCACCTGATCAACAACAGGCTATTTAGACTTTCAAAGACCTCAAGAAGATTGATGCTTAGAGCTGTGGCAAAAATTAACCCAGGAGTGCAACACAGCAACTAGAAATCTGAGATCACAAGGTGATCGCCAAGGGTAAGCCTCCCCCGCAGGGGAGACTACCCCTGGGTGATTGCCCGCAACGCCCGCAACTTTATCCAATGATGGCCATATTGTTTTCGAACCACCATATGACCTTGACCTTCAACATTTATGGACAGAGTGTAAATTAAGAAAATGTGTCCCCATCTATATTATATCCAAAAAAATTCAACTTCATGAAAAGCAAAGGAATAATTATTCAAGTTATGATTCAAAATGTGTTTTTAGATAATTAGGTCACAATCGGAAAAATGTAGGTAAAGGATATTAATTAAATACCAGGTTCACAACTTCAGTGCAGGTACACGATTATGATCAAGAACATCTTGGAAGGGCAAGCGGTCTTTGAGATTCTGCATTGGCGAAGTTGAGCGATGACAAAAATCGTGTTTTTTTTCAGAGCGCCATTTTACCTTTAGATTTAACTAAGAGGGATGTGATGTAAATAAATCGTAAATGTTCTTTCTCTAAGCTATCTAGAGAGGCCAATTTTCGTTCTGATCAGACAAACTCTAGTCAAGTGTTGGTGAAAAATGTTAAAATGCCTATAATTGGGTCATGACCTTCAAAATCATGTCAAGGTCAAAAATATGTCAACTATTGGATCACTATTGGTGGGTCAAATCCCACCTAAAATCAGGCAAAATTTCATTCCGAAAGTCCCAGCCTGTTCCAAGATGCAGCTCGGACATTGGCAGGAAAAAAGGAAGAAAAACCTAAATAGTGGTTTAGTACTCTTGGTGTTTAAGACCTTGACCTTTAACCTGGAAGGGTATGATATATGGATATTAAACTTAAATGCGCCTTGATCTGGGCTAACTACAGAGGGCAATTTTGTTCTGATTGGACAAACCTTAGTCGAGTTTTGGTGAAAAATGTTAAAATGTCGAATTGAGTCATGACATAAAAATTAGGTCAAGGTCAAAAATTACGGCAAACCTTCATACGTTGCATCGACATTATTGCGGCAAAATTTAAATCCAAAAGTTTTCAGACATTGGCAGAACAAAAGAATAAATCCTAAATGGTGGTTTAATCCTCCTCGTGGTGGATGACCTTGACCTTTAACCCAGAGGGGGTATGATGTAAATTAACCGTAAATATGCCTTACTATAGGCTACCGAGAGAGGGCAATAATTTCTTTCTGATCAGACAAACATTGGTTGAGTTATTGTGACAACATTAAAATGTCTATAATTAGGTCATGACCTTAAATTAGGTCAAGGTCAACAAAATAATGACAACACCGCATGCTTTCTATTCACTTTATTGTTTCGAAATTTCATTCCGAAAGTCCCAGCCGGCTCCGAGATACAGATTGGAAATTGACACAGTTTGGAAATTGCAAGTGCAGATTGAAAAAAAACACCTAAATGGTGGTGTATTCCTCATAGGGTCTAAGAAACTCAAGGGTACCATTAAAAATTGTGGCCCTAATTGCAGAAAAACCATACATCACCTACAACCCTCCCCAGGTTTGATTTCAGATAAGGAATTAACCTTCGACGCATAAGTGATGATGTGTAAGCCAAGATCTGCCCCCCTCCCTGCAAATCGGCCTCCCTGCAAATCGGCTCTGCCCCCCTCCCACCGTTATTTTTTGTTTTAACTTCAATTTGATGAATAACATTTTATTGTGACATTAGAGACTTTTCCCGGATTGTTTTCATGGTTTTGTTTAAATATTTATTTAAATATGTTTAAACCGCAGCGGTGATCCCCCCCCCCCCCCCCCCCCAGGATTTCCATGTTTTAAACGTTTCCCAGTGTGTACCCTGGATAAGAATAGGTACGCCGTATCCCTGCATGTCGTAGGAGGCGACTAAGATGGTTGGCGTCAGGAAGGGCATCCGGCCATAAAAAAAAAAAAAACATTGCCTCAAAAAGAGAACCATGACAATTACATCTACATGTGGGCAGGGTACAGCCCGAAGTGGAGATCGGTTTCTGAGGTTTGGGACATGGAATGTAGGGACAATGACAGGGAGATCAGGAGAAGTGGTGGAAGTATTGGTCAGAAGAAGAGTGGACATATGTTGTGTGCAAGAGACGAGATGGAAGGGAAGTGGTGTGAGAATGGTGAAGGGTAGGCAGGGACAGAAATACAAGTTTGTGTGGCAAGGGTGCCTGGAGGGCGTGAATGGTGTTCGTGTCCTGTTTTCTGAGGAGTTTGTAGACAGTGTGGTGAGTGTGACTAGAGTGAGTGATAGGTTGATGATGGTGAAAATGATGATTGGAAAGCTCTTGGTGAACGTCATCTCGGGATATGCTCCGCAGGTTGGTCGGAGCGATGAAGAGAAGGACAAGTTCTGGTGTGCGATAGAGAAGCTGATGGAAAACGTGAAAGATGAGGAAGTTGTTGTGGTAAGAGGAGACCTAAATGGACATGTGGGAAGGTGTATGGATGGTTTTGACGGAGTTCATGGGGGTTACGGATATGGTGTGAGAAATGGAGAAGGTGAAAGGATTTTGGAGTTTGCTGATGGAGCTGAATTGTTGATTTGTAATACTCAGTTCCAGAAAGAGGATAATAAGCTTGTTACATACACGTCAGGTGGGTCGACGACAACCGTTGACTACCTGATGGTGCGTAGGCGAGATAGGGGGCACCTCCGAGACACAAAGGTGATCTCGGGGGAGGAGGCTGTTTCACAGCACCACTTGGTTGTCTGCGACGTAAGGGTGAAAGGTGCGAGGAGAGCTCGGCGGGTGAAGTACCAACCGAGAATGAAGGTGTGGAGGTTGAAAGAGGTGACAGTAAGGGAGGCATTAAAAGAGAGGCTGAGTAGAGTCGAGGATGATGTGGTTGAGCTTGAAAGTGGTTGGATGTCAATGAAAGCTAGTCTGTTGGGAGCCGTAGGTGAGGTATGTGGATGGACAAAAGGACCACCGAGGCACTCGGAAACATGGTGGTGGGATGATGAAGTTGGAAAGAGGATTGACGAGAAGAGGAAGAAGTTCAAGGAGTGGCAGAAGGCGAAGGGTACGGGAGCAGAAACAGCAGAGCATGAAAGTTATAAGGCAGCCAGGAAGGCTGCAAAGAAAGAGGTAGCAAAGGCGCAGGAGGCATGTAGGAAAATGTTCGGAGAACGCTTGGATTCGGAAGAGGGTCAGAAAGCAGTATTCAGGATTGCAAAGCAGATAGCGAAAGAGAGGTGTGATGTGATGGGGGTGAGCTGCTTGAAGGATGAAGTGGGACAAATCGTTGTCGACCCAGATGGAATTAAAGGAAGATGGAAAAGATATATGGAAATGCTGTTGAATACAGAGAATGAATGGGATGGCAACATAGAGAGTAACCCAGTTTTAGGACCGGCAGAGAAGATAACTGAGAAGGAAGTTGAGGAAGCGATAAAAGCAATGAAGGGTAGAAAAGCGAGAGGGCCGACGGGAGTTGTGGGAGATATGTTGAAGGCAGCAGGAAGTTGGGGTGTGAAGAGAATGACAGAGATCTGTAATCTGGTGGTGAAAGAAGGCCGCATTCCAGTGGATTTGGGAACTGAGTACCCTCGTCCCTCTATACAAGGGGAAAGGTGACCCTCTGGAGTGTGGCTCATACCGAGCGATAAAGTTATTGGAGCATGGAATGAAGGTATTGGAAAGGGTGTTGGAGAGGAGGATAAGGAAGAAAGTGAAGATCGACGAAATGCAGTTTGGATTTATGCCAGGAAGAGGAACGACAGACGCGCTTTTCATTGTGAGGCAGTTGCAGGAGAAGTACATGGAGAAGAGGAAGAAGTTGTTTCTTGGGTTTGTTGATCTGGAGAAAGCATTCGATCGGGTTCCACGCAAAGTATTGACATGGGCATTGAGGAAGTTAGGAGTGGAGGAATGGTTGATCAGAGTAGTGATGGCAATGTACAAAAGAGCGCGCACAGCTGTAAGGACGAAGGACGGGAACAGTGGTGAGTTTGAGGTGAAGGTGGGAGTGCATCAGGGGTCGGTACTAAGTCCACTACTATTTGTAGCTGTGATGGAGGTGCTGGCTCAGAACGTAAAGGAGGGTTTACCGTGGGAGTTGTTGTATGCAGATGATCTGGTGTTGATTGCGGAAAGTATGGATGGACTGAAGGAAAAGATGAACACGTGGAAGGAATGTATGGAGACAAAAGGTCTGAAGGTGAATATCGGAAAGACGAAGGTGATGGCAAGTGGTAAAGCATGTGGTGAGGTGGAAAGAACTGGGAAGTGGCCCTGTGCTGTGTGTAGGAAGGGTGTCGGAGTGAACTCCATTCAGTGTACAATGTGCGCTGAGTGGGTTCATCAAAAATGTAGTGGTCTGAGAGGGTCACTAACCAGTGTGGCAGCTACATTCAAATGTAAGGTGTGCACAGAGGGAGCTGCAGATGGAGGAAATGTTTAGTTGGATCTTGGAGACGGCGTGAAGCTGGAAGGTGTGAAAACATTTTGCTACCTCGGAGACATGCTGAATGGAGAAGGTGGATCAGACTCGGCAATGGTTGCTCGAGTGAGATGTGCATGGAATAAGTTTCGGGAATTGAGTGGCGTGCTAATGATGAGGGGAGTGTCGTTGAAGCTGAAGGGAAAGGTGTATGCTGCATGTGTGAGAAGTGTTATGATTTATGGGAGCGAGACATGGGTAATGAACTTAGAGCAGCAACGAAGGTTGGAAAGGGTGGAAATGCGAATGGTTCGACGGATGTGCGGGGTATCGTTGAGAGAGAGGAAGACAAATGATGAATTGCGAAAGATGATGGGAATAGAGCCTGTGATTGATGCTGTGAAGAGGAACAGGTTGAGATGGTTTGGTCATGTGTTGAGGAAGGATGAAAGTGACTGGTTGAGAAGAGTGATGGAAATGAATGTAGAAGGAAGTAGAAGACGGGGAAGACCGAAAAAGACTTGGCTAAAGATGGTGGAAGAAGAAATGCGGGCAAGGGGGTTAACAAGGAGAGATGCAGAAAATAGGGCAAGATGGAGAAGATTGTCATGGGGACCGCAAGGCTAACCCCCGCTCTAGCAGGGAAAATGGCCTTTAAAATGCATGTTGTTGTTTGTTGTTGTGTGACATTGACCTTCAGCATGTGAAAATAACATGGTACAGAACATTTTGAGGTAATTGGCCCAGGAGTATGGAATATGCGACTTTCAAAATGATGTAATCCACCCCAGAATGCTTGACACGCATGCACAGAAACACAAACAAAGGGGGTCATCTGGGCAGCCAAACATATTTTGTGTGTGCAAGATAATGATTGTTACCTATAATGACTTACAGAGCTTGTAAAATAAGCTGAAAATACTTGGAAATGTATTGGTGAGAAAGGGGTGTACCTACACCAAATGATTTGGAGAACTTTCTGAATTCGTCCAAAAAGCCGATAGCTTGCAGTTCTCTGCATTGCAAACTCCCGAAGCCACGTGGATTGGCTCAAGGACAGAAGGTTCATAGACAGGCATGTTCTACCCAAACCTTTGACCATCATTGTCAGTGAGTATAATTTGAATCTTGCTGGATTTGAACCTCGTGTGAACATCACAGGCTTTGTGATATATTTAATGGATTCTGTAACTGAAAAGACGATGCAGTCATTCCCAACATCTCAGCAGTTTTCACAAAGGGAGACACCGGATCTGGTTTGGTTACTTATTCATCCCGATGGGAAGGTCATATCTGGAGCTTGTCAATGCACGGGGCAAGTTTAAAATGATGATATTTACTATTACAGTACCCATGTTGGGGTGGTGTTGGGGGGTTGGGGAAGTGGAAGTGGGAGCTGCATGGGCTGTGAGGGTCGTTTTCAATATATATGTTTTTATTTGGTTCAGGGTTCACAAGTGAAAGTGTACTAGGTTTTTGCATCTATTGCCAAAAGGAGAAGCGTCCAACTGTGTGTGTATGCATGTTGTATCCACTGTTGGCCCTCACTTGCACTAACAGGAAATAATATGAACTCAACTCCTCTCATCCACAGATATGAATTTTATTCCTATATTTACGTGAGTCCGATTTGCATCAAGGAACAGAACAATTATCGTTAACCATTTTGATATTGCCACTCATTAGTCTAAATGCTGCAAAATTGTGTTTAAAAGACTATTTTAATTACAGATTTTGCGCTAGTAATGAATGGCAGGTTAAAGGTATCCGGTGAGCAAACCTTAATGGCTCTGGGAAGCCAGTGCGGCACCTTCGATGGTTTTCTGACAGCCCACGGCTCGTGAAGGGTTGAACTGCCTCCTGCTCTCCTCTCATGTACGCACTAGCTTGTTCCGCACAGTGTGGCTCATTGCAATTCCCATGTATGTGTCATCACATGTAGAAGACCGCAGACGAGGCAGTGCAGGTCAAGGACGAGGCAGTGCTTCTTTGGGCGGTTTATAATCGCTCCGAACGAAACAGGCATTTCCTGGTTTTCTTTGCTTGAGTTTTAATCAAAATGTACCTTTGTTTCTTCAAAAAGTAATTTATGATCGAAGACGTGTTGATTCAGTCTTAAAATGCACATCAGTCATGGGTGACTTCATTTTTAAAACTTGAAAGTATCGAAAACTTTGCGCTTTACAAAGTAAAAATAGATTAAAACCAAACGTTATTAATAAATATTGTATTCCATAGTTAGTTTACATTATACAGGCCTTCTCATTAAAAATGTATTTTGTTCTATAAACTTTAACTTTCATCGAATATTTCTCGTCTGTGTTATTTGGGCGGTGTATGATAAACCATGCCGATCTCGGCTATTTCCTGACTGTGCATTAACTTTCAACAAATCTCCTTCCCGTTTTTTGCAACTGAGTCTAAAACAATGTTAGCGACTGTGAAAAATGAAATCATATGGTGAATTAGAGTCGACATAAAGCCGTGAGAGAGTCTCAATGGACTTTATGTTACAGGCCTTCAAAAATGCATTTCGTACTATAAACGGTAACTCTAATTTAATTTCCTTCCCGTTTTTTGCAACCGAGTCTAAAACCATGTTAGCGACTGTGAAAAATGAAATGAGATATCGAATTAGAGTTTAAATAAAACTGTGAGAGACATCAATACACCGCAGGCCGAACAAAAGAGGCCTCAAAGCTATGGGAGGCAACAAAATGGTGGATATTTGTTTTTGAATCCCCTCCCAGACCGGGTGTAGCCACTCCCCCGGACAGATGTTTAAAAGACAGAATCACCTACGGAGAATATTACAAGTTAATTTTTAAATAAGCATCGTCACAGTATCAATAAGAACATATCCTGAGATCTAGATCTGACATGACTTTGACAAATCTAAACACATAACGTAATACATAATGCACTGTGACCTATCACATTGATGTATTTTACTATGGGATTATGAGGGGAGTAAGAAATCCCATGGTTTGTTTACTGCTCAGGGCACAAGGTACCATTAATCCATCCCTGATGCCAACCTATGGGGATTGTCCATGCTCTTGACCTTTTAAATGCTGAACATCAAGCAAGGAAACAGCATGTACCATTTTAAAAGTCTTTTGGTATGTCTTACTCAGTTCGGGAACTGAGTGGCGTGCTGATGAGGAGGAGAGTGTCGCTGAAGCTGAAGGGAAAGGTGTATGCTGCATGTGTGAGAAGTGTTATGATTTATGGGAGCGAGACATGGGTAATGAATGTAGAGCAGCAACGAAGGCTGGAAAGGGTGGAAATGCGAATGGTTCGATGGATGTGCAGAGTATCGTTGAGAGAGAGGAAGACAAATGATGAATTGCGAAAGATGATGGGAATATTGCCTGTGATTGATGCTGTGAAGAGGAACAGGTTGAGATGGTTTGGTCATGTGTTGAGGAAGGATGAAAGTGACTGGTTGAGAAGAGTGATGGAAATTAATGTAGAAGGAAGTAGAGGACGGGGAAGACCGAGAAAGACTTGGCTAAAGATGGTGGAAGAAGAAATGCGGGCAAGGGGGTTAACAAGGAGAGATGCAGAAAATAGGGCAAACTGGAGAAGATTGTCATGGGGACCGCAAGGCTAACCCCCGCTCTAGCAGGGAAAATGGCCTTAAAATGCATGTTGTTGTTGTGTTGTTGTTTGGTATGCCTTAGCTGGGGTTTGAACCACCAATCTCCCAGACTTTGGTCAGACGTTCAGCAAATATTTTCAGCTTCCGTCATGGAAATTGTCGAAACATGACAATCACCCCACATGTAGCTTCCCCAAATTTTATTACATTAAACGAGTTTCAATCCACTATCCGTATAATTGTCAACAAAGTACCTGCCAAGTGGGTTGTTAAAAAAAAAAACTTTCAAAATCCGCTGGTAAATTGGTAGTTATGGTAAAAAGGGATGTTGAGTTAGGGTAAATTATCAGCAAAACAACTTGGTGGTGGAGGAACTTTCATCAATCTGATGTTGTAAATTTAACCATTCACTGAAATATTGCTTTACTTGATTTACTATAATGTCCACCAACAACCAGCGCTGGCAGATGTGTCTACAGTGTATAAGGTGTCTAAGCTATCACCCCTGCCCTATGAATTAATTTAAGATCATAAATAGGATTACATCATGATTCATATTTTATCAACAGGAACTAGAGTGTGCATATGGAAAGGTGCAATTCCAAATATACCTCCACCACAGTCCTTATGTCACAGCAATAATTGCAGATATAAATGTATACTGTGGCATGTGTGTCCCACGAGACATCATTTGCTGGATTCTGGGCAGTGTTTCCAGAAAAGTGTTTGAGCAACTGAAACTTAATTTTTTTAAAGTTAAGATTTGCTATGAGTGTAACGCTGTGTTACATGTAATGTACTGTAACATATTCTGTGTAATGTAACACAGATGTTAATGTAGCACGCTGCTAATGTTTTTGGCGAGGAGGTTTGGTTGTGGATACCACCCCTGTGAGCAATCCCGAGCGACGGCAAGCTATGAAGCAAACTAGTGAGGAGAAAGCAATCATGTAGACGCATAACCCTGGTATATACATTCTTGCCATGACTCCTGGGAGTGCCATCGGTGATCCCTGTCAATCAGCCAAGGCTCTATGGCCTCTTGGAGAAAGCAAAATGGCTGGCTGTAACAAAAATATGCCAAACGATGACAAATCAGTCACAAAAAATAATTAAAGGGACACAGACCCCTCGTAGACTGAGGCCTAAGTCTATGCGGCCATACCGAGCAGTCAAAATGTGTTCTGAAAAGGATAATGACTGCACCTTCTCCAGTGAGGAAGAGGATACCTGCCTCACGATAGGACAGAGCTCTACACCAAAGCTAAAAGCTAAGAAGGTGTCGCCTGTTGTCCAACCAACAACTGCCCCCAGTTCCAGACAAATCGGAGAAGATTAAATGAACAGAGCTGGAGCTTAGAGAAGGGAATCATCCTCCACTGCAAAGCATAGTCTGCGCATGAAGCATGGGGGACTAACGGTAGAAGAGAAAGATTCATGATCAAGTTGAAACGAACAAAGCCGGCAGCAAGGCTGAAGAAAGCTTCACAATTTGGTTCGGTTCATGAATAATGAACCTTTACCAAAAAGGAGGCGGATATTTTGAGTTCTTGGAGAACATCCTCCCGCCATTTGAAACCTGCAAATGGAGATATCAACCAACGTGATAAGTTCCTAACAGATGGGCAACGAATAAAGTCGGAGCATCAAGGAAGGCCTCTCAACCACGGAATATACAATACCACATGTTTAACGTGGTACAATGTCTTTACAGTCATACCTGCCAGACCATGTAGAGGCAAACTCATATGTACAACACCCCATGATACTACATCTCGAGTAATTTGTTTTTGTTAATTGTTAAAAATTTTAACAATGAAACAAACTTCTGTAATTGGCTAATGGTTGAATTAATGAAAGTTGTGCTTTAGCGGGAAACGCAGTTTCTTCGCCTGATGGAATCTGGCTGACAATCCCGACAAACGAGTTTCATTAACTAATTTAAGTTTCCCAAGGAATTCGTGAGATGCAGAAATGGTTCACGTGTTCAGGAAGCAGGAATCAGGAATCAGACAGGCACATTTTCTTAAGAAATAAATAGGGTGTATTAACACAAAAATCACAACATAAACGGAGAATCCCAGACCAAAGGAAGAGTGAATGAACCAATAGAGAAATAAATAAATATAGACTTAATACAGAAATCCGAGAACTATGGCGTCACATGCACACAACTACTCATGCACATAGGAACCACCTTTAGAGGCCATTTTCCCCCGCAGAGCAGGGGTTGGCCTTTTTCGGGCACTGTGGTCCCCTTTTTGAAGCAATGTTTTATGGCCGGATGCCCTTCCTGCCGCCAGCTGCCAACCCTGTTAGTCGCCTCTTGCGACACACAGGGAATTACCAGTGAACTGGTACTCAATTTGCCGACCTCAGAAGGATGACAGGCTGAGTCAACCCTCCTGGCGTTAATTCATCGATTGACCGGGATTCAAACCTAGGATCCTGTGATCCCAAGCCAGCACCCGAACCACTAAGCCAACACCAGGCTTTACTCATGCACAAAGGGGGGCCAGGAAAGGACTTCAAGGAGACAGGGGGAGCAGGCTTCAATGTTGGCAGCACAAGAGAGGATCTGTTCTGCCACACCATTGGCTGGACTTTTCACCAACCACCCTCAACTCTCCAGTACCAGCCAACGAAACAATAACCCAGCCACACTCACTTCAATAACACTCACTGGTCTCCGACTCCTGCCAGCGTCCATATATGGTCTTTTATCTCCTCCCCCATGGCCACGCCCAGAGCCCTCGAGCGTTCCTCGCTCATGGCCGGCACCGACCAATGAAGTTACAGGTCACCGCCCCCATTGAAACATCATGTTGAAAGGGTGATGTCAACATTGCCGCCCGAACGAATCACACGCCACCTTTCCAGATGCCAATAGTGTCACATCCTCTGTGTCCTTGAAATGATTTTTGTCTGGTGCTGTGCCAGACTCCTTATACTCAAAGTGCAGATCACTGTCAGGCTCGTATCGAGCGATAAAGTTATTGGAGCATGGAATGAAGGTATTGGAAAGGGTGATGGAGAGGAGGATAAGGAAGAAAGTGAAGATCGATGAAATGCAGTTTGGATTTATGCCAGGAAGAGGAACGACAGACGCGCTTTTTATTGTAAGGCAGTTGCAGGAGAAGTACATGGAGAAGAGGAAGAAGTTGTTTCTTGGGTTTGTTGATCTGGAGAAAGCATTCAATAGGGTTCCACGCGAAGTAGTGACATGAGCATTGAGGAAGTTAGGAGTGGAGGAATGGTTGATCAGAGTAGTGATGGCAATGTACAAAAGAGCGCGCACAGCTGTAAGGACGAAGGACGGGAACAGTGGTGAGTTTGAGGTGAAGGTGGGAGTGCATCAGGGGTCGGTACTAAGTCCACTACTATTCGTAGCTGTGATGGAGGTGCTGCCTCGGAACGTATAGGAGGGTTTACCATGGGAGTTGTTGTGTGCAGATGATCTGGTGTTGATTGCGGAAAGTATGGATGGACTGAAGGAAAAGATGAACAAGTGGAAGGAATGTATGGAGACAAAAGGTCTGTAGGTGAATATCGGAAAGATGAAGGTGATGGCAAGTGGTAGAGCATGTGGTGACTAGTACCCTACCTCGGTAGGACAGTTGGCAGAGAAAGTTCTTCCATTTCAGTAACAGTACTTCAATGTGTGCCAACAAGCCTTCCCAGTTATGCCTCACAAAATTCCCAGGGCCAAGGAACACCCTTCGGAACTTAATCCCATCTCTTCTCCACGAAAGATTGGCAGGGAGAGGAGGAGGGAGAGGAAATATGGGGGCAGGTAGGGGGTAGGTAGATGGTTGAAGCCACAGCACTTTTGTTTTTGTCCAATTATTTATCTTGGTCGATGATGCCCTGCTGAAGAGATCCAATGCAATCATCATCAAATCAACGTTTTCTGACTGTCTGATGCAGACACAGATGTCATCTGCATAAGCAATGCTTTTTAAGGGGTGGGTTCCAAAAGTAACACCAGACAAGGACTTCCGAAAGGTATTTAAGAGGGGCTCAAGGGATAAAGCGTACAAAATTCCTGACAGAGGGCAGCCCTGCCTTACCCCTCTCCCATCACAAAAGGGGGGTACAAGTTCATCGTTTATGTTTAAGATAACCGATATGTTTGAATAACACAATTGTATATGGGATAGAAAGAGAGGTCCAAAACCAAAACATTTTAGCACTTCAAAAAGATATGTATGAGAAATACAGTCAAAAGCTTTCTCCTGGTCGAGGAAGATGAAGCCACATCTTTCATAATGAGTCTCACAGATTTCAATGACATAGTCGATTTGATATTTCCTGAACCTAGAAATGTTCTTTCCTATGAACTTTTTTTGTTGATTTGTACTCCCATGGGGTCCTAGAACAAAGTCAGCTTGGTTGCCCAAATTGCAAGTTTGGGCAACTCTGGTAATTTGCATAAATCCAATATTGCCACCGGGCACCATTTTGAAAATCTAACTTTTAAACCACTTGCCCAATAATGATATGAAATACCTCTTTTAAGGGGTTTTTGGGTGTGTAGAATCTATTTATTCTGTTATTTTTTCAATTGAAGGTCAAGTTCAGGTGCTGAAGGTCATTTCAGGTCAAGGTCATATTTGACCTCTCGGTGGACAACAGATGAAAAGTTTAACAAAATTACATTTTAATAGTTTATTCATGTTCATGCCACGGAATGGATAATCATGTAACATTTGACACATTTGTCTTTGCGAAAGTAGTAATAATTCATATTTGAAAGATCATTATGGATATTAGCCTAGCTTAGATGACATTGAAACTAACACATTGCTTTGACCATTCACATTTCATGATGAGGAAAACTATTGCATTACGTAATTATGCATAAACGTCATTGTAAGGATGTTACAAGCCTTGGCATTACTGCAGATAAAAGGTGGTTTTAAACAATATGTGTTACGGATTCGTCACTTCCGTTGTGGTGGTTTGCATCCACTGTAAATATTTCTGATTCCATGTACTATTATTGTTTTCAAAAGGTTTATTGTTCATGAACTGTTTTCAAAAGGTAAAAAAGTTAATGTTAAAAGAAACAGGAAACCGGATCGGGAACCGGTGATGAAGATGAAGAAGAGGGGAGAAAAAAAGAAGGCGGGGCGAGTGAGTCGGACAAGAAAGCCGAGCCGCTCCGAGTTCTGAAGCGAACGTTGTCGAACGGGAGTCACTAGCGAACTTTCGGGATTCCCGGGAAAGGGATTCCTGCAACAGAGTTGTCATCGCTGTGACCGATCAACCTGCGTGTCAGGTTTTTGGCGGTGGATTCAAGGAGAATTATCGCCGGGCCGTTACGTCTCAAGAACGGGTCGTCGGCCATTTTGACTCGCACGCTTCACGCGTCGAGCAAGGTTTCTTTGCTTCGTAAGCCGTTTTCACCGCTTTCAGACGTATCTGGTGTGCATGTGTGCACCGTGGCTTTTGAAGATTAATTTGCGGTTCGCCGACTGTGAGCCGTGAAAGTCCATACCCGAGGGTGTGATATCTCAGTCGCCTGGAGGGTGCCTTTGGATTTCCCAGTCGCCTTGAGGGCGCCTTTGTGCAGCTTCGGCTGTGTGACTGTACTTACCATCCGCACGGGATTGTGGTCTCGATTGGACATCGTTCTGGCGATCGCTGGAGCGAATCAACGTTGGCTTGAAGCCGGGAATAAGAGACATTGGGGAATGTTCTTGGTTCACTCACTTGGAGCACAGTGAGTTATATATTACGAAACTGATGGTACCATCATAGGACATATTGATTGTACTTTTGATTACTATTATTGTTGTACTGTTATTCTTGTGTGATCTTAATACAATATGTGTTTGTGAGTAACAATTGGGGTGGCTTCTCCATTGATCTTTGACATACAGAATAACACATTTTTCTACCGTGACTCCCCTCGGGACTCAGAGGTACACCGTGACCAGGGCGTCGGGGAGGAGCACGAAACAGAAATTGAGGGCTCGTCCAATTGGCTCGGGGGCTCAAAATTGGGTCTTCGTCCGGGATTAAATTCCCTACCACTCGTCCGGGATATAATTCCCTAGCATTCCCAAAATTCCCAAATTTTGAATTTTTCTAACATTCCAAAATTTTTCAAAAAATTTGGAAATTTTTGTGTGAAGGTTAACAGGTGCTAACTGATAGTCACCATGGTGTTTGACGCAGTACTGTTTGTGGCGTCCACTAATGAGGCACAGTTCCAAGCGTTAAAAAAATCGGAACTCTTGATATTGGCCAGACATTTTAACTTGGAGGTCCGAGTTAATATGAAGAAAGCAGAGATGCAGACATTGTGGTAGAATCTCTGGTGGGACAGGGAAAATGGACAGAGGTAGCCTTGGATTGGTTACCCGAGGAAAAAGAAAATGTGGAGCTCTGGAAAATGGAGATGCAACTGCAGAGCCAGGAAAGGGTAAAAGCAGAGGAAAGGAGAGCTGCAAGATAACTCGAGGAGAGAAGAGCAGAGGAAAGGAGAGCTGATAGGGAACTCGAGGAAAGAGGAGTAGAACAGGAACGAGAACTCGAGGAGAGAAGAACAGAGGAAAGGAGAGCTGAAAAAGAAAGAAGAGCAAAGGAAAGAGCAGAGGAAAGGAAAGCTGAAAGGGAGTTAAAGGACCGTGACATGGAGTATCAGAAGGAAGTTAAACTCAAGGAGCTGGAATTAATGGGAGAACGGGGAGAAGTCATATCCATGCCGGCTGGTTCCACAACTAGTCAGAACACCTGGGATGTTGGTAGGCATGTGAGGCTGGTTCCACCCTTCAATGAAAAGGAGGTAGCCAAGTTTTTTTTACACTTTGAGAAAGTGGCTCAAATGCTAAAATGGCCTGTGGGGTCCTGGACTATGTTAGTGCAAAGTGTTCTGGTGGGTAAAGGTCAAGATATATTTTCGGCTTTACCGATTGACAAATGTACAGATTATGAGGAAGTGAAGAAAGCCATTCTCAAAGCCTATGAATTGGTCCCTGAAGCTTACCGGCAAAAATTCCGGAATGCTAGGAAGAGGGAGAGTGAGACCCATGTGGAGTTTGCCAGAATGAAGGAAACCATGTTTGATCGGTGGTGTGATTCGAAGGGGATTGGGAAAGACTTCGAACTGTTGCGACAATTGATCTTGGTGGAGGAATTCAAAGTGTGTCCACGAGGACATGAAAGTACATCTGGAGGAAAAGAAGGTACCAGAGTTGTATGAGGCAGCAACCGTGGCAGATGACTCTGTCTTGACACACAGGATGGGGTTCCACACACCTAACATCCCACCTAGAGTTCGCCAGGGGAGTTATAGTACATCCGGTGCGGAGAACGAATATTCATGGGGGCGGCCTAGAGATGACTATGAGGACAAATCTGATACCGCGACTTTTATGGATCAGAAGACTACAGTTCCAAGACAGACTTATCTTCCGGGGGGCCCGAGGCAGACCACGAGTTTTTCCTCCGGGCCTACTTGTGCTTTTTGCAAGAAATCTGGACATTTAATGTCCCAATGTTATGCCCTGGAAAGGAAAAATCAGGAGCGGAGTCAGACTAGTACAACTCCGAATGCATTGGCAAATGCGAGAAATCGTCCTTGGAGGACAGTGCCTTGTGAACGTTCCCATGCCAAAGTTACGGCATCACAGAACGACCTTGTTCAAGAGGGTTACAAACCTTTTATTTCAGAGGGGTTTGTGTCACTGGATTCTCTATCGCTATCTCTATCTCTATCTCTATCGCTATCTCTATCTCTATCTCTGTCTCTATCGCTATTGCTGTCTCTATTGCTATCGCTATCTCTATCGCTATCTCTATCTCTATCTCTATCTCTATCGCTATCTATATCGCTATCTCTATCGCTATCTCTATCGCTATTGCTATCTCTATCGCTATCTCTATCTCTATCATTATCTCTATCTCTATCTCTATCGCTATCTCTATCGCTATCTCTATCGCTATCTCTATCGCTATCTCTATCGCTTTCTCTATCTCTATCGCTATCTCTTTCGCTATTGCTTTCTCTATCGCTATCTCTATCTCTATCACTATCTCTATCTCTATCGCTATCTCTATCGCTATCTCTATCGCTATCTCTATCTCTATCTCTATCACTATCTCTATCTCTATCTCTATCTCTATCGCTATCTCTATCTCTATCTCTATCTCTATCGTTATCTCTATCTCTATCTCTATCACTATCTCTATCTCTATCTCTATCGTTATCTCTATCTCTATCGTTATCTCTATCTCTATCGCTATCTCTGTCGCTATCTTTATCGCTATCTCTATCGCTATCTCTATCGCTATCTCTATCGCTATCTCTATCTCTATCTCTATCACTATCTCTATCTCTATCTCTATCGTTATCTCTATCTCTATCGTTATCTCTATCTCTATCGCTATCTCTGTCGCTATCTTTATCGCTATCTCTATCGCTATCTCTATCGCTATCTCTATCGCTATCTCTATCTCTATCGCTATCTCTATCGCTATCTCTATCGCTATCTCTATCTCTATCTCTATCTCTATCGCTATCTCTATCTCTATCGCTATCTATATCGCTATCTCTATCTCTCTCTCTCTCTCTGGAATAAACGAAAGTGGAAAAAAAAAATAGAGATAGCAACACAAGCGAGGAATGCAATGGTGAGGGGAACGAGTGGGCGGGTGAGGTGGACGAGTGGGGTGAGGGGGACGAGTGGGGTGAGGGGGACGTGTGGGGTGAGGGGGACGAGTGGGGTGAGGGGGACGAGTGTGTGAGGGGGACGAGTGTGGTGAGCGGGACGAGTGGGGTGAGGAGGACGAGTGGGGTGAGGAGGACGAGTGGGGTGAGGAGGGCGTGTGGGGTGAGGACGTGTGGGGTGAGGAGGACGAGTGGGGTGAGGAGGACGAGTGGGGTGAGGAGAACGAGTGGGGTGAGGGGTACGAGTCGGGTGAGGGGGACGAGTGGGGTGAGGAGGATGAGTGGGGTGAGGGGACGAGTGGGGTGAGGGGACGAGTGGGGTGAGGTGAGGAACGGTCGGAGGAAGGGAAGACTGAGCGGGGTGAACGGGCGTGGAACTGGGAGGTGGGGGGAGGTGGGGAGAGGAAAAAATGGGAAGGGAGAATGAGGGTTGTGGTACCGGGTTTGATGAAAAAGGAGTGGTGGGGAGAGACAGAGAATACACAATAATAATAATAATTCATTTATTTTGTATAGCGCTTTTCAAGAAGCCCAAAGGCGCTTTGACAGAGTGGAAAACATAATGCATAACAATACATGAAAACAACAATTGCAAAAAGACAAGAATCAATAGGGAAATATTTAAAGCAAAAGGAGGGAGAAGGAGAAGTGATAGTCAGGGGTTAAATGCTGTGGGTTGAATGTTGAATGCAGTGTTGAACAGGTGGGTCTTTAGTGATGTTTTGAATGTGGTGAGTGAGGAGGAGTCTCTGATGGTGTGAGGTAGTGAGTTCCAGAGGGTGGGAGCAGCGATGGAGAAGGCCCTGTCCCCCCAGGATCTGAATTTGGTCCGGATGAAGGGGGTCAGGAGGTTGGTACCAGCAGAGCGGAGGTTGCAGGTGGGAGTGTGTCTGGAGAGGAGGTCAGCCAGGTAGGATGGGGCCAGGTTATGGAGGGCTTTGTATGTCAAGAGGAGGATTTTGTACTGGATTCTCTGGGGAATGGGGAGCCAGTGAAGCTTGTAAAGGACGGGGGTGATGTGGTCACGGGTCCGGGAATGGGGGAGTAGACGGGCAGCGGAGTTCTGAATGTATTGGAGTTTATTGGTGATTTTTGAGGGTGAACCATAGAGGAGGCTATTGCAGTAGTCCAGACGGGAGGTGATGAAGGCGTGGATGAGGGTTTCTGCAGCCGTGGAGGCGTGGAGGCATATCTCTGCAGCTCCACGGCTGCAGTTTGTTAATGACAGTTTCACAATGTGAAAATAAACAAAAATGGAAAGGAAAAGGTGAGAACAACGACCAAAAAAGGGGGGCGGGGGAGGAGGAGGTAGAAAGATCGAAAGTCGGAGCAGCTTGCACCTCACCACACATGCACAGCCGCGATCTTGCCACGGCCAGCACACAAACGGCCAGCACACAAACGGCCAGCACACAAACGGCCAGCACACAAACGGCCAGCACACAAACGGCCAGCAGGGGGCGAGAGAGAGAAAAAAGAGAGAGCCAAAGGGAAAAGGCCAGTCCATGGGGGCCGATTGGCACTTTGACAAATCCGGGCAGCAGGAAAGAATGGGGAAAATTTCACCCCCCCCCTCCCCGAATTTAGGTTGGGGTGTACAACCACCACGAAGAAGTATCTCCGATAGTTGTGGAAGCTTAGTAACACACTTTGCAGACATGCGTGGTGTATCACAACTCGTTGAGAAACGTTTTGAGGCCCGAACCAATCCTGGAAAGGTCACCACTCAGACGGAGAATATGTGACTGAAGGTGGCAGGAATTTTGGCCATTTGTTCAGGTTCCCGCTGATAATTTGCTCTTCTTCGCGAAGGACACCATGAGATATTTTCCGTCTACCTACAACCATTGCTGGCAGACAGGTCCTCCAGCTTAACATCTCTCTCAGGCCTCGTCATGCATGTGGAACACCAGGATGAGAGTTATAGCTGGGTCGACACAAGGACCAAAGGTGGACAGCTCAAAGGTGAGTATGCATAAGTCTAATCTATCCTGTAAGCCTTGCTATACCAAACAAGTAACGATTGTGCACATGCCAATTCCATGATCCTCAATACATCTGTGAAATATGCTTTTGTTACCTTAATATCGATGCTCAACATGAACAACCTACATTATATTTGTCAACAGCATGTCTATCTACGTGTATGTAAGTGCACCTAACAAATTGGATGAGATTGTCATAATGATTCATGTCGTAATTTATTTATTTGAATGGGAGGATGGATGGAATCGGATGGGGTACCATCCTCCTCTGTATTTTTGTTTCAGGGTAGGGGTACAGTGCATGTCCTCCCTTCCCCCTTTGTCTGACACCTATGGTCATATAGCAACTCAGGCCAGGCCATACCGGTTATCATATAACTTGTGGTCCAATTAATTTAAGATGCTGCATAAAATGTAATAAATTATTAAATTGCACAAAGACAAGGTGGCATATTATGTATACATCATTAACGACCTCTTGTTTACCCAGCATCATCACAACTTTTCAGTTCCAATGGCCAAGTTTGTTGAAAAACATAAAACATTTAGCCAGTCATCATATTCTGACCAATTTGTTCAAGCAATCACCCAACTGGTTGAGTAAGTATTTACTTGATGTGTAAGCAAAGACTGACCACATGTTGTGGCATCATATTATTACATGGAAAGTGTGTATGTGGCATGGGGGAGAGGGGGCGGGGGGGCGAGGGGGGGGGGTCCACAGCCAGACTGTGGTAAGTGGAAACATGATCCGTGTGTTTTGATTAGGTTAGATTGTCATGTTGAAGGAGCTGTGCTCCCACGTAGTCGGAAGGATGGACGCGACAAAAAGCTGGAATTCGTCCGAGTTTCTTTATTGTCACAAAACAACTCGGGTACTCTGAAAAGCCCGTTTATCGGGCAGCAATATATATACACACATTATCCCGGAGCGTTTGCCCAGGAAAGGCGAGAGGGGGCGTGGCCGGGCGTTCCGGACTCGGCCTGGCAAGTCAAGAGCGGGCGTGGCCGGGCGTCCTGGACGAGCCCGGCATGGTGATCGCTCCGCGTCCTTGGTAGGTGCAAGGCTATTGTGTAAACCCAGCGGTAGCCGCTACACACGTCCCCCCAGAATTGACTTGCACCGGCAGGGTCAATTTGAGGGGGGTCCTGATGACCCGGCCGAAGCGACCCCTGGCGGGTCGTGGGGGGGGGGGGGTCCGGTGTGGTGGTGGGCGGTCGAGTGGGGGGCACCGTGGACGGGGGGCGGCCTCGCCGCGGCAGAAGGGCCAACCGTGGCGGTTGGTCGATGTCCACGTGCGCCGGCTTGAGGCGGTCCACCGCAATCCGGTCCGACCTGCCGCCGATGTCGATGACGAACGACTTGTCGTCCCGTTGCAGGACCCGGAAGGGCCCGTCGTACGGCGGCCGGAGTGGCCCCCGATGTGCGTCATGACGCACAAAAACGTACTCCGCTGTGCGAAGCGCTGGGGGGACGTAGGACTGGGGGTCACCGTGGTGGGATGTTGGCACGGGGGCAAACAGTCGGGCGGCCTCCTGGAGGTCCGAGCGCTGGTGAGCTGCGGACAAGGGACTGGTAGCGTCGGGCACGAATTCGCCCGGGACGCGTAGCGCCTGGCCGTAGACAAGCTCGGCGGTGGATGCCCGGAGGTCCTCCTTGGGGGCCGTGCGGAGGCCCAAAAGGACCCACAGCAGCCGGTCGGCCCAACCGCCGTCCTGAAGGCCGGCCATGAGCGCGGCCTTCATGGAGCGGTGGAATCGCTTGCACAACCCGTTGGCTTGGGGGTGGTAGGCCGTAGTACGGTGGAGCTTGACCCCCAGGTTGCGGGTGACCGCGCCCCACAGCTCGAAGCTGAACTGCGGTCCGCGGTCCGACGAGATGTCCGCCGGTGCGCCGAAGCGGGCGACCCAGGTGGCGATGAAAGCCTGCGCCACGTCGGCGGTGGTGGTGGAGACGAGGGGAACGGCCTCCGGCCACCTGGTGGTCCCGTCCACCATGGTGAGCAGGTGTGTGAACCCCCGTGATGGGGGGAGGGGGCCCAACAGATCCACGTTGACGTGGTCGAAACGTCGTTCGGGCACGGTGAAAGGTGCCAGCGGGGCCTGGGTGTGTCGGTGGACCTTGGCCTGTTGGCAGGCTGTGCAGGTGCTGGTCCAATCGCGGACGTCCCGTCGAAGGCCGTGCCAGACGAATCGCGCCGACACCAGCTTCTGGGAAGCTTTCCGGCCCGGGTGGGAAAGGCCGTGGAGGGAGGCGAAGATGCGGCGTTGCGAGGTAATGGGCACGATGGGGCGAGGCTGGCCTTGGGAAACGTCGCAGAGCAGGACAGTGTCCGCGAAGGGGATGTCGGCCAGGCGGAGGCCCGTGTCCGCCGCCAGGAGGGCTTGCACCGTGGTGTCGGTGGTTTGGTCCGCCGCCATAAGCGCGAAGTCCACGCCGAGGTGGACCGCGTTCGCGCTGGCCCGAGAAAGACAGTCGGCCACGGCGTTGTTTTTGCCGGCGACGTGCCGGATGTCCGTGGTAAACTCCGACACGGCGGAGAGGTGGCGCTGTTGGCGGGCCGACCACGGCTCCGTGACCTTGGCCATTGCGTAAACCAACGGCTTGTGGTCGACGTACGCCGTGAAGGGTCGGCCCTCCAGGAGGTGGCGGAAATGGCGAACGGCCAGGTGTAGACCGAGGAGCTCACGGTCAAACGTGCTATATTTGAGCTCGTTCGGCCGGAGCTGCCGGCTGAAAAAAGCGAGTGGCTGCCAAACCCCGTTCACCCATTGCTCATGTACGGCGCCCACCGCGTAGTCGGAGGCATCCGTGGTGAGGGCGATGGGAGCGTTGAGCACCGGGTGAGCGAGCAGTGTTGCGTCGGCGAGGGCCCGCTTTGAGCTTTGGAAGGCCACGTCCATTGCTGCGGACCAGACGATGTCGTGCTTGGCCGGCTTGCCCCGGAGGGCTTTGTAGAGGGGCCGCATGAGTTGAGCAGCGCGGGGCACGAAGCGGTGATAGAAATTCACCATTCCCAGGAATTCCTGCAGGGCCTTTATGGAGCGGGGACGCGGAAACGTGGTGATGGCCTCGACCTTGGTTGGCAGCGGCACGGCCCCGTTCTTGGTGATGTGGTGGCCCAAAAAATCAACGGCCGTCGTGCCGAAGTGGCATTTGGCCGGGTTGACGATGAGGCCGTGCTCGCTGAGGCGCCCGAACAGTGTTCGGAGGTGGAGGAGGTGCTCGGCCCGGGACGTGCTGGCGACGAGGATGTCGTCCAGGTAAATGAAGATGTACGGCAGGTCACGCAGCACGCCGTCCATCAAGCGCTGGAACGCCTGAGCCGCGTCCTTGAGGCCAAATGGCATCCGTAGGAATTCGAATAAGCCGAACGGCGTGATGACGGCCGTTTTAGGGACGTCGGCCGCCCTGACAGGTACCTGGTGATATCCCCGTATGAGATCGATTTTTGAAAAAATGACCCGTCCTGCCAGACGGGCGGAGAAGTCTTGGATGTGCAGGATCGGATACCTGTCGGGGGTGGTAGCGTCGTTAAGGCGGCGGTAGTCGCCACATGGGCGCCAGCTGGCCCCTGGTTTTGGGACGATGTGTAGTGGCGAAGCCCACGCGCTATCGGAGCGCCGCATGATGCCGAGGTGTTTCAAAGCGTCGAACTCGGCTTTGGCCACGGCGAGCTTGGCTGGGTCGTGGCGGCGGGCTCTGGCGTAGACCGGCGGGCTCTGGCGTAGACCAGCGGGCCCGTGGTTGGTATGTGGTGCTCGATCCCATGTCATACTGCGACGGCCGAAAACGTCAGCCGCGTGAGGGCCGGGAACTCCATGAGCAGGCGAGCAAACTCGTTAGCCGCCGGGAGGGTGCATGCCAGCTCGGTCGGAGCAGAGCTGCTCAATGTGCATACCAGGGAGCTGAAGGTCTCGTCGTTGATGAGGCGACGCCTTTGGACGTCCACCAGCAGTCCGACAGTCCGGGTGCGCAGAGGAAGTCGGCGCCTAGCAGAGCCATGGGCACATTGGCGGTTACAATAGTCCAAGCAAAGCGTTGGCCGCCGAAGCAGAGGGTGACGTTGCGCGGGCCAAAGGTGCGGATGGCCGATCCGTTGGCCGCAACCAAGGAGCGGCCGCAAACCGCGGACTGCCTGTCCTGATCGGAGGTGGGTATGATGCTCAGTTGGGCGCTGGTGTCACACAGGAAGCGCCGTCCGGACGCTTTGTCCGTGATGAAAAGTAAATTGCCCGTGTGGCCAGCGCTCATGGCTGGTAATGAACGCCGGCCCGGCCGTTTCCCGGCCTGCCAAAGGTGCACGGGGGTCGGCATGTCCGGGCCTTCTGTCCGAACCTGGCATGATAGTAACACCATGCTTGGTCAGGTGGAGGCCCCGGTCGTCGTGCTGGAGGTGGTCGGCTCGGCGCTGCGGCCGCCAATTGCGTCGGCAGTTCGGTCGTCGACCGTGCTGGGTGCTCGGGCGCCATGGGCGTTGCGTCGGACGGCGGTGGGCCCCAGGTCGCTGCTGCAATGCGTTGGCCTGCCGCGGAGATCTTGTTGGCTTCCCTGGCGAGGGCGCGGGGATCCGTGATCGTCGTGCTCGCCAGGGCGAGGCAAGGCTATTGTGTAAACTAGGCTAGGCAGCTGACGGAGGAACAGCTCCCGGAACAGGAATGCCGGAGAGTGCTCGTCGAGCAGCGAAAGCATGTACTCCATTCGCTCGGACGGGCGCGTGTCGCCGAGCTCGGGCAGGTCGAGCAGGCGCCGTGCGCGTTCCGCCGATGGGAGGGCGAAAGCGTCGAGGAGGAGCTTTTTAATCGCACCATATTTGTCAGCGGCTGGCAGGCTCTCGAGGAGGCTCAGGGCGCGGGCCGCGGTGGCTGAACCGAGCGCTGCTACCACATGGTGGAAGCGGGTGTCGTCGGCCGTGATGCCTCGCAGGGCGTACAGGGAGTCCGCCTGGGCGAACCAAACCGCTGCGTGAGCCTCCCAGAAGGTAGGCAGTTTAAGGGCAACTGCCGTGTCCATGCCGGTAGGTCACCAATGAAGGAGCTGTGCTCCCACGTAGTCGGAAGAATGGACGCGACAAAAAGCTGGAATTCGTCCGAGTTTCTTTATTGTCACAAAACAACTCGGGTACTCTGAAAAGCCCTTTTATCGGGCAGCAATATATATACACACATTATCCCGGAGCGTTTGCCCAGGAAAGGCGAGAGGGGGCGTGGCCGGGCGTCCTGGCCGCGGCCTGGCAAGTCGAGGGTGGGCATGCCCGGGCATGCCCAGGCGTCCCGGACGAGGCCTGGCAAGTCGAGGGCGGGCATGCCCGGCCACGCCCGGGCGTCCCGGTCGAGGCCTGGCAAGTTGAGCGCGGGCCTGCCCGGGCGTCCTGGACGAGCCCGGCATGGTGATCGCTCCGCGTCCTTGGTAGGTGCAAGGCGATTGTGTAAACCCAGCGGTAGCCGCTACAATGTAACAGTGGTCAGAGTAAGTCCACTGAGGCAGTGTATGTAATTTATAGACAGGGTATTCAGGGTAATATTGTATGTGTAAACACTTGTTGTTTGTGGGAGGGGTCAGGTGAGGACTTCACATCACAAAAGGCACATGTGTCACACTGTGCATAAAGGTCATCACGATCTGTCTGGCCTCTGTGTGCCAGCCAGGGTGGTGTAATGCACTGTAGCGCTGAAAATAAAAGATTGAGTTTCATTTTTATTTGGGCTACCCCAAGGGTGGGATAGCCTGGACAAGGACTCCGACCAAGAGGAAGAAGAAGTGCACAAAAGTGACCTTGGAGATGGAGGAGAGAACACAGACTTCAGAACTCTCGGCGAAAGAGAAGGACAAAGGGGGAACTGAGAGGATGGGCACCCAGAGTGTGCAGGAGAAGAGGATCATGAGGGCTGGTTCAGGGTGCAAGTCCTGAGGTGCTGATCATCCTTGACATACTTTTTCTCTGGCTTACTTCATTGGTGGCTCCCAGAATGAGCTTTATCATCGCCTTCCATCTGCACATCATAGTCAAAGGAAAGTCCTCGCCTGCAATTATAAATGTTTATTTAAGTGTGATCTGTGGTGGTGTGGGTTAGGATTTATTGATTATTTATTTTCCTTCATGCAAGTTAAACGTTCCCTTATCCCAGCTTGTGTCTGGAGGTTTGCTTGGACTGTTCCGAACTTCTCATCTCGTCAACCTTTGTCCCATTGTCCGTTGGTCCGTCCATGGTCCTTTGTCACTTTGTCCGTTGGTGTGTCTGTGTGTCTGTCTGTGTCTCCATTTTTCTCAGAGATGGTTGAACGGATCTTCGTCAAACTTTCAGAGGTTCGTCAGTGGGTGCCTGGGAGTGTTTTAGGCCAAAAAAAATTGAGGAAAAAAAGTTCGTTTTTTGGGATTATATATGAAAAAATCGCTCGAACGTGCCTCAGCCTTTTTTAATTATTTACAATTATATATACAAGCACACATTCGCATAAATAAATACAAAACAATCACCAGACACTTGAATACAAATAAATCGAATAATTCCGGAAGTGTACGAAGTTCGTAGGACGGCTTCTTCTTCTTCCTGATCTGCATCCCGCTTAACTCAGAAACGTGATGAACGGCACATTCACCAGATATATTCAACGAAAAGGTGATGAACCCCCTTCCACTAACCCCCAGTCCCTTCCACTCCCCAAACTCCCTTCCTCACCCCTCCCTTTCCTGCCTCTTCCCCCCCCCCAACCCCCCCCCCTCCCATCGCCCCCCCGTCCCATCCCCCCTCCCCCCACCCCTCCCTTTCGCCCAGCTACGCCGGTACTCCTGCTAGTTATAATGGGATAAAGGATCCTGGGACATATCAGGTTAGTGAGTGTCAGACGTGACAGTAGCTTTGCCCTGCCTTGACCCGGCCTATACGGCCTTTATAATGTTTATTACTTGGCAAAAAATGTATTTTTTGACACGTATGTTGATCACTTCAGTTTGTGTGTGTTTGTTTGTCTGTCGCGTCACTTATACTTGCCTACAGGTCACAATTTTAAACCGATCCTCACTAAACTTCACCAACTGGTAGAGTTCGTGGTCCGACAAAATCGTATATATATTTGAGGTCAAAAGGTCAACATAGGCCAAAGGTCAACCACTTTATTCAATTCATACTAAAATGCGCAATTTTCATCCGATTGACTTGAAATTTGAATAGAATTTTCATATCGGCTAACTGAAACCAACCACCAACTATTTTGGAGATTTATATCGGCCAAAAGGTCAACATAGGCCAAAAGGTCAACAACCTCTTAAAATTTCTAAAATCCTCAATTTTCATCTGATTGACTTGAAATTTGAACAGCATTTTCATATCGGCTAACTGATTTCAACCACCAACTATTTTTGAGATCAACATAGGTCACAAGTTCAACGTAGGCCTAAGGTCAAGCACTTTTTTCACATTTTTAAAATCTTCAATCTTCATCAGATTGGTTTGAAATTAGAAGAAGATTTGCATATCAGCTAACTGAATTCAACCACCAACGATTTTTGAGATCAACATAGGTCATAAGGTCAACAAAAGCCAAAGGTCAATAACCTTTTCAAATTTCTAAAACCCTCAATTTTCATGCGATTTACTTGAAATTTGATTCTGATTTTTATCTCAGCTAACTGAAATCAACCTCCAACTATTTTTGAGGCCATCTTCGGCCAAAAGATCAACATAGGCCAAAGGTCAACAACCCTTTCAAATTTCTAAAATCCACAATTTTCGTCCGATTGACTTGAAATTTGAATAGGATTTTCACTTCAGCTTACTGAATTCAACCACCAATTATATTTGAGGTCAACGTAGGCCAAAAGGTCAACATTGGCCAGATTTCTAAAATTGTCAGTTTTCATTCGATTAACTAAAAATTTGAAGAAGATTTGCATATCAGGTGACTGAATTCAACCACTAATTATTTTTGGGGTCAAAAGGATGCTCTACTGAGTGCCATTCTACTTTGTTCGCTTTTGCCAAGTGTCGCACTATGAGTGATTTTTGATATTGATTTAAATTGAATTAGAAACTTGAATTCTGTATAACACAAATCGTCTTCTTGCCATTTACAAAAAGCTCCAGTTTAGCAGGACTTGGACAAAAGAATACGCCGTTTCGACCAATCAAATATGCCACTCGCTCTCTCAGCATTGGCGAATATCGAAATTCAAACAAAATCGCAGCCCGTAGGAAATATAGATTGTGCTTGGAAATGAAAAGTAAGATTTTAAACGTTCATCCCCACGCCCTTTTTCTGAAGACTGCAATGGATAATGTGCTCTATGAAATCTCTTTATATGTAAAGAATTGTTTTTCCATTTTACAAAATGGCATTCTTCATCAACCCAACAGTCCTGTTATTTTCAACAGCATCAAACTTTTTGAAGACACCAGCCCACAGGAGAGAGAACGAGTCTGAATCCATTTCCGCAGTATCCAAGTAATTTGATTGCAATGCTTCAAAACGGACTAAGAGGAATCTTACAAGTGTTGTGGTTATTTGTAAATGCTGTTTTTTGATCCGCGATGCTTTGGAATCGAGCGATCAATGCTCCGCACGGGAGGGAAATCTGTTAAGCTCATTGCATGACCTTTGCACGCATTTTCACCGTCTAATTATCCCTTACAAATCTCCAGTTTGGGAGGAGTATGTTTCCCAGGCTCATGTGTTGTTTTTTTAAATCTGCAAACTCTCAAGTTCTACTAAATACTCGCCTCAAAGTCAATTTCGACTCATCCGCCGACCTCGGTGAGCAGGCAGCAGGAGTGTGGAAAGTAATTGTTTGTTATTGTATTTAACACCAGTATGTGACTCTCTAAATGAAAAATCCCACAGGGAAAGTAATTCAATTACTCTTGCCTGTTCCCTGAGGGATGGGAGAGGCTCTCGTAATCTGTGTGTCAGTGTGTGAGTCCGCACACCGATTAATTTTAATGTACATTGTTCAATCTCAGATCGAAGGTACCCTGGTGACACCTTGCAGTTAAAAGTTCTTTGTAATTGTTTTTCTGATCATAAAATTGTAATAAAGTTGTCTAATTTAACCATAACAAGTGAAGAACGCATAGATTCTCCGCAGCTTCTGTGGTCTCTGAGGCCAAAGCAAATTGTGTTTCAGGATGAGCCTGCCCAGGTAGCTATAATGGCAACGATGCCATACTGAACTGGTTCGTTTTCAGAATAGCTGTTAAGGTATCAAGTCAAAGTCTGTCCGACATCATTGACTACCCGAGTGTGGTCTGGGGTGCACTGCAAAGCCTATGGTCTCAACCAGTGCGCCCGGGCAGCCTTGGGCACGATTCAACAAAGTTGTTAATTAAATTTAACCATAACATCTTATTTAATGTCTAATTTAACCACAATCTCATGTTATACCTTGAATGGGGCTCGTGTCCAAGTTAGTTCCTGAAGGTGTTTGTCCTCACCTATATCTACTATAATCTGCGTCATTCATTCTCAGGTATTTAAAAAATTCAATAATTCACATAGCTAATTTGCAGAGCAATAAATTTTACATTGAAAATAGACATGTGAGTTTATAAAAATGTTTTTTTAAATCTCATAATGTAAGTTTTGAATTTATTTAGAGATTTACCTCACCTTATATATTCCTGAAGACACATTGATGTAAAGCTATTGCTATGGTGAAGTGCGTTGGCCAGTGAGTGAGCGAGTCCGCACTCATTCTCAGATATACTGCAACCTACATACCCGAGTTGTAATTGCCATATATTAGGTTTATTTTTATTTATTTTTTATCCAACCAACCTATTGTAAACAATTTATTAAATTCTGCAATTCATTTAGGGAGAGCACTTATGGGAGCATATAAATCATTTGGTGAAACCCCATTGTCCAGCAAGGGAGTTACGAGTTCAATCAATCATCTAGCTGGTTGAATAAGCGTTTATTTTTTTGCAAAACCAAACGATACATGTTGTGCCAACTTATCTTTACAATCTTCATCAACAACTTATCAATTTCTGCAAAATCCATATCGTTCGATGGCAATGAATGCTTCAAAACTGATTAAGGGAAATTTTATAGCTGTTGTGGTTATTTTATAATAATAATAATAATAATTCATTTTAGATGCTCGTTTTTGACCAGCTATACTTGGACATCTTGCAATGAATGGTCTACATAGGAGGGAGAGAGATGATTGTGTTAAGCTCGTTGCATGACCTTTGCACACATTTTTGCCATCTATATCCCTTACATTTCCTCCATACTGGCACAGGGTATGTGGAAGAGGTATGTTTTCCAAGGTTCTTTGTTGAGTTTTTATATGCAAACTGTTGAAGGAGCTATGCTCCAACGCGAGTCGAAAGAATTGACGCGACCAAAGACGGAAATTCGTCCGAGTTGCTTTAATGCACGTATCAAACTCGGGTACTCTGCAAAGCCCGTTTATCGGGCAGCAATATATATACACATTTATGCCGGAGCGTTTGCCCGAGAAAAGCGAGACCGGGCATGCCCGGGTGTCAAAGGCGAGTCCTGGAAAGGCGAGTCTGGACCTGCCCGGGCGTGCTGGATGAGGCCTGGCAAGTCGAGGGCGGGCATGCCCGGGCGTCCTGGACGAGCCCTGGAAAGGCGAGAGCGGGCATGCCCGGGCGTTCTGGGCGAGCCCTGGAAAGGCGAGAGCAGGCATGCCCGGACGCTCTGGGCGAGCCCTGGAAAGGCGAGAGCGGGCATGCCCGGGCATTCTGGGCGAGCCCTGGAAAGGCGAGAGCGGGCATGCCCGGGAAAGACGAGACCGGGCGTGCCCGGGAGGTTCGGGCGTGCCCGGGAACAGCGAGTTCGGGCATGCCCGGGAGAGGCGCGTCTGGGCCCGTCCGGACGAGCCCGGCATGGCGATTGCGCCCTGGCCGCGTCCTGGCAGGTGCAAGGCGATTGTGTACACCCAGCGGTAACCGCTACACACGCCCCTCCAGAATCGACCTGCACCGGCAGGGTCAATTTAAGGGGGGTCCGGATGACCTGGCCGAAGCGACCCCTGGAGGGTCGTGGGGGGTGGGGGGGTCCGATGTGGTGGTGGGTGGGCGAGTGGGGGGAACTGTGGACGGGGGGCGGCCTCGCCGCGGAGGAAGGGCCAACCGTGGTGGTCGGTCGACGTCCATGTGCGCCGGTTTGAGGCGGTCCACAGAAATCCGGTCCGACCGGCTGCCGAAGTCGACGACGAAGGACTTGTCGCCCCATCGCAGGACCCGGAAGGGCCCGTCGTACGGCGGCCGGAGTGGCCCCCGGTGTGCGTCATGACGCACAAAGACGTACTCCGCTGTGCGAAGCACCGGGGGGACGTAGGACTGGGGGCCACCGTGGCGGGACGTTGGCACAGGGGCAAATCGTCGGGCGGCCTCCTGGAGGTCCGAGCGCTGGCGTGCGGCGGACCAGGGACTGGTAGCGTCGGGCACGAACTCGCCCGGGACGCGGAGCGGCTGGCCGTAGACGAGCTCGGCGGCGGACGCCCGGAGGTCCTCCTTGGGGACCGTGCGGAGGCCCAAAAGGACCCACGGCAGCCGGTCGGCCCAACCGTCGTCCTGAAGGCCAGCCATGAGTGCGGCCTTCATGGAGCGGTGAAACCGCTCGCACAACCCGTTGGCTTGGGGGTGGTAGGCCGTGGTGCGGTGCAGAGTGACTCCCAACGAACGGGCGACCGCGCCCCAAAGTTCGGACGTGAACTGTGGGCCGCGGTCGGACGAGATGTCCGCCGGTGCGCCGAAGCGCGCGACCCAGGTGGCGATGAACGCCTGCGACACGTCGGCGGCGGTGGTGGTGGAGGTGAGGGGCACGGCCTCCGGCCACCTGGTGGTCCTGTCCACCATGGTGAGCAGGTGGGTGAACCCCCGCGATGGGGGCAGGGGACCCACCAGGTCCACGTGGACATGGTCGAAACGCCGTTCAGGCACGACGAAAGGTGCCAGCGGGGCCTGGGTGTGGCGGTGGACCTTGGCCCGCTGGCAGGCCGTGCAGGCGTTGGCCCAGTCGCGGACGTTCCGTCGAAGGCCGTGCCAGACGAAACGCGCCGACACCAACTTCTGAGAAGCTTTCCGGCCCGGGTGAGAAAGGCCGTGGATGGAGGCGAAGATGCGGCGCTGCCAGGTAACGGGCACGATGGGGCGAGGCTGGCCCTGGGAGACGTCGCAGAGCAGGACAGTGTCCGCGAAGGGGATGTCGGCCAGGCGGAGGACCGTGTCCGCCGCCCGGAGGGCCTGCACCGAGGTGTCGGTGGTCTGGTCGGCCGCCATGAGCGCGAAGTCCACGCCGAGGTGGACCGCGTTCGCTCTGGCCCGAAAAAGACAGTCGGCCACGGCGTTGTCTTTGCCGGCGACGTGCCGGATGTCCGTGGTGAATTCCGACACGGCGGAGAGGTGGCGCTGCTGGCGGGCCGACCACGGCTCCGTGACTTTGGCCATTGCGTAGACCAATGGCTTGTGGTCGACGAAAGCCGTGAACGGGCGGCCCTCCAGGAGGTGTCGGAAATGGCGAATGGCCAGGAATAGACCGAGGAGCTCGCGGTCGAACGTGCTGTATTTCAACTCGTTCGGCCGGAGTTGCCGGCTGAAAAAAGCGAGTGGCTGCCAAACCCCGTCCACCCATTGTTCATGGACGGCGCCCACCGCGTAGTTGGAGGCGTCCGTAGTGAGGGCGATGGGCGCGTTGAGCACCGGGTGGGCCAGCAGCGTTGCGTCGGCGAGGGCCCGCTTTGCGCTTGCGAATGCCGCGTCCATGGCCGCGGACCAAACAATGTCATGCTTGGCCGGCTTGCCCCGGAGGGCCTCGTAAAGGGGCCGCATGAGCTGAGCAGCGCGGGGCACGAATCGGTGATAAAAATTCACCATGCCGAGGAACTCTTGTAGGGCCTTGATGGAGCGGGGACGCGGGAACGTGGTGATGGCCTCGACCTTGGTCGGCAGCGGCACGGCCCCAGTCTTGGTGATGCGGTGGCCCAAAAAGTCAACAGTCGTCGTGCCGAAGTGGCATTTGGCCGGGTTGACAATTAAGCCGTGCTCGCTGAGGCGACCGAACAGTGTTCGGAGGTGGAGGAGGTGCTCGGCGCGGGACGTGCTGGCGACGAGGATGTCGTCCAGATAGACGAAAAGAAATGGCAGGTCGCGCAGCACGCCGTCCATCAAACGTTGGAACGCCTGGGCCGCGTTCTTGAGGCCAAATGGCATCCTCAAAAATTCGAACAGGCCGAACGGCGTGATGGCGGCCGTCTTCGGGACGTCGGCCGCCCGGACAGGTACATGGTGGTATCCCCGTATCAGGTCAATTTTTGAAAATATGACCCGTCCCGGGAAATGGGCGGAAAAGTCCTGGATGTGCGGGATCGGGTACCTGTCGTGGGTGGTAGCGTCGTTGAGGCGGCGGTAGTCGCCACACGGGCGCCATCTGCCCCCCGGCTTAGGCACGATGTGCAGTGGTGAGGCCCATGCGCTATCGGAGCGCTGCACGATGCCGAGGCGCTCCAACGCGTCGAACTCGGCCTTTGCCACGGCGAGCTTGGCCGGGTCGAGGCGGCGGGCCCTGGCGTAGACCGGCGGGCCCGTAGTGGGTATGTGGTACTCGATCCCATGCCGCACTGCGACGGCCGAAAACGTCGGCCGAGTGAGGGCCGGGAATTCCGCGAGCAGGCGAGCGAACTCGTTCGCTGTCGGGAGGGCGCATGCCAGTTCGGTCGGCGCGGAGCTGCTCATCGTACACGCCAGGGAGCTGAAGGTCTCAGCGTTGACAAGGCGACGTCGTTTGACGTCGACCAGCAGCCCGTGCGCGCAGAGGAAGTCGGCGCCCAGCAAAGCCATGGGGACGCTGGCGGTCACAAAGGTCCACTGAAAGCGCTGGCTGCCGAAGCAGAGGGTGACGTCGCGCGGGCCGAAAGTGCGTATGGCCGAGCCATTAGCAGCGACCAAAGAGGGGCCGCAAACGGCGTCCCGCCTGTCCTGCTCGGAGGCGGGTATGACGATCAGTTGGGCGCCGGTGTCACAAAGGAAACGCCGCCCGGACGCTTTGTCCCGAATAAAAAGCAAGTTGCCCGAGTGGCCGGCGCTCATGGCTGGTAATGAACGCCGGCCCGGCCGTTTCCCGACTTGCCGAAAGTGCACGGGTTCGGCATGTCCGAGCCTTGTGTCCGAACCTGGCGTGGTAATAACACCACGCCTGGTCAGGTGGAGGCCCCGGCCGTCGTGTTGGAAGCGGTCGGCGCGGCGTGGCGGCCGCCAGTTGCACCGGCAGTTCGGCCTCCAACCGCGCAGGGCGCTCGGGCGTCGCCTCAGACGGCGGCGGGCTCCAGGTAGCCGCTCCGATGTGCTGGCCCGCCGAGGAGATCTTGTCGGCTTCCCTGGCGAGGGCGCGGGGATCTGTGATCGACGTGCCAGCCAGGGCGAGGCGTACCGGGTGAGGCAGCTGGCGAAGGAACAGCTCGTGGAACAGAAAATCCGGAGAGTGCTCACCGAGCAACGAGAGCATGTAGTCCATGCGCTCGGACGGGCGCGTGTCGCCGAGCTCGGGCAGGTCGAGCAGGCGCCGTGCGGTGCTGCCGGTGAGAGGGCGAAAGCGTCGAGGAGGAGCGTCTTAATCGCGTCATACTTGTCAGCAGCTGGCGGGCGCTCGAGGAGGCTCAGGACGCGGGCCGCGGTGGCGGAACCGAGCGCTGCCACGACATGGTGGAAGCGGGTGTCGTCCGCGGTGATGCCTCGCAGGGCGAACTGGGAGTCCGCCTGGGCGAACCAAACAGCCACGTGAGCCTCCCAGAAGGTAGGCAGCTTAAGAGCCACTGCCGTATCCATGTTCGGGGTCACCAATGAAGGAGCTGTGCTCCAACGCGAGTCGAAAGAATTGACGCGACCAAAGACGGAAATTCGTCCGAGTTGCTTTAATGCACGTATCAAACTCGGGTACTCTGAAAAGCCCATTTATCGGGCAGCAATATATATACACATTTATGCCGGAGCGTTTGCCCGGGAAAAGCGAGACCGGGCATGCCCGGGTGTCAAAGGCGAGTCCTGGAAAGGCGAGTCTGGACCTGCCCGGGCGTGCTGGACGAGGCCTGGCAAGGCGAGAGCGGGCATGCCCGGGCGTTCTGGGCGAGCCCTGGAAAGGCGAGAGCGGGCATGCCCGGGAAAGACGAGACCGGGCGTGCCTGGGAGGTTCGGGCGTGCCCGGGAACAGCGAGTTCGGGCATGCCTGGGAGAGGCGCGTCTGGGCCCGTCCGGACGAGCCCGGCATGGCGATTGCGCCCTGGCCCCGTCCTGGCAGGTGCAAGGCGATTGTGTACACCCAGCGGTAACCGCTACACTGTCATATAATCTACTCATGTCATGTTCAGTTATGATTATTTCCATTTCTGGATAGTTAAGGTGTTGTTCTAGATATGGAAGTCCACCATTTCCCATATACTCATTACAGGCCATACTGAAAAAGAGCCTCCTTCATATCTCTTGTGTTTTGCAATGAACAATAGCGAGAAGCACGCACTATTCATTGCCTTCAGACCCTGGCACATCTTTTGATACAATCAGGGTATAATAGATATTCACTAGAAGAATGACGGGCGACCCTTCTGTATTTTCTCACTATTCAGCCTTGAAAACTCGGGCTGAAACTGAACTTGCGCACAAAAATCTTATTTTATTACATAAATGGCTCATCTCTTTATTTGGGTGGTGTATAGACAATAGACCGCTGTATCCCAGGTGACATACATGAATCAAAAACATGCCTAATGCTTGTGACAGGTGGCCCTTCTGTATTCTCACACTAATCAGCCTTGAAAACTCTAGCGAAAATCGAAATTATGGAGAAAAACATGAATTTATTACACAGATTGCTCATCCCTTTATTTGGGCGGTGTATAAGTCACAGAATGCTGCTGTGAACACTCCCAACAATTATAAAAAATAACCCGGGTTACATACATGATGGAAAAACATGCCTACTGCATGCTTATGCGTATATACAATAAATCATGGTTATATAGCTAGGATAATTCCAATTGCACTGTGCCATGGACTGACACCAGAGGCATGAGGCCTATGCGCCTCACAAAATGGCGGATGTACGATTGTTTCCAGGTTACAATTGCAGGTGGAGTCGAGCCAGCTGTCCACATGATGGGGTGAATCAGTTTGTCCACACATAATGTCGTGAAAATCAAGCTCAGACACGACTTGACCTCTGGGTAGGTTTAATATCATTTAGATCTGTAGTACATCCTGTAAGAATACATGCATGCAACAGGCATTAAAATCAGAGTATTTCATGAGCAATGGTCGATTCAATATAGCAATGGTCCAACAGAGAGGACAGTCAGCGCAGCATTTAGGGGCGTACATACCATTCAAACTACAGGACTATGTCACAGTGAGTTCTGCTGGAGTGTCCGCGCGCCCCGGTTGGCCTGGGTCTTATAGACGCCCCTTCTGTAGCGAGCACACCCTGGGTTCACCTTGGTATAATTTCACTACATTCTCCTCGCCGTTAGAACTATACTGCCGCTCGGCAGGTTGCAAGCAAGCATCACCAATAAACGAATGGGTCACGTCAATCCACGTCAGTCGGTCCACCCGTAGCGGTCGGGGCGGCGAACTTCCCTGCCAGTTCGTGTTCGGAATCTACCGGGCATGGCGTCCCCAAGCCCGGAGTCCCCCGCGTCGGAATAGCCGCCGGAGGTGGGAGTCGGAGGGGGCGCCCCTGCGCCTTCGGGCACGGGAGTGGGGAACGACGGGAGTAACGGTGGTAGTTCCATAGGGGAAGCTTCGGTAGAGTCCATAGACTCGTAGACGGGTTCGTCGATATCCCTGTCGTCGTCCCCACATGGGGCGAGATGGCGTACGGAGACAGTAGACTCGCCGCCATCCGCCGTTAACACGCGAGCATGCTCGGGATTAGCCTGGAGGACCTGCACCTTGTCAACAAGGGGGTCGTACTTGCTAGCGCGAACCGCTCGTTTGAGATAGGCGGGCCCCGGTTCAGCGAGCCAGCTGGGTAAAGATTGGATACTGCCGGAGCTTCTAGGGAGGTGGAACAGTCGTTCGTGAGGAGTCTGGTTGGTGGCAGTACATAGGAGAGCCCGGATCGAGTTTAGAGCGGCAGGTAGCGACCACGCCCATTTATCGAGGCCTCGGCCAAGGGTCCGAAGGCTTAGCATGACGGCCCTCCATATAATCCCATTAAAGCGTTCGATCTGCCCATTCGCTTGGGGCCGGTACGGGGTGGTGTAGCTCGAAGCGACATTATGCTGGAGCAAGTAGCCCCTCACCTCCTGGGACAGGAACACCGCACCCCGATCGGTATGCACGTAGGCCGGATACCCGAACATAGAAAACAAATTCTGCAGGCACCGAATAACCGTGGCAGCCGACATATCCCCGCACGTGTAAGCAAAGGGGAATCGGGAATACTCATCGACGATAGTGAGCAGATAGCGAGAGTTGCTCGACATTGGCAGCGGCCCTTTGAAGTCCATCGCCAAGCGCTCCCACGGTCTAGTAGCCCTAACGAGTGTCCCCATAGGAGGGTTATAAAAACGCGGTTTGAGTTCCGCACAGATCGCGCAATCACGGCAGATGCGGCGGATGTCCTCAATCGAGTACGGCAGATTGCCCTCGCGCACAAAATGTGCGAAGCGCGTTACCCCGGGATGACACATAGTGCCGTGCAAAGTGCGCAGCCCCTCCAAAGTTACAACCCCCGCGCAAGTGGCCGGCCTCGATAAGGCGTCAGCGACCAGGTTATCCTTCCCCGGGCGGTATTTGATGGTGTAGCAGAAGTCGGCGAGTTCGATACGCCAACGGGTGATTTTCTCATTCTTAATGCGCTGAGCATGTAAGGTGTCGTACATAAACGCAACACTCTGTTGGTCCGTGACGATTTGGAAACTCCGCCCAAGCAGATACGGCCGCCATCGCCGAATTGATTCGACGATCGCGTACGCTTTCTTTTTGACAGACGAATGCCTCCGCTCGGCGGAGGTGAGAGTCCGCGAGAAGAAAGCCACAGGGCGGCCACCTTGGGAGAGAGTCGCCGCTATCGCATGATCCGAGGCATCACTCTCCAAAACGAAAGAGGCACTCTCGTCAATCGTCGCGACAGCGGCGCCAGCGATGTCGACTTTAAGGCCCTCGAAGGCCGCCAGGGCGGCCGGGCCCATGGGGAAAGTGTCGCAGGCCACGAGGGGGCGAAGCTTCGCGGAGAAATTTTGCACCCACTTTGAGTAGTGGGCGAACAGCCCTAGAGCGCGTTTCAGCGAAGCCCGATCGCTAGGCGGAGCCATATCGAGCAAAGGGCGCAGACGCTCCTTATCCGGAGAGACGGAGCCATGGGTCACGGTGTACCCCCAAAGGTCTACCGTGAGTAGAGAGTATCGACACTTAGCCGCATTCATGGTTAGGCGATATTTCCGCACGACCTCGAGGAAGCGTTTCAGATTTGCGTCGTGATGCTCCTGGTCATACCCACAAACCGTAAGATTGTCCAGATAGACAAAGACATCGGTCAAATTCTCCTTCGCAACGAGGTCATCCATAGCCCTCTGAAAACAAGCGACTCCGTTAGTTACCCCAAAGGGAAGTCTCGTGAACTGGTACAACCGCTGACCCGATTCAAAGGCTGTAAAGACGCGATCAGCCCTAGAGATGGGGACTTGATGATACGCACTACGCAGATCGAGAGTGCTATAAACGGAATACAGGGCCACCTGGCGTACCAGGGCGTCCATCCCCGGTAAGGGGTAGGCATCCAGCTGTGTAAAACGATTAATCGTCTGCGAATAGTCGATTACCATGCGCCGGCGGTGGGCCTCACTCCGCACCACTAAGACTTGGGCCCGCCACGGTGACCTACTGTGTTCTATAATACCGTCCTTTAAGAGCAGGGCCGTTTCTTCCGCAATGAATTGCGCGTCCGCGCGAGAGTAGCGCCGCGATTTGACGGCTACAGGGGTACAATCAGTGGTCAGGTTGGGGAACAGTGAGAGGGGCTCCATGTCCATTTGAGCGAGGGCGCACACAGCGAGCGTGTCCGGCCCACCGAAGTCTATTTCCAAACGTCCATGCCGCTTAAGGAAATCAAGTCCTAACAGAACGTCAGCGCATAAAGCAGGTAATACCATGAGATACACGTCCGAGAACGTGCGTCCCTTTATCACAAGTTTCAATCGACACGCCCCTTTTGTGCTCAACCAAAGTCCCTGAGAGGCCATGAAGATCCGGCGGGTTGTCCCGAGAACCGGCCACCCATGTTGATGCACGAGTCGCTGATCGATAAAACTATCCGTGGACCCCGTGTCAATCAAAGCTTGCGCAAAAACGCCCGCGACCGTGAGCGGAATGATGGCCTGCGCAAGGCCGGCAGACCCGGCAGGTATTGTACCGGCCGGGCGAGAAGATCGCGCCTCGCGGGTGGATCCCACGCCGGCTGCAATCCTTCGGGCAGCGTCGGCAGGTTGGGCCTCAGCAGGAGCATTGAAGTCAGTTGGCTCATCAGCAGTTTCATTTGCCAGAGTGGGTGTGTGTAGGTCGTAAGAGCAGCCGCCAGATGGCGCTCGAGTCACGTGAGAAAGATCTCTGCCGTCTGCAGATACATATGCCAAAGTGGGTGCATGTAATTCGTAAGAGCCGCCGCCAGATGGCGCTCGAGTCACGTGAGAAAGATCTCTGCCGTCTGCAGATTCATATGCCAAAGTGGGTGCATGTAATTCGTAAGAGCCGCCGTCAGATGGCGCTCGAGTCACGTGAGAAGGATCTCTGCCGTCTGCAGATTCATATGCCAAAGTGGGTGCATGTAATTCGTAAGAGCCGCCGTCAGATGGGGCTCGAGTCACGTGCTGCATTTGCCGCACATCGAGAGGAGTTTCCAAAGCAGGAGCATGTCGCTTGTTTGAAGTAGGCGTTCGAACGCCAGTCAAGGTCGGTCGCGCTGTGGCCGGTCGCTTTCGCGCCATTTGTTTCGGCGGCCCGGTGTATCTCACCAAGGTCGGGCATGCAGCCAGAGGCCCGCGAGAAGGAGAGCGGCTCTTCAAAGCCGAGTGAGGCGCCCCGTCCGGCGCTCGATCCGTTGGCTCCGCGATGAGCCCATTCAAGGTCGCGCGGGGACGCGTGCCCCAAGCGGCCTTCCTGCAGACCTTTGCCAAATGGACCTTGGTGGAGCACAGGTGGCATGTAGCCTCCCGGGCCGGGCATTCAGAGCGAGGGTGCTGCCAATTCCCGCAAAAATAACATTTTGCATACCGGTCAGGCCGTGGCCGGGCAGCGGCGGCAGCAGTGAGGCCGGAAGCGGAGTCCGCTTCAGGATCTCCCAGAGACTCGGCCGTAGTGGTCGGGTCCTCCTCCGTATCCTCGGCGGTAGCCCTCTCCGGTCGCGCGAGTTGCGAGGTCCCCGCCACGACTCGTGGGTGATCATATGCGGTGGATTGTTCTCGGGCATCTGTGTATACGCGTGCCAGCCGTAGTGCCTCTGTAAATGTCAGATCCGCGACCTCCAGGAGTCGGAGCCGCAAGACTCCAGAATTAATTCCGGAGATGAATGAATCTCGGAGCAAGTCGTCCTGCACTTGCTCGTGGGTCCGGACGTCCTGCACGCAGTCTGCCAACAGGTAGCGCAACTCCTGCGCGAAGCGATAGATCGATTCAGATGGTTGTTGTCGCCGCTGAGAGAGTTGATGCCGGCCGTGCACAGCGCTCCGTGTCTTTACGTAGAGGCGCTTCAGCTCGGCTAGAGCCGTAGCGTACGTCCCAAATCGAGAAGTGTTCCGGAAAACGGTGTGATAGACCTTCGACTGTAACACGGACAGCTTCATCGCTGCGGTGGGCTCTGTTTCGTGAGCAGCAAAGTAATTCTCCAGCGTTTTGAGCCAGTGAGTGAACTCCGATGCTGATCCCTCAGCTTGAGGGTCGGCTCCGAGAATCGGTACCACGATCATCTTGTGGTCAGCCATTCCGGCGATCTAAATGATATTAAATGTCGTGAAAATCAAGCTCAGACACGACTTGACCTCTGGGTAGGTTTAATATCATTTAGATCTGTAGTACATCCTGTAAGAATACATGCATGCAACAGGCATTAAAATCAGAGTATTTCATGAGCAATGGTCGATTCAATATAGCAATGGTCCAACAGAGAGGACAGTCAGCGCAGCATTTAGGGGCGTACATACCATTCAAACTACAGGACTATGTCACAGTGAGTTCCGCTGGAGTGTCCGCGCGCCCCGGTTGTCCCGGGTCTTATAGACGCCCCTTCTGTAGCGAGCACACCCTGGGTTCACCTTGGTATAATTTCACTACACATGCATACTCCAAAAACGAACTGGCTTGTATATATACTGTGTTAAATTAGTCATATTGAAGACTGGTGTCGATTCGTTCATGTTGCACTTGAAAAGCTCATCATAAACTACTGAAATTCTCAAGGTAAAATTGTTTTTGTATAGAAAATCTAGTCTCAAGGAAGAGTGTGCTGACAGATGGTAAAAATGCAATGAACTGACTGGGAAATGAGGCCACAAATGGACAAAACAAGCAAGGGAATAAATGAACAGGAAAATAAGAGAGCGGAACTGGGAGATAGAGATAGGGAGATAGAGAGATACAGAGAAAAAGAGAAAGAGAAAGAGAAACAACAACAACAACAGGCATTTTAAGGCCATTTTCCCTGCAAGAGCGGGGGTTAGCCTTGCGGTCCCCATGACAATGTTCTCCATTTTGCCCTATTTTCTGCATCTCCCCTTGTTAACCCCCTTGCCCGCATTTCTTCTTCGACCATCTTTAGCCAAGTCTTTCTCGGTCTTCCCCGTCCTCTACTTCCTTCGACATTAATTCCCATCACTCTTTTCAACCAGTCATTTTCATCCTTCCTCAACACATGACCAAACCATCTCAACCTGTTTCTCTTCACAGCATCCATCACAGGCTCTATTCCCATCATCTTTCGCAATTCATCATTTGTCTTCCTCTCAACGATACTCCACACATCCACCGAAACATTCGCATTTCCACCCTTTCCAGCCTTCGTTGCTGCTCTTCGTTCATTACCCATGTCTCACTCCCATAAATCATAACACTTCTCACACATGCAGCATACACCTTTCCCTTCAGCTTCAATGACACTCCCCTCCTCGTCAGCACGCCACTCATTTCCCGAAACTTCTTCTATGCACATCTCACTCGAGCAACCGTTGCCGAGTCTGATCCACCTTCTCCATTCAGCATGTCTTCAAGGTAACAAAATGTTTTCACACCTTCCAGCTTCACGCCATCTCCAAGATCCAACTCAAAATTTCCTCCATCTGCAGCTCCCTCTGTGCACACCCTACACTTGAATGTAGCTGCCACACTGGTTAATGACCCTCTCAAACCACTACATTTTTGATGAACGCACTCAGCGCACATTGTACATTGAATGGAATTCACTCCGACACCCTTCCTGCACACAGCACACGGCCACTTTCCAGTTCTTTCCACCTCACCACTTGCCATCACCTTCGTTCTTCCGATATTAACCTTCAGACCTTTTGTCTCCATACATTCCTTCCACTTGTTCATCTTCTCCTTCAATCCATCCATACTTTCCGCAATCAACACCAGATCATCTGCACACAACACCTCCCACGGTAAACCCTCCTTTACGTTCTGAGCCAGCACCTCCATGACAGCTACAAATAGTAGTGGACTTAGTACCGACCACTGATGCGCTCCCACCTTCACCTCAAACTGACAACTGTTCCCGTCTTTCGTCCTTACAGCTGTGCGCGCTCTTTTGTACATTGCCATCACTACTCTGATCAACCATTCCTCCACTCCTAACTTCCTCAATGCCCATGTCACTACTTCACGTGGAACCCTATCGAATGCTTTCTCCAGATCAACAAACCCAAGAAACAACTTCTTCCTCTTCTCCATGTACTTCTCCTGCAACTGCCTCACAATAAAAAGCGCGTCTGTCGTTCCTCTTCCTGGCATAAATCCAAACTGCATTTCGTCAATCTTCACTTTCTTCCTTATCCTCCTCTCCAACACCCTTTCCAATACCTTCATTCCATGCTCCAATAACTTTATCGCTCGATACGAGCCACAGTCCAGAGGGTCACCTTTCCCCTTGTATAGAGGGACGAGGGTACTCAGTTCCCAATCCACTGGAATGCGGCCTTCTTTCACAACCAGATTGCAGATCTCTGTCATTCTCTTCACACCCCAATTTCCCGCTGCCTTCAACATATCTCCCACAACTCCCGTCGGCCCTCCCGCTTTTCTATTCTTCATTGCTTTTATCGCTTCCTCAACTTCCTCCTCGGTTATCTTCTCTGCCAGTCCTAAAACTGGGTTACTCTCCATGTTGCCATCCCATTCATTCTCTGCATTCAACAGTATTTCCATATATCTCTTCCATCTTCCTTTAATTCCATCTGGGTCCACAACGATTTGTCCCACTTCATCCTTCAAGCAACTCACCCCCATCACATCACACCTCTCTTTCGCTATCTGCTTTGCAATCCTGAATACCGCTCTCTGACCCTCTTCCGAATCCAAGTGCTCTCCGAACATTTTCCTACATGCCTCCTGTGCCTTTGCTACCCCTTTCTTTGCAGCCTTCTTGGCTGCCTTATAACTTTCATGCTCTGCCTTTTCTGCCCCCATACCCTTCGCCTTCTGCCACTCCTTGAACTTCTTCCTCTTCTCGTCAATCTTCTTTCCAACTTCATCATCCCACCACCATGTTTCCGAGTGCCTCGGTGGTCCTTTTTTCCATCCACATACCTCACCAACGGCTCCCAACAGACTATCTTTCATTGACATCCAACCAATTTCCAGCTCAACCACATCATCGTCCACCATACTCAGCCTCTCGTTTAATGCCTCCCTCACTGTCACCTCTTTCAACCTCCACACCTTCCTTCTCGGTTGGTACTTCACCCGTCGAGCTCTCCTCGCACCTTTCACCCTTATGTCGCAGACAACCAAGTGGTGCTGTGAAACAGCCTCCTCCCCCGGGATCACCTTTGTGTCCCGGAGGTGCCCCCTATCTCGCCTACGCACCAGCAGGTAGTCAACGGTTGTCGTCGACCCACCTGACGTGTATGTAACAAGCTTATTATCCTCTTTCTGGAACTGAGTATTACAAATCAACAAATCAGCTCCATCAGCAAACTTCAAAATCCTTTCACCTTCTCCATTTCTCACACCATATCCGTAACCACCATGAACTCCCTCAAAACCATCCATACTCCTTCCCACATGTCCATTTAGGTCTCCTCCTACCACAACAACTTCCTCATCTTTCACGTTTTCCATCAGCTTCTCTATAGCACACCAGAACTTGGCCTTCTCTTCATCACTCCGACCAACCTGCGGAGCATATCCTGAGATGATGTTCACCAAGAGCTTTCAAATCATCATTTTCACCATCATCAACCTTTCACTCACTCTCGTCACACTCACCACACTGTCTACAAACTCCTCAGAAAACAGGACACCAACACCATTCATGCCCTCCGGGCACCCTTGCCACACAAACTTGTATTTCTGTCCCTGCCTACCCTTCACCATTCTCACACCACTTCCCTTCCATCTCGTCTCCCGCACACAACATATGTCCACTCTTCTTCTGACCAATACTTCCACCACTTCTCCTGATCTCCCTGTCATTGTCCCTACATTCCATGTCCCAAATCTCAGAAACCGATCTCCACGTCGGTAAAAGGGTTGGCGTCAGGAAGGGCATCCGGCCATAAAAACATTGCCTCAAAAAGGAAGAGAAAGGGAAAGGAAGGTAGGAAACACAGCTAACAGCAAGTAAAAGAGTTATTCGTTTAATAATGGCCTTGTGTTAGCTTGACGGTTTCGGTGGCTGGCTTGAAATATTCGGGTCCTGAGTTCAAGCCCCTGTAAAGCCAATAAATTAACACCAGGTGGGTTGACTCAGTCTGTCATCCTTCTGAAGGAGGCAAAATGAGTACCAAACAGGGGCATTGCATCACTGGCAGCCACACCACCAGAAAATGATGCAACCAGCAGCCACAGGCTGCATGTGAACCGCCCCAACAACAACAACAACAACATGCATTTTAAGGCCATTTTCCCTGCTAGAGCGGGGGTTAGCCTTGCGGTCCCCATGACGATCTTCTCCATCTTGCCCTATTTTCTGCATGTCTCCTTGTTAACCCCCTTGCCCGCATTTCTTCTTCCACCATCTTTAGCCAAGTCTTTCTCAGTCTTCCCCGTCCTCTACTTCCTTCTACATTCATTTCCATCACTCTTCTCAACCAGTCACTTTTATCCTTCCTCAACACATGACCAAACCATCTCAACCTGTTCCTCTTCACAGCATCAATCACAGGCTCTATTCCCATCATCTATTGCAATTCAAAATTTGTCTTCCTCTCTCTCAACGATACTCCGCACATCCATCGAACCATTCGCATTTCCACCTTTCCAACCTTCGTTGCTGCTCGACATTCATTACCCATGTCTCGCTCCCAAAAATCATAACACTTCTCACACATGCAACATACACCTTTCCCTTCAGCTTCAACGACACTCCCCTCCTCATCAGCACGCCACTCAGTTCCCGAAACTTCTTCCATGCACATCTCTCTCCAGCAACCGTTGCCGAGTCTGATCCACCTTCTCCATTCAGCATGTCTCCGAGGTAGCAAAATGTTTTCACACCTTCCAGCTTCACGCCTTCTCCAAGATCCAACTCAACATTTCCTCCATCTGCAGCTCCCTCTGTGCACACCTTACATTTGAATGTGTCTGCCACACTGGTAATGACCCTCTCAGACCACTACATTTTTGATGAACCCACTCAGCGCACATTGTACATTGAATGGAGTTCACTCCGACAGTCCGACACCCTTCCTGCACACAGCACAGGGCCACCTCCCAGTTCTTTCCACCTCACCACATGCTTTACCACAGGCCATCACCTTCGTCTTTCCGATATTCACCTTCAGACCTTTTGTCTCCATACATTCCTTCCACTTGTTCATCTTTTCCTTCAGTCCATCCATACTTTCTGCAATCAACACCAGATCATCTGCATACAACAACTCCCACAGTAAACCCTCCTTTATGGTCTGAGCCAGCACCTCCTTCACAGCTACAAATAGTAGTGGACTTAGTACCGACCCCTGGTGCACTCACACCTTCACCTCAAACTCACCACTGTTCCCGTCCTTCGTCCTTACAGCTGTGCGCGCTCTTTTGTACATTGTGTTACATATTTATATGAATGTATGTGAATTACCATTCAGGTCTTTGCTTATCCGTGTGTAGTATATTAAGTTGTTGTGTAGTTGTTGTGGTTGGAGGGTCAGGAGCCCTTCTGAGGGAGTGGCCGGAAACGGAAGTGACCGGAAACGGAAGAGGAAAAGACACGAGGAAAAAAGGACGATGATTATTCTTCCTCGCCCCGCTCCGACAAAAGGTGGGATCGACCTTGCGCTGCGTGGAACAGCGGCGTTCCGAAGCCTGGCTGGCGAGAGGAATTACCGGAGCGGGTACCTGCCCGGTGGAGACGTCAAGTTGACGTGGGGCCGTGCATCGAACCCGCGTCTGGCCTCGTTCGCGGCACCGTCCAAACAGACGCGTGCGGGTCGCACGTTGGGGCCTAACGCGCCTTGCAAGCGGCGTGGGGTTTGGCTTGCTCTACCGTATCCGCTTCGCGTGGCCACGAGGGGCTGCAGCCTCGGTGCCTGGTACGATACCTGCCCGGTGGAAAAACGTCCACCCGGGGTTCGTTCAACCGCCCGAGAGCGGCGACGGCGACCATCATCTTGGTCAGGAGGGGCCCAGACACATTGTGCGGGACCGAGACCAAAAGGGTGTCGTGAGTACTCACCGGGACACACATGTATAAGATGGCCATCTTACTCATAGGGAATTGATTGTGGCTGGGGAAGTGTTGATGGTAGTGTATTGTTGATTGCTCGGGGGAAAATCTCCGTGGTTGGGTCATTGAAATTGTATGGTATCATTACCATTGGAAATATATCCTTGAACACCAGTTGTCTCCTGGGTGAAATTCATAATCATATGGATTGCGTGGCGAAAGCGCATATATAATACAGCTTGCTGGCGGAGTTCCTCTCACGGTCCGGGGGTCACCGAGACCAGGTATTCACCGAGGTGACTACGTAACAGAATTGGGGGCTCGTCCAAATTACGATTTGCGGTTTCGCAATTGGGTCTACGTCCGGGATTTAAAATTGTATAAAATAATAAAATAATAATTTTTTTATTAATTAAAATTTATTAATTAATTATTAATTGGTAAATTTTTTTTGGAGAAATTGGGGTAAAGTCTTGGGTGGAGGTTAACAGGTGTTAACGATAGGCACCATGGCGTTTGTGGCACAGAACTTTGGGGTAACCCCGAGTGAGGCACAGTTCCGAGCGTTGCTAAAGTCGGACCTCTTGAAATTGGCCAAACATTTTAACTTGGAGGTCCGAACTAATTTGAGGAAGGCAGAGTTGCAGGCCATGGTGATACAATCTATGGTGGGATTAGGAACATGGGACGAGTTAGCCTGGGAGTGGCTACCCGAAGAACCAGAAGATGTTGAGCTCCGGAAACTGGAGTTGCAATTACGGAGCCAGGAACGGATTAAAGAAGAAGAAAGGAAAGCAGAAAAGGAAAGAGCAGAAGAAGAAAGGAAAGCAGAAAAGGAAAGAGCAGAAGAAGAAAGGAAAGCAGAAAAGGAAAGAGCAGAGGAAAGGAGAGTGGAACGAGAACTCCAGGAAAGGTTAAAAGAAGAAGAAAGGAAAGCAGAAAAGGAAAGAGCAGAAGAAGAAAGGAAAGCAGAAGCGAGGAGAGAAGAGAAACAAGCAGAGGAAAGGAGAGTGGAACGAGAACTCCAGGAAAGGTTAGCAGAAGAAGAAAGGAAAGCAGAAGCGAGGAGAGAAGAGAAACAAGCAGAGGAAAGGAGAGTGGAACGAGAACTCCAGGAAAGGTTAGAAGGGAGAAAAGCAGAGGAGAGGAGAGCTGCAAGGGACCTCGAAGCAGAGGAGAGAAAAGCGGAAAGGGAATTAAAGGAACGTGACATGGAGCTTCAGCAAGAAATCAAATTCAAGGAGCTGGAGTTAATGAGAGAACGGGGAGAGGCACCACCCTTGCTGACGGGGTCGACACCTAACCAGAAAACCTGGGATGTGGGCAGACATGTGAGGCTGGTTCCACCGTTCAGTGAAAAAGAAGTCGCGAAATTTTTTCCACACTTTGAGAAAGTGGCTCGACAATTAAACTGGCCGGAGGAGGCCTGGACCATACTCGTGCAAAGTGTGCTGGTGGGGAAAGCTCAGGAAATTTATTCGGCGCTACCAATGGACCAATGTGCAGATTATGAGGTACTGAAGAAGCACATCCTCAAGGCCTATGAGTTGGTTCCGGAAGCTTACAGGCAAAAATTCAGGAATGCCAGGAAGAGGGAGAGTGAGACCCATGTGGAGTTTGCCAGAGTGAAAGAAAACATGTTTGATCGGTGGTGTGAGTCAAAAGGAGTCGGGAAAGACTTCGAGACATTGCGGGACTTGATCCTGGTGGAGGAATTCCAGCAGTGTGTCCACGAGGACATCAAGGTGTACCTGCAGGAAAAGAAGGTACCAAAGTTGTGGGACGCAGCCACCATGGCAGATGATTATGCCTTAACCCACCGAATAGGGGTCCACGAACCTAACTCCTCGCCTAGATCTCCGCAGGGGAGGTGGGGAACAGCAGGTGCGGAGAACGACCATACATGGCGGCGGCCTCGAGATGATTATGGGGACAACTATGATACCCCACCGGTTCGAAATCAGAGGGATGCGGGCCCAAGACAAACTTATAGTTCGGGGGGCCCGAGGCAGACCCCGAGTTTTTCCTCCGGGCCTACTTGCGCGTTTTGCAAGAAACCTGGACACTTGATATCCAGTTGTTACCTCATGAAAAGGGACAACCCAGAGCGGAGTCCGACTATTACAACTCCGAATGCGATGGCTAGCGTAAGAAATCGCCATCAAAAGGGTTACCAACCATTTATTTCAGAGGGGTTTGTGTCACTGGATGGAGCCTCGAATAACCGGAGACCGGTTAGGATATTGAGGGACACAGGGGCCCATCAATCTTTAATGCTTGAAGGCATTTTGCCATGGTCCGAGGAGACGGCAACGGGGGATAGTGTTCGTTTACAGGGGGTCGGGGGCGGTGTTAGTGCTCCCCTTCAGGTCATCCAGTTGGAGTCCGATTTGGTGTCAGGACCGGTCACCGTCGGTTTACAAGCCACGCTTCCTGTAGAGGGTGTATCTGTGGTTATCGGGAATGATTTGGCCGGGGGTCAAGTTTATGGTAACCTGAGGGTTGGTAAAGAGCCCAGCAGGGAAAATAACACCACACCAGCTCGGGATGGCGACAAAAGTGCCAAGTTATTTGTAGGGGGACTGAACTTCAAAACAGAGGAAGAAGTTCTGACCTCTGTCTTCAACAGATATGGGCCGCTGGTGGAAGTGCGGTTGGTAAGAGACTGGGAAACGCAACAGTCAAGAGGGTTTGGCTTTGTCACGTTTGCCAGCACAAAAGACGCCAGAGAGGCAGAGAAGAATTGGAATGGCAAGGATTTGGAGGGTCGGACCATAACAGTAGGGAAGGCATTTCGTAGGCGTCGAGAGGTCTACAGGAGAGGACAACTGGGCGGTAGTTTTGGTAGTGGCCGAGAATGAGACCGCTATTCATGGGACTACAGGGACCAGTGGTCCCACCCTAATTATTAGGGAAGTTCTGAGAAGTTGAAGCACTGAAGGCGGCGGAGCCGCCGAGCCAAGATTCCTACACGAATTAACCGTGAACGCCGTTCCTAAAGGCGTCCATGCAGTGAACTTTCATGCACGGACTAACCGTGAACTCCACGTTCCTCAAGGCGCCCATGTAGAGAACTTTCCTGCACGGACTAACCGTGAACTTCGCGTTCCTAAAGGCATCCATGTAGTGAATACTCGGCTTGGCCTCCCGGAAAAAGTGCTATCGAGTTGCTTAACTTTGGATCTTTCATCAACCCCTTAACCTTCATTCCCAAGAAACTGACGGTCAAAGTCAGAGGGTCATGAGATGGAGTTTGATTTGGCAGGGACAATGTCGTTGTTGGTACTTAGTCCAGAGGGAGTAATCTGGAGGGGTTGTGGTGAAATTTTGGTTGCTTTATTTTTAAGTGATAACTGTGCCCGGGGGGAACGGATAATGTGGGGGGGGTTGAGTTATCTGGTTTGTTTCTCCAAATTGGCCGGCAAAGAAAGTTTTCGCTGGGTTCAAACTTTCTTTCTTGAAGGGGGGGAGTGTTACATATTTATATGAATGTATGTGAATTACCATTCAGGTCTTTGCTTATCCGTGTGTAGTATATTAAGTTGTTGTGTAGTTGTTGTGGTTGGAGGGTCAGGAGCCCTTCTGAGGGAGTGGCCGGAAACGGAAGTGACCGGAAACGGAAGAGGAAAAGACACGAGGAAAAAAGGACGATGATTATTCTTCCTCGCCCCGCTCCGACAAAAGGTGGGATCGACCTTGCGCTGCGTGGAACAGCGGCGTTCCGAAGCCTGGCTGGCGAGAGGAATTACCGGAGCGGGTACCTGCCCGGTGGAGACGTCAAGTTGACGTGGGGCCGTGCATCGAACCCGCGTCTGGCCTCGTTCGCGGCACCGTCCAAACAGACGCGTGCGGGTCGCACGTTGGGGCCTAACGCGCCTTGCAAGCGGCGTGGGGTTTGGCTTGCTCTACCGTATCCGCTTCGCGTGGCCACAAGGGGCTGCAGCCTCGGTGCCTGGTACGATACCTGCCCAGTGGAAAAACGTCCACCCGGGGTTCGTTCAACCGCCCGAGAGCGGCGACGGCGACCATCATCTTGGTCAGGAGGGGCCCAGAGACATTGTGCGGGACCGAGACCAAAAGGGTGTCGTGAGTACTCACCGGGACACACATGTATAAGATGGCCATCTTACTCATAGGGAATTGATTGTGGCTGGGGAAGTGTTGATGGTAGTGTATTGTTGATTGCTCGGGGGAAAATCTCCGTGGTTGTGTCATTGAAATATTGTTGATGGTTGTGTATTGTTGATTGCTCAGGGAAAATCTCCGTGGTTGGGTCATTGAAATTGTATGGTATCATTACCATTGGAAATATATCCTTGAACACCAGTTGTCTCCTGGGTGAAATTCATAATCATATGGATTGCGTGGCGAAAGCGCATATATAATACAGCTTGCTGGCGGAGTTCCTCTCACGGTCCGGGGGTCACCGAGACCAGGTATTCACCGAGGTGACCACGTAACAATTGCCATAACTACTCTGATCAACCATTCCTCCACTCCTAACTTCCTCAATGCCCATGTCAATACTTTACGTGGAACCCTATCGAATGCTTTCTCCAGATCAACAAACCCAAGAAACAACTTCTTCCTCTTCTCCATGTACTTCTCCTGCAACTGCCTCACAATAAAAAGCGCGTCTGTCGTTCCTCTTCCTGGCATAAATCCAAACTGCATTTCGTAGATCTTCACTTTCTTCCTTATCCTCCTCTCCAACACCCTTTCCAATACCGTAATTCCATACTCCAATTGTCTGCTGCATACCAAAACCAACAGTGCTTCATCCGATGGTGTACCTTTTTGAAAATTAATTAAATAAGTCATTAATCGAAAAAATTAAACAATTAATTGAGTAATTAATTAATAATTAATCGATTAATTGATTAAGCAATAAATAAAAAAAATATCCTTTATAGCCACATCACTTGGTCACTGTCATGTCCAAATATGAGCTTTGTAGATGAAAAGGTGCCGGAGATATTGCCCAGATGAGAAAGAAAAGAAATAAATGATTAATAATGAAAAAAAATTAATAATAATCATAAAGTAATTAAATAATTAATCAATTGGCTAACAGAATACCGAAACCACCACCATTTCATCTGAAACTGTAACTTAAAAATAATCAGTTAATTAAGTCATTAATTGAATAATTAAATAATTAATCAATTAATTGATTAATCAATAAATCAAAAATAGACTTTATAGCAAAATCAGTTGGTCATTATTGTGTCCAAATATCAGCTTCCAAGCTCAAAAGGTGCCTGAGATAATGTCCAGATGAGCAAGGAAATAAATAAGTACTTAATTAATTGATAATAATTAAATAACGAATCAATTAATTGATTAATCAAAAAACTAAAATTAGAGTTTTTGCTAAAGCACTTGCTCACGATTATGCCGAAATTTCATCTTCCTTGCTCAAAGGATGGCTAAGATATCGCCCAGACAAACAAGAAAACAAGAAACCGGAGTGAAAACTGAGTACTCCCTTTCAGCACGTGTCATTGCCGGGTCCTCTTCAATGCCTGGCAATGACATCATGCAGCGCCTGGACATGGCATAGGAAAGGAGCGGTGTACAACAAGCACAGATACATTCAAAGTACACTGCCCCCATGACAAATAAATAAAAACATATGTCACCCCCAGGGTGAACGGTATCTTGCCAAAATGTGAAAATTCCGTTTTTTCGTCATGACGTCATCAAATGACGTCATAGCGTCAAACTGTTTACAGATCTGGGAAGCACTCATCAAGGGCATTCATATGAGGTATTACTCGATATGGTACCTACGATTTCAAAATTTGACCTTGGGGTCAATAATTTTCGACCTCCAGCGCTAACCATGAAGGTCAAGGCCGATCGCCACCAAAAACTAATCAGCTGAGCGCCGGACCATATACTAGATTCCCATGAAGTTTGGAGACGATCCGATCAAAGTTACTCAAAAAATAAGGGTTTCGTTGACCTCCATGATTGACCGCAAAGTGACCTTGACCTTTGACCTTGACCTTCAAAATTTTGTGTGCTGAAGGGTATCTCTATAGGACTCTGATATGCGAAGTTACAGGAGTTTCCAATAATAACTGTGGTCTACAGAGTGATCTAAACGTGAAAAAAAAATGATTAACCACAAACAAAAAAACAAAAAAACAAACATACAAGCTGACTAATACATCTTGCAAAAACTTCGTTTTGGCAAGATAATAAATGACATCCTCTAGTGTGGCATTGCTGGGGCGCCTTTGGCACCTGGCAATACCGCAATGTGGCGCATATACCGCTAAGCGGCCATGCGGCGGTATTGGGAGGGAGAGGTGTACAATTAATTTATTTATTTATTGTGAAATAAAATAAAATAAATAATAATCGTAAAAGAATTAATTTATTAATCAATTGGCTAATAGCATACCTAAACCACCAGTGTTTCAGCCAAATCTGTAACTTTTTGAAAATTAATTAAATAATCAATGAATCAAAAATAAAATAATTAATCGTTTGTTTGACTAATCAATAAATAATTCATCGATTAATTAGTTAATCAATAAATCCAAAATATCCTTAAAAGCCACATCACTTTGTCACTATCGTGTCTAAATATTAGCTTCCTCGCTGAAAAGGTGCCTGAGATATTGCCCAGATGAGAAAGAAAATAAATAAGTGATTAATAACGAAAATAAATAAATAATAATTGTAAAATAATTAAACTATTAATCAATTGGCGAATAGAATACCGAAAACACCCCCATTTCAACCCAATCTGTAACTTAAAAAAAATAGTCATTAATCAAATAATTAAATAATTAATTGCTGTAATCAATAAATAATTAATCGATTCATTGATTAATCAATAAATCAAAAATATCCTTTATAGCTACATCACTTGTTCACTGTCATGTCCAAATATCAGCTTCCCAGCTCAAAAGGTGCCTGAGATAGTGAGATATTGCCCAGAAGAGAAAAGAAAGAAATAAGTACTTTTAATTAATCGATAATAATTAAGTAACTAATCAATTAATTGATTAATCAAAAATATATATCGTTTTTGCCAAAGCACTTGCTCACTATTGTGCCTAAATTTCATCTTCCTAGCTCAGAGGATGGCTGAGATATCACCCGGACAAACAAACAAACAAATAAAAACATATGTCACCCCCAGGGTGAACCGTATCTTGCCAAAATGTGAAAATTCCGTTTTTTCGTCATGACGTCATCAAATGACGTCATAGCGTCAAACTGTTTACAGATCTGGGAAGCACTCATCAAGGGCATTCATATGAGGTATTACTCGATATGGTACCTACGATTTCAAAATTTGACCTTGGGGTCAATAATTTTCGACCTCCAGCGCTAACCATGAAGGTCAAGGCCGATCGCCACCAAAAACTAATCAGCTGAGCGCCGGACCATATACTAGATTCCCATGAAGTTTGGAGACGATCCGATCAAAGTTACTCAAAAAATTAGTGTTTCGTCGACCTCCATGATTGACCGCAAAGTGACCTTGACCTTTGACCTTGACCTTCAAAATTTTGTGTGCTGAAGGGTATCTCTATAGGACTCTGATATGCGAAGTTACAGGAGTTTCCAATAATAACTGTGGTCTACAGAGTGATCTAAACGTGAAAAAAAATGATTAACCACAAACAAAAAAACAAATGAACATATGTCACCCACAGGGTGAACCGTATCTTGCCATTTGACCTTGACCTTAATAATTTCGTATGGTGAATAGTATGTCTTCATGACCAACGCACATGAAATATTGAAAGATTTTGATGAGAACTGAGGAAATAATTTTTTCATGAAAATTCCGTTTTTTCGTCATGACGTCATCAAATGACGTCATAGCGTCAAACTGTTTACAGATCTGGGAAGCACTCATCAAGGGCATTCATATGAGGTATTACTCGATATGGTACCTACGATTTCAAAATTTGACCTTGGGGTCAATAATTTTCGACCTCCAGCGCTAACCATGAAGGTCAAGGCCGATCGCCACCAAAAACTAATCAGCTGAGCGCCGGACCATATACTAGATTCCCATGAAGTTTGGAGACGATCCGATCAAAGTTACTCAAAAAATTAGTGTTTCGTCGACCTCCATGATTGACCACAAAGTGACCTTGACCTTTGACCTTGACCTTCAAAATTTTGTGTGCTGAAGGGTATCTCTATAGGACTCTGATATGCGAAGTTACAGGAGTTTCCAATAATAACTGTGGTCTACAGAGTGATCTAAACGTGAAAAAAAATGATTAACCACAAACAAATGAATGACCTTCAAAATGACCTTGAAGGTCAAGGCCGATCGACACCAAAAACTAATCAGCTGAGCGCCATACCACACCCTATATACCCACCAAGTTTGGAGATCATAAGATCAAAGTTACTCAAAAAATAAGGGTTTCGTTGACCTCCATGATTGACCGCAAAGTGACCTTGACCTTTGACCTTGACCTTCAAAATTTTGTGTGCTGAAGGGTATCTCTATAGGACTCTGATATGCGAAGTTACAGGAGTTTCCAATAATAACTGTGGTCTACAGAGTGATCTAAACGTGAAAAAAAAATGATTAACCACAAACAAAAAAACAAACAAAATAAAACATCACCCACAGGGTGAACCGTATCTTGCCAGGGTTTCGTTGACCTCCATGATTGACCGCAAAGTGACCTTGACCTTTGACCTTGACCTTAATAATTTCGTATGGTGAATAGTATGTCTTCATGGCCAACGCACATGAAATATTGAAAGATTTTGATGAGAACTGAGGAAATAATTTTTTCATGAAAATTCCGTTTTTTCGTCATGACGTCATCAAATGACGTCATAGCGTCAAACTGTTTACAGATCTGGGAAGCACTCATCAAGGGCATTCATATGAGGTATTACTCGATATGGTACCTACGATTTCAACATTTGACCTTGGGGTCAATAATTTTCGACCTCCAGCGCTAACCATGAAGGTCAAGACCGATCGCCACCAAAAACTAATCAGCTGAGCGCCGGACCATATACTAGATTCCCATGAAGTTTGGAGACGATCCGATCAAAGTTACTCAAAAAATAAGGGTTTCAACATTTGACCTTGGGGTCAATAATTTTCGACCTCCAGCGCTAACCATGAAGGTCAAGGTCGATCGCCACCAAAAACTAATCAGCTGAGCGCCGGACCATATACTAGATTCCCATGAAGTTTGGAGACGATCCGATCAAAGTTACTCAAAAAATAAGGGTTTCGTCGACCTCCATGATTGACCACAAAGTGACCTTGACCTTTGACCTTGACCTTCAAAATTTTGTGTGCTGAAGGGTATCTCTATAGGACTCTGATATGCGAAGTTACATGCGAAGATATGCGAAGATATGGTACCTACGATTTCAACATTTGACCTTGGGGTCAATAATTTTCGACCTCCAGCACTAACCATGAAGGTCAAGGCCGATCGCCACCAAAAACTAATCAGCTGAGCGCCGGACCATATACTAGATTCCCATGAAGTTTGGAGACGATCCGATCAAAGTTACTCAAAAAATTAGTGTTTCGTCGACCTCCATGATTGACCACAAAGTGACCTTGACCTTTGACCTTGACCTTCAAAATTTTGTGTGCTGAAGGGTATCTCTATAGGACTCTGATATGCGAAGTTACAGGAGTTTCCAATAATAACTGTGGTCTACAGAGTGATCTAAACGTGAAAAAAAATGATTAACCACAAACAAATGAATGACCTTCAAAATGACCTTGAAGGTCAAGGCCGATCGACACCAAAAACTAATCAGCTGAGCGCCATACCACACCCTATATACCCACCAAGTTTGGAGATCATAAGATCAAAGTTACTCAAAAAATAAGGGTTTCGTTGACCTCCATGATTGACCGCAAAGTGACCTTGACCTTTGACCTTGACCTTCAAATTTTTGTGTGCTGAAGGGTATCTCTATAGGACTCTGATATGCGAAGTTACAGGAGTTTCCAATAATAACTGTGGTCTACAGAGTGATCTAAACGTGAAAAAAAAATGATTAACCACAAACAAAAAAACAAACAAAATAAACCTATGTCACCCACAGGGTGAACCGTATCTTGCCAAAATGTGAACATGAGTGACTTGCTTCAGGTCACACTGAGGTGAACAGAACTGCTATCCACTAGAAGCGACTCTTTGAGGAATGTCTGCCCACGAGATATTGAAAGATTTTGATGAGAACTGAGGAAATAATTTTTTCATGAAAATTCCGTTTTTTCGTCATGACGTCATCAAATGACGTCATAGCGTCAAACTGTTTACAGATCTGGGAAGCACTCATCAAGGGCATTCATATGAGGTATTACTCGATATGGTACCTACGATTTCAAAATTTGACCTTGGGGTCAATAATTTTCGACCTCCAGCGCTAACCATGAAGGTCAAGGCCGATCGCCACCAAAAACTAATCAGCTGAGCGCCGGACCATATACTAGATTCCCATGAAGTTTGGAGACGATCCGATCAAAGTTACTCAAAAAATAACGATTTTAACATTTGACCTTGGGGTCAATAATTTTCGAACTCCAGCGCTAACCATGAAGGTCAAGGCCGATCGCCACCAAAAACTAATCAGCTGAGCGCCGGACCATATACTAGATTCCCATGAAGTTTGGAGACGATCCGATCAAAGTTACTCAAAAAATAACGATTTCAACATTTGACCTTGGGGTCAATAATTTTCGACCTCCAGCGCTAACCATGAAGGTCAAGGCCGATCGCCACCAAAAACTAATCAGCTGAGCGCCGGACCATATACTAGATTCCCATGAAGTTTGGAGACGATCCGATCAAAGTTACTCAAAAAATAAGGGTTTCGTCGACCTCCATGATTGACCACAAAGTGACCTTGACCTTTGACCTTGACCTTCAAAATTTTGTGTGCTGAAGGGTATCTCTATAGGACTCTGATATGCGAAGTTACATGCGAAGATATGCGAAGATATGGTACCTACGATTTCAACATTTGACCTTGGGGTCAATAATTTTCGACCTCCAGCGCTAACCATGAAGGTCAAGGCCGATCGCCACCAAAAACTAATCAGCTGAGCGCCGGACCATACACTAGATTCCCATGAAGTTTGGAGACGATCCGATCAAAGTTACTCAAAAAATAAGGGTTTCAACATTTGACCTTGGGGTCAATAATTTTCGACCTCCAGCGCTAACCATGAAGGTCAAGGCCGATCGCCACCAAAAACTAATCAGCTGAGCGCCGGACCATATACTAGATTCCCATGAAGTTTGGAGACGATCCGATCAAAGTTACTCAAAAAATAAGGGTTTCGTCGACCTCCATGATTGACCACAAAGTTACCTTGACCTTTGACCTTGACCTTCAAAATTTTGTGTGCTGAAGGGTATCTCTATAGGACTCTGATATGCCAAGTTACATGCGAAGATATGCGAAGATATGGTACCTACGATTTCAACATTTGACCTTGGGGTCAATAATTTTCGACCTCCAGCGCTAACCATGAAGGTCAAGGCCGATCGCCACCAAAAACTAATCAGCTGAGCGCCGGACCATATACTAGATTCCCATGAAGTTTGGAGACGATCCGATCAAAGTTACTCAAAAAATAACGATTTCAACATTTGACCTTGGGGTCAATAATTTTCGACCTCCAGCGCTAACCATGAAGGTCAAGGCCGATCGCCACCAAAAACTAATCAGCTGAGCGCCGGACCATATACTAGATTCCCATGAAGTTTGGAGACGATCCGATCAAAGTTACTCAAAAAATAAGGGTTTCGTCGACCTCCATGATTGACCACAAAGTGACCTTGACCTTTGACCTTGACCTTCAAAATTTTGTGTGCTGAAGGGTATCTCTATAGGACTCTGATATGCGAAGTTACAGGAGTTTCCAATAATAACTGTGGTCTACAGAGTGATCTGAAGGTCAAGGTCAAAGGTCAAGGTCGACCTCCAGCGCTAACCATGAAGGTCAAGGCCGATCGCCACAAAAAACTAATCAGCTGAGCGCCGGACCATATACTAGATTCCCATGAAGTTTGGAGACGATCCGATCAAAGTTACTCAAAAAATAACGATTTCAACATTTGACCTTGGGGTCAATAATTTTCGACCTCCAGCGCTAACCATGAAGGTCAAGGCCGATCGCCACCAAAAACTAATCAGCTGAGCGCCGGACCATATACTAGATTCCCATGAAGTTTGGAGACGATCCGATCAAAGTTACTCAAAAAATAAGGGTTTCGTCGACCTCCATGATTGACCACAAAGTGACCTTGACCTTTGACCTTGACCTTCAAAATTTTGGGTGCTGAAGGGTATCTCTATAGGACTCTGATATGCGAAGTTACAGGAGTTTCCAATAATAACTGTGGTCTACAGAGTGATCTAAACGTGGAAAAAAAATGATTAACCACAAACAAAAAAACAAAAAAAAAAACAAACAAAAAAACAAACATACAAGCTGACTAATACATCTAGCAAAAACTTCGTTTTGGCAAGATAATAAAACATCACCCACAGGGTGAACCGTATCTTGCCAGGGTTTCGTTGACCTCCATGATTGACTGCAAAGTGACCTTGACCTTTGACCTTGACCTTAATAATTTCGTATGGTGAATAGTATGTCTTCATGACCAACGCACATGAAATATTGAAAGATTTTGATGAGAACTGAGGAAATAATTTTTTCATGAAAATTCCGTTTTTTCGTCATGACGTCATCAAATGACGTCATAGCGTCAAACTGTTTACAGATCTGGGAAGCACTCATCAAGGGCATTCATATGAGGTATTACTCGATATGGTACCTACGATTTCAACATTTGACCTTGGGGTCAATAATTTTCGACCTCCAGCGCTAACCATGAAGGTCAAGACCGATCGCCACCAAAAACTAATCAGCTGAGCGCCGGACCATATACTAGATTCCCATGAAGTTTGGAGACGATCCGATCAAAGTTACTCAAAAAATAAGGGTTTCAACATTTGACCTTGGGGTCAATAATTTTCGACCTCCAGCGCTAACCATGAAGGTCAAGGTCGATCGCCACCAAAAACTAATCAGCTGAGCGCCGGACCATATACTAGATTCCCATGAAGTTTGGAGACGATCCGATCAAAGTTACTCAAAAAATAAGGGTTTCGTCGACCTCCATGATTGACCACAAAGTGACCTTGACCTTTGAGCTTGACCTTCAAAATTTTGTGTGCTGAAGGGTATCTCTATAGGACTCTGATATGCGAAGTTACATGCGAAGATATGCGAAGATATGGTACCTACGATTTCAACATTTGACCTTGGGGTCAATAATTTTCGACCTCCAGCACTAACCATGAAGGTCAAGGCCGATCGCCACCAAAAACTAATCAGCTGAGCGCCGGACCATATACTAGATTCCCATGAAGTTTGGAGACGATCCGATCAAAGTTACTCAAAAAATAAGGGTTTCAACATTTGACCTTGGGGTCAATAATTTTCGACCTCCAGCGCTAACCATGAAGGTCAAGGCCGATCGCCACCAAAAACTAATCAGCTGAGCGCCGGACCATATACTAGATTCCCATGAAGTTTGGAGACGATCCGATCAAAGTTACTCAAAAAATAAGGGTTTCGTCGACCTCCATGATTGACCACAAAGTGACCTTGACCTTTGACCTTGACCTTCAAAATTTTGTGTGCTGAAGGGTATCTCTATAGGACTCTGATATGCGAAGTTACATGCGAAGATATGCGAAGATATGGTACCTACGATTTCAACATTTGACCTTGGGGTCAATAATTTTCGACCTCCAGCACTAACCATGAAGGTCAAGGCCGATCGCCACCAAAAACTAATCAGCTGAGCGCCGGACCATATACTAGATTCCCATGAAGTTTGGAGACGATCCGATCAAAGTTACTCAAAAAATAAGGGTTTCGTCGACCTCCATGATTGACCACAAAGTGACCTTGACCTTTGACCTTGACCTTCAAAATTTTGTGTGCTGAAGGGTATCTCTATAGGACTCTGATATGCGAAGTTACATGCGAAGATATGCGAAGATATGGTACCTACGATTTCAACATTTGACCTTGGGGTCAATAATTTTCGACCTCCAGCACTAACCATGAAGGTCAAGGCCGATCGCCACCAAAAACTAATCAGCTGAGCGCCGGACCATATACTAGATTCCCATGAAGTTTGGAGACGATCCGATCAAAGTTACTCAAAAAATAAGGGTTTCAACATTTGACCTTGGGGTCAATAATTTTCGACCTCCAGCGCTAACCATGAAGGTCAAGGCCGATCGCCACCAAAAACTAATCAGCTGAGCGCCGGACCATATACTAGATTCCCATGAAGTTTGGAGACGATCCGATCAAAGTTACTCAAAAAATAAGGGTTTCGTCGACCTCCATGATTGACCACAAAGTGACCTTGACCTTTGACCTTGACCTTCAAAATTTTGTGTGCTGAAGGGTATCTCTATAGGACTCTGATATGCGAAGTTACATGCGAAGATATGCGAAGATATGGTACCTACGATTTCAACATTTGACCTTGGGGTCAATAATTTTCGACCTCCAGCGCTAACCATGAAGGTCAAGGCCGATCGCCACCAAAAACTAATCAGCTGAGCGCCGGACCATATACTAGATTCCCATGAAGTTTGGAGACGATCCGATCAAAGTTACTCAAAAAATAAGGGTTTCAACATTTGACCTTGGGGTCAATAATTTTCGACCTCCAGCGCTAACCATGAAGGTCAAGGCCGATCGCCACCAAAAACTAATCAGCTGAGCGCCGGACCATATACTAGATTCCCATGAAGTTTGGAGACGATCCGATCAAAGTTACTCAAAAAATAAGGGTTTCGTCCACCTCCATGATTGACCACAAAGTGACCTTGACCTTTGACCTTGACCTTCAAAATTTTGTGTGCTGAAGGGTATCTCTATAGGACTCTGATATGCGAAGTTACAGGAGTTTCCAATAATAACTGTGGTCTACAGAGTGATCTAAACGTGGAAAAAAAATGATTAACCACAAACAAAAAAACAAAAAAACAAAAAAACAAAAAAACAAACATACAAGCTGACTAATACATCTTGCAAAAACTTCGTTTTGGCAAGATAATAAAAACATATGTCACCCACAGGGTGAACCGTATCTTGCCAAAATGTGAAAATTCCGTTTTTTCGTCATGACGTCATCAAATGACGTCATAGCGTCAAACTGTTTACAGATCTGGGAAGCACTCATCAAGGGCATTCATATGAGGTATTACTCGATATGGTACCTACGATTTCAAAATTTGACCTTGGGGTCAATAATTTTCGACCTCCAGCGCTAACCATGAAGGTCAAGGCCGATCGCCACCAAAAACTAATCAGCTGAGCGCCGGACCATATACTAGATTCCCATGAAGTTTGGAGACGATCCGATCAAAGTTACTCAAAAAATTAGTGTTTCGTCGACCTCCATGATTGACCGCAAAGTGACCTTGACCTTTGACCTTGACCTTCAAAATTTTGTGTGCTGAAGGGTATCTCTATAGGACTCTGATATGCGAAGTTACAGGAGTTTCCAATAATAACTGTGGTCTACAGAGTGATCTAAACGTGAAAAAAAATGATTAACCACAAACAAAAAAACAAATGAACATATGTCACCCACAGGGTGAACCGTATCTTGCCATTTGACCTTGACCTTAATAATTTCGTATGGTGAATAGTATGTCTTCATGACCAACGCACATGAAATATTGAAAGATTTTGATGAGAACTGAGGAAATAATTTTTTCATGAAAATTCCGTTTTTTCGTCATGACGTCATCAAATGACGTCATAGCGTCAAACTGTTTACAGATCTGGGAAGCACTCATCAAGGGCATTCATATGAGGTATTACTCGATATGGTACCTACGATTTCAAAATTTGACCTTGGGGTCAATAATTTTCGACCTCCAGCGCTAACCATGAAGGTCAAGGCCGATCGCCACCAAAAACTAATCAGCTGAGCGCCGGACCATATACTAGATTCCCATGAAGTTTGGAGACGATCCGATCAAAGTTACTCAAAAAATTAGTGTTTCGTCGACCTCCATGATTGACCACAAAGTGACCTTGACCTTTGACCTTGACCTTCAAAATTTTGTGTGCTGAAGGGTATCTCTATAGGACTCTGATATGCGAAGTTACAGGAGTTTCCAATAATAACTGTGGTCTACAGAGTGATCTAAACGTGAAAAAAAATGATTAACCACAAACAAATGAATGACCTTCAAAATGACCTTGAAGGTCAAGGCCGATCGACACCAAAAACTAATCAGCTGAGCGCCATACCACACCCTATATACCCACCAAGTTTGGAGATCATAAGATCAAAGTTACTCAAAAAATAAGGGTTTCGTTGACCTCCATGATTGACCGCAAAGTGACCTTGACCTTTGACCTTTGACCTTCAAAATTTTGTGTGCTGAAGGGTATCTCTATAGGACTCTGATATGCGAAGTTACAGGAGTTTCCAATAATAACTGTGGTCTACAGAGTGATCTAAACGTGAAAAAAAAAATGATTAACCACAAACAAAAAAACAAACAAAATAAAACATCACCCACAGGGTGAACCGTATCTTGCCAGGGTTTCGTTGACCTCCATGATTGACCGCAAAGTGACCTTGACCTTTGACCTTGACCTTAATAATTTCGTATGGTGAATAGTATGTCTTCATGACCAACGCACATGAAATATTGAAAGATTTTGATGAGAACTGAGGAAATAATTTTTTCATGAAAATTCCGTTTTTTCGTCATGACGTCATCAAATGACGTCATAGCGTCAAACTGTTTACAGATCTGGGAAGCACTCATCAAGGGCATTCATATGAGGTATTACTCGATATGGTACCTACGATTTCAACATTTGACCTTGGGGTCAATAATTTTCGACCTCCAGCGCTAACCATGAAGGTCAAGACCGATCGCCACCAAAAACTAATCAGCTGAGCGCCGGACCATATACTAGATTCCCATGAAGTTTGGAGACGATCCGATCAAAGTTACTCAAAAAATAAGGGTTTCAACATTTGACCTTGGGGTCAATAATTTTCGACCTCCAGCGCTAACCATGAAGGTCAAGGTCGATCGCCACCAAAAACTAATCAGCTGAGCGCCGGACCATATACTAGATTCCCATGAAGTTTGGAGACGATCCGATCAAAGTTACTCAAAAAATAAGGGTTTCGTCGACCTCCATGATTGACCACAAAGTGACCTTGACCTTTGACCTTGACCTTCAAAATTTTGTGTGCTGAAGGGTATCTCTATAGGACTCTGATATGCGAAGTTACATGCGAAGGTATGCGAAGATATGGTACCTACGATTTCAACATTTGACCTTGGGGTCAATAATTTTAGACCTCCAGCACTAACCATGAAGGTCAAGGCCGATCGCCACCAAAAACTAATCAGCTGAGCGCCGGACCATATACTAGATTCCCATGAAGTTTGGAGACGATCCGATCAAAGTTACTCAAAAAATTAGTGTTTCGTCGACCTCCATGATTGACCACAAAGTGACCTTGACCTTTGACCTTGACCTTCAAAATTTTGTGTGCTGAAGGGTATCTCTATAGGACTCTGATATGCGAAGTTACAGGAGTTTCCAATAATAACTGTGGTCTACAGAGTGATCTAAACGTGAAAAAAAATGATTAACCACAAACAAATGAATGACCTTCAAAATGACCTTGAAGGTCAAGGCCGATCGACACCAAAAACTAATCAGCTGAGCGCCATACCACACCCTATATACCCACCAAGTTTGGAGATCATAAGATCAAAGTTACTCAAAAAATAAGGGTTTCGTTGACCTCCATGATTGACCGCAAAGTGACCTTGACCTTTGACCTTGACCTTCAAATTTTTGTGTGCTGAAGGGTATCTCTATAGGACTCTGATATGCGAAGTTACAGGAGTTTCCAATAATAACTGTGGTCTACAGAGTGATCTAAACGTGAAAAAAAAATGATTAACCACAAACAAAAAAACAAACAAAATAAACCTATGTCACCCACAGGGTGAACCGTATCTTGCCAAAATGTGAACATGAGTGACTTGCTTCAGGTCACACTGAGGTGAACAGAACTGCTATCCACTAGAAGCGACTCTTTGAGGAATGTCTGCCCACGAGATATTGAAAGATTTTGATGAGAACTGAGGAAATAATTTTTTCATGAAAATTCCGTTTTTTCGTCATGACGTCATCAAATGACGTCATAGCGTCAAACTGTTTACAGATCTGGGAAGCACTCATCAAGGGCATTCATATGAGGTATTACTCGATATGGTACCTACGATTTCAAAATTTGACCTTGGGGTCAATAATTTTCGACCTCCAGCGCTAACCATGAAGGTCAAGGCCGATCGCCACCAAAAACTAATCAGCTGAGCGCCGGACCATATACTAGATTCCCATGAAGTTTGGAGACGATCCGATCAAAGTTACTCAAAAAATAACGATTTTAACATTTGACCTTGGGGTCAATAATTTTCGAACTCCAGCGCTAACCATGAAGGTCAAGGCCGATCGCCACCAAAAACTAATCAGCTGAGCGCCGGACCATATACTAGATTCCCATGAAGTTTGGAGACGATCCGATCAAAGTTACTCAAAAAATAACGATTTCAACATTTGACCTTGGGGTCAATAATTTTCGACCTCCAGCGCTAACCATGAAGGTCAAGGCCGATCGCCACCAAAAACTAATCAGCTGAGCGCCGGACCATATACTAGATTCCCATGAAGTTTGGAGACGATCCGATCAAAGTTACTCAAAAAATAAGGGTTTCGTCGACCTCCATGATTGACCACAAAGTGACCTTGACCTTTGACCTTGACCTTCAAAATTTTGTGTGCTGAAGGGTATCTCTATAGGACTCTGATATGCGAAGTTACATGCGAAGATATGCGAAGATATGGTACCTACGATTTCAACATTTGACCTTGGGGTCAATAATTTTCGACCTCCAGCGCTAACCATGAAGGTCAAGGCCGATCGCCACCAAAAACTAATCAGCTGAGCGCCGGACCATATACTAGATTCCCATGAAGTTTGGAGACGATCCGATCAAAGTTACTCAAAAAATAAGGGTTTCAACATTTGACCTTGGGGTCAATAATTTTCGACCTCCAGCGCTAACCATGAAGGTCAAGGCCGATCGCCACCAAAAACTAATCAGCTGAGCGCCGGACCATATACTAGATTCCCATGAAGTTTGGAGACGATCCGATCAAAGTTACTCAAAAAATAAGGGTTTCGTCGACCTCCATGATTGACCACAAAGTTACCTTGACCTTTGACCTTGACCTTCAAAATTTTGTGTGCTGAAGGGTATCTCTATAGGACTCTGATATGCCAAGTTACATGCGAAGATATGCGAAGATATGGTACCTACGATTTCAACATTTGACCTTGGGGTCAATAATTTTCGACCTCCAGCGCTAACCATGAAGGTCAAGGCCGATCGCCACCAAAAACTAATCAGCTGAGCGCCGGACCATATACTAGATTCCCATGAAGTTTGGAGACGATCCGATCAAAGTTACTCAAAAAATAACGATTTCAACATTTGACCTTGGGGTCAATAATTTTCGACCTCCAGCGCTAACCATGAAGGTCAAGGCCGATCGCCACCAAAAACTAATCAGCTGAGCGCCGGACCATATACTAGATTCCCATGAAGTTTGGAGACGATCCGATCAAAGTTACTAAAAAAATAAGGGTTTCGTCGACCTCCATGATTGACCACAAAGTGACCTTGACCTTTGACCTTGACCTTCAAAATTTTGTGTGCTGAAGGGTATCTCTATAGGACTCTGATATGCGAAGTTACAGGAGTTTCCAATAATAACTGTGGTCTACAGAGTGATCTGAAGGTCAAGGTCAAAGGTCAAGGTCGACCTCCAGCGCTAACCATGAAGGTCAAGGCCGATCGCCACAAAAAACTAATCAGCTGAGCGCCGGACCATATACTAGATTCCCATGAAGTTTGGAGACGATCCGATCAAAGTTACTCAAAAAATAACGATTTCAACATTTGACCTTGGGGTCAATAATTTTCGACCTCCAGCGCTAACCATGAAGGTCAAGGCCGATCGCCACCAAAAACTAATCAGCTGAGCGCCGGACCATATACTAGATTCCCATGAAGTTTGGAGACGATCCGATCAAAGTTACTCAAAAAATAAGGGTTTCGTCGACCTCCATGATTGACCACAAAGTGACCTTGACCTTTGACCTTGACCTTCAAAATTTTGGGTGCTGAAGGGTATCTCTATAGGACTCTGATATGCGAAGTTACAGGAGTTTCCAATAATAACTGTGGTCTACAGAGTGATCTAAACGTGGAAAAAAAATGATTAACCACAAACAAAAAAACAAAAAAAAAAACAAACAAAAAAACAAACATACAAGCTGACTAATACATCTAGCAAAAACTTCGTTTTGGCAAGATAATAAAACATCACCCACAGGGTGAACCGTATCTTGCCAGGGTTTCGTTGACCTCCATGATTGACTGCAAAGTGACCTTGACCTTTGACCTTGACCGTAATAATTTCGTATGGTGAATAGTATGTCTTCATGACCAACGCACATGAAATATTGAAAGATTTTGATGAGAACTGAGGAAATAATTTTTTCATGAAAATTCCGTTTTTTCGTCATGACGTCATCAAATGACGTCATAGCGTCAAACTGTTTACAGATCTGGGAAGCACTCATCAAGGGCATTCATATGAGGTATTACTCGATATGGTACCTACGATTTCAACATTTGACCTTGGGGTCAATAATTTTCGACCTCCAGCGCTAACCATGAAGGTCAAGACCGATCGCCACCAAAAACTAATCAGCTGAGCGCCGGACCATATACTAGATTCCCATGAAGTTTGGAGACGATCCGATCAAAGTTACTCAAAAAATAAGGGTTTCAACATTTGACCTTGGGGTCAATAATTTTCGACCTCCAGCGCTAACCATGAAGGTCAAGGTCGATCGCCACCAAAAACTAATCAGCTGAGCGCCGGACCATATACTAGATTCCCATGAAGTTTGGAGACGATCCGATCAAAGTTACTCAAAAAATAAGGGTTTCGTCGACCTCCATGATTGACCACAAAGTGACCTTGACCTTTGAGCTTGACCTTCAAAATTTTGTGTGCTGAAGGGTATCTCTATAGGACTCTGATATGCGAAGTTACATGCGAAGATATGCGAAGATATGGTACCTACGATTTCAACATTTGACCTTGGGGTCAATAATTTTCGACCTCCAGCACTAACCATGAAGGTCAAGGCCGATCGCCACCAAAAACTAATCAGCTGAGCGCCGGACCATATACTAGATTCCCATGAAGTTTGGAGACGATCCGATCAAAGTTACTCAAAAAATAAGGGTTTCAACATTTGACCTTGGGGTCAATAATTTTCGACCTCCAGCGCTAACCATGAAGGTCAAGGCCGATCGCCACCAAAAACTAATCAGCTGAGCGCCGGACCATATACTAGATTCCCATGAAGTTTGGAGACGATCCGATCAAAGTTACTCAAAAAATAAGGGTTTCGTCGACCTCCATGATTGACCACAAAGTGACCTTGACCTTTGACCTTGACCTTCAAAATTTTGTGTGCTGAAGGGTATCTCTATAGGACTCTGATATGCGAAGTTACATGCGAAGATATGCGAAGATATGGTACCTACGATTTCAACATTTGACCTTGGGGTCAATAATTTTCGACCTCCAGCGCTAACCATGAAGGTCAAGGCCGATCGCCACCAAAAACTAATCAGCTGAGCGCCGGACCATATACTAGATTCCCATGAAGTTTGGAGACGATCCGATCAAAGTTACTCAAAAAATAAGGGTTTCGTCGACCTCCATGATTGACCACAAAGTGACCTTGACCTTTGACCTTGACCTTCAAAATTTTGTGTGCTGAAGGGTATCTCTATAGGACTCTGATATGCGAAGTTACATGCGAAGATATGCGAAGATATGGTACCTACGATTTCAACATTTGACCTTGGGGTCAATAATTTTCGACCTCCAGCACTAACCATGAAGGTCAAGGCCGATCGCCACCAAAAACTAATCAGCTGAGCGCCGGACCATATACTAGATTCCCATGAAGTTTGGAGACGATCCGATCAAAGTTACTCAAAAAATAAGGGTTTCAACATTTGACCTTGGGGTCAATAATTTTCGACCTCCAGCGCTAACCATGAAGGTCAAGGCCGATCGCCACCAAAAACTAATCAGCTGAGCGCCGGACCATATACTAGATTCCCATGAAGTTTGGAGACGATCCGATCAAAGTTACTCAAAAAATAAGGGTTTCGTCGACCTCCATGATTGACCACAAAGTGACCTTGACCTTTGACCTTGACCTTCAAAATTTTGTGTGCTGAAGGGTATCTCTATAGGACTCTGATATGCGAAGTTACATGCGAAGATATGCGAAGATATGGTACCTACGATTTCAACATTTGACCTTGGGGTCAATAATTTTCGACCTCCAGCGCTAACCATGAAGGTCAAGGCCGATCGCCACCAAAAACTAATCAGCTGAGCGCCGGACCATATACTAGATTCCCATGAAGTTTGGAGACGATCCGATCAAAGTTACTCAAAAAATAAGGGTTTCAACATTTGACCTTGGGGTCAATAATTTTCGACCTCCAGCGCTAACCATGAAGGTCAAGGCCGATCGCCACCAAAAACTAATCAGCTGAGCGCCGGACCATATACTAGATTCCCATGAAGTTTGGAGACGATCCGATCAAAGTTACTCAAAAAATAAGGGTTTCGTCCACCTCCATGATTGACCACAAAGTGACCTTGACCTTTGACCTTGACCTTCAAAATTTTGTGTGCTGAAGGGTATCTCTATAGGACTCTGATATGCGAAGTTACAGGAGTTTCCAATAATAACTGTGGTCTACAGAGTGATCTAAACGTGGAAAAAAAATGATTAACCACAAACAAAAAAACAAAAAAACAAAAAAACAAACAAAAAAACAAACATACAAGCTGACTAATACATCTTGCAAAAACTTCGTTTTGGCAAGATAATAAAAACATATGTCACCCACAGGGTGAACCGTATCTTGCCAAAATGTGAAAATTCCGTTTTTTCGTCATGACGTCATCAAATGACGTCATAGCGTCAAACTGTTTACAGATCTGGGAAGCACTCATCAAGGGCATTCATATGAGGTATTACTCGATATGGTACCTACGATTTCAAAATTTGACCTTGGGGTCAATAATTTTCGACCTCCAGCGCTAACCATGAAGGTCAAGGCCGATCGCCACCAAAAACTAATCAGCTGAGCGCCGGACCATATACTAGATTCCCATGAAGTTTGGAGACGATCCGATCAAAGTTACTCAAAAAATTAGTGTTTCGTCGACCTCCATGATTGACCGCAAAGTGACCTTGACCTTTGACCTTGACCTTCAAAATTTTGTGTGCTGAAGGGTATCTCTATAGGACTCTGATATGCGAAGTTACAGGAGTTTCCAATAATAACTGTGGTCTACAGAGTGATCTAAACGTGAAAAAAAATGATTAACCACAAACAAAAAAACAAATGAACATATGTCACCCACAGGGTGAACCGTATCTTGCCATTTGACCTTGACCTTAATAATTTCGTATGGTGAATAGTATGTCTTCATGACCAACGCACATGAAATATTGAAAGATTTTGATGAGAACTGAGGAAATAATTTTTTCATGAAAATTCCGTTTTTTCGTCATGACGTCATCAAATGACGTCATAGCGTCAAACTGTTTACAGATCTGGGAAGCACTCATCAAGGGCATTCATATGAGGTATTACTCGATATGGTACCTACGATTTCAAAATTTGACCTTGGGGTCAATAATTTTCGACCTCCAGCGCTAACCATGAAGGTCAAGGCCGATCGCCACCAAAAACTAATCAGCTGAGCGCCGGACCATATACTAGATTCCCATGAAGTTTGGAGACGATCCGATCAAAGTTACTCAAAAAATTAGTGTTTCGTCGACCTCCATGATTGACCACAAAGTGACCTTGACCTTTGACCTTGACCTTCAAAATTTTGTGTGCTGAAGGGTATCTCTATAGGACTCTGATATGCGAAGTTACAGGAGTTTCCAATAATAACTGTGGTCTACAGAGTGATCTAAACGTGAAAAAAAATGATTAACCACAAACAAATGAATGACCTTCAAAATGACCTTGAAGGTCAAGGCCGATCGACACCAAAAACTAATCAGCTGAGCGCCATACCACACCCTATATACCCACCAAGTTTGGAGATCATAAGATCAAAGTTACTCAAAAAATAAGGGTTTCGTTGACCTCCATGATTGACCGCAAAGTGACCTTGACCTTTGACCTTGACCTTCAAAATTTTGTGTGCTGAAGGGTATCTCTATAGGACTCTGATATGCGAAGTTACAGGAGTTTCCAATAATAACTGTGGTCTACAGAGTGATCTAAACGTGAAAAAAAAATGATTAACCACAAACAAAAAAACAAACAAAATAAAACATCACCCACAGGGTGAACCGTATCTTGCCAGGGTTTCGTTGACCTCCATGATTGACTGCAAAGTGACCTTGACCTTTGACCTTGACCTTAATAATTTCGTATGGTGAATAGTATGTCTTCATGACCAACGCACATGAAATATTGAAAGATTTTGATGAGAACTGAGGAAATAATTTTTTCATGAAAATTCCGTTTTTTCGTCATGACGTCATCAAATGACGTCATAGCGTCAAACTGTTTACAGATCTGGGAAGCACTCATCAAGGGCATTCATATGAGGTATTACTCGATATGGTACCTACGATTTCAACATTTGACCTTGGGGTCAATAATTTTCGACCTCCAGCGCTAACCATGAAGGTCAAGACCGATCGCCACCAAAAACTAATCAGCTGAGCGCCGGACCATATACTAGATTCCCATGAAGTTTGGAGACGATCCGATCAAAGGTACTCAAAAAATAAGGGTTTCAACATTTGACCTTGGGGTCAATAATTTTCGACCTCCAGCGCTAACCATGAAGGTCAAGGTCGATCGCCACCAAAAACTAATCAGCTGAGCGCCGGACCATATACTAGATTCCCATGAAGTTTGGAGACGATCCGATCAAAGTTACTCAAAAAATAAGGGTTTCGTCGACCTCCATGATTGACCACAAAGTGACCTTGACCTTTGAGCTTGACCTTCAAAATTTTGTGTGCTGAAGGGTATCTCTATAGGACTCTGATATGCGAAGTTACATGCGAAGATATGCGAAGATATGGTACCTACGATTTCAACATTTGACCTTGGGGTCAATAATTTTCGACCTCCAGCACTAACCATGAAGGTCAAGGCCGATCGCCACCAAAAACTAATCAGCTGAGCGCCGGACCATATACTAGATTCCCATGAAGTTTGGAGACGATCCGATCAAAGTTACTCAAAAAATAAGGGTTTCAACATTTGACCTTGGGGTCAATAATTTTCGACCTCCAGCGCTAACCATGAAGGTCAAGGCCGATCGCCACCAAAAACTAATCAGCTGAGCGCCGGACCATATACTAGATTCCCATGAAGTTTGGAGACGATCCGATCAAAGTTACTCAAAAAATAAGGGTTTCGTCGACCTCCATGATTGACCACAAAGTGACCTTGACCTTTGACCTTGACCTTCAAAATTTTGTGTGCTGAAGGGTATCTCTATAGGACTCTGATATGCGAAGTTACATGCGAAGATATGCGAAGATATGGTACCTACGATTTCAACATTTGACCTTGGGGTCAATAATTTTCGACCTCCAGCACTAACCATGAAGGTCAAGGCCGATCGCCACCAAAAACTAATCAGCTGAGCGCCGGACCATATACTAGATTCCCATGAAGTTTGGAGACGATCCGATCAAAGTTACTCAAAAAATAAGGGTTTCGTCGACCTCCATGATTGACCACAAAGTGACCTTGACCTTTGACCTTGACCTTCAAAATTTTGTGTGCTGAAGGGTATCTCTATAGGACTCTGATATGCGAAGTTACATGCGAAGATATGCGAAGATATGGTACCTACGATTTCAACATTTGACCTTGGGGTCAATAATTTTCGACCTCCAGCACTAACCATGAAGGTCAAGGCCGATCGCCACCAAAAACTAATCAGCTGAGCGCCGGACCATATACTAGATTCCCATGAAGTTTGGAGACGATCCGATCAAAGTTACTCAAAAAATAAGGGTTTCAACATTTGACCTTGGGGTCAATAATTTTCGACCTCCAGCGCTAACCATGAAGGTCAAGGCCGATCGCCACCAAAAACTAATCAGCTGAGCGCCGGACCATATACTAGATTCCCATGAAGTTTGGAGACGATCCGATCAAAGTTACTCAAAAAATAAGGGTTTCGTCGACCTCCATGATTGACCACAAAGTGACCTTGACCTTTGACCTTGACCTTCAAAATTTTGTGTGCTGAAGGGTATCTCTATAGGACTCTGATATGCGAAGTTACATGCGAAGATATGCGAAGATATGGTACCTACGATTTCAACATTTGACCTTGGGGTCAATAATTTTCGACCTCCAGCGCTAACCATGAAGGTCAAGGCCGATCGCCACCAAAAACTAATCAGCTGAGCGCCGGACCATATACTAGATTCCCATGAAGTTTGGAGACGATCCGATCAAAGTTACTCAAAAAATAAGGGTTTCAACATTTGACCTTGGGGTCAATAATTTTCGACCTCCAGCGCTAACCATGAAGGTCAAGGCCGATCGCCACCAAAAACTAATCAGCTGAGCGCCGGACCATATACTAGATTCCCATGAAGTTTGGAGACGATCCGATCAAAGTTACTCAAAAAATAAGGGTTTCGTCCACCTCCATGATTGACCACAAAGTGACCTTGACCTTTGACCTTGACCTTCAAAATTTTGTGTGCTGAAGGGTATCTCTATAGGACTCTGATATGCGAAGTTACAGGAGTTTCCAATAATAACTGTGGTCTACAGAGTGATCTAAACGTGGAAAAAAAATGATTAACCACAAACAAAAAAACAAAAAAACAAAAAAACAAAAAAACAAACAAAAAAACAAACATACAAGCTGACTAATACATCTTGCAAAAACTTCGTTTTGGCAAGATAATAAAAACATATGTCACCCACAGGGTGAACCGTATCTTGCCAAAATGTGAAAATTCCGTTTTTTCGTCATGACGTCATCAAATGACGTCATAGCGTCAAACTGTTTACAGATCTGGGAAGCACTCATCAAGGGCATTCATATGAGGTATTACTCGATATGGTACCTACGATTTCAAAATTTGACCTTGGGGTCAATAATTTTCGACCTCCAGCGCTAACCATGAAGGTCAAGGCCGATCGCCACCAAAAACTAATCAGCTGAGCGCCGGACCATATACTAGATTCCCATGAAGTTTGGAGACGATCCGATCAAAGTTACTCAAAAAATTAGTGTTTCGTCGACCTCCATGATTGACCGCAAAGTGACCTTGACCTTTGACCTTGACCTTCAAAATTTTGTGTGCTGAAGGGTATCTCTATAGGACTCTGATATGCGAAGTTACAGGAGTTTCCAATAATAACTGTGGTCTACAGAGTGATCTAAACGTGAAAAAAAATGATTAACCACAAACAAAAAAACAAATGAACATATGTCACCCACAGGGTGAACCGTATCTTGCCATTTGACCTTGACCTTAATAATTTCGTATGGTGAATAGTATGTCTTCATGACCAACGCACATGAAATATTGAAAGATTTTGATGAGAACTGAGGAAATAATTTTTTCATGAAAATTCCGTTTTTTCGTCATGACGTCATCAAATGACGTCATAGCGTCAAACTGTTTACAGATCTGGGAAGCACTCATCAAGGGCATTCATATGAGGTATTACTCGATATGGTACCTACGATTTCAAAATTTGACCTTGGGGTCAATAATTTTCGACCTCCAGCGCTAACCATGAAGGTCAAGGCCGATCGCCACCAAAAACTAATCAGCTGAGCGCCGGACCATATACTAGATTCCCATGAAGTTTGGAGACGATCCGATCAAAGTTACTCAAAAAATTAGTGTTTCGTCGACCTCCATGATTGACCACAAAGTGACCTTGACCTTTGACCTTGACCTTCAAAATTTTGTGTGCTGAAGGGTATCTCTATAGGACTCTGATATGCGAAGTTACAGGAGTTTCCAATAATAACTGTGGTCTACAGAGTGATCTAAACGTGAAAAAAAATGATTAACCACAAACAAATGAATGACCTTCAAAATGACCTTGAAGGTCAAGGCCGATCGACACCAAAAACTAATCAGCTGAGCGCCATACCACACCCTATATACCCACCAAGTTTGGAGATCATAAGATCAAAGTTACTCAAAAAATAAGGGTTTCGTTGACCTCCATGATTGACCGCAAAGTGACCTTGACCTTTGACCTTTGACCTTCAAAATTTTGTGTGCTGAAGGGTATCTCTATAGGACTCTGATATGCGAAGTTACAGGAGTTTCCAATAATAACTGTGGTCTACAGAGTGATCTAAACGTGAAAAAAAAATGATTAACCACAAACAAAAAAACAAACAAAATAAAACATCACCCACAGGGTGAACCGTATCTTGCCAGGGTTTCGTTGACCTCCATGATTGACCGCAAAGTGACCTTGACCTTTGACCTTGACCTTAATAATTTCGTATGGTGAATAGTATGTCTTCATGACCAACGCACATGAAATATTGAAAGATTTTGATGAGAACTGAGGAAATAATTTTTTCATGAAAATTCCGTTTTTTCGTCATGACGTCATCAAATGACGTCATAGCGTCAAACTGTTTACAGATCTGGGAAGCACTCATCAAGGGCATTCATATGAGGTATTACTCGATATGGTACCTACGATTTCAACATTTGACCTTGGGGTCAATAATTTTCGACCTCCAGCGCTAACCATGAAGGTCAAGACCGATCGCCACCAAAAACTAATCAGCTGAGCGCCGGACCATATACTAGATTCCCATGAAGTTTGGAGACGATCCGATCAAAGTTACTCAAAAAATAAGGGTTTCAACATTTGACCTTGGGGTCAATAATTTTCGACCTCCAGCGCTAACCATGAAGGTCAAGGTCGATCGCCACCAAAAACTAATCAGCTGAGCGCCGGACCATATACTAGATTCCCATGAAGTTTGGAGACGATCCGATCAAAGTTACTCAAAAAATAAGGGTTTCGTCGACCTCCATGATTGACCACAAAGTGACCTTGACCTTTGACCTTGACCTTCAAAATTTTGTGTGCTGAAGGGTATCTCTATAGGACTCTGATATGCGAAGTTACATGCGAAGGTATGCGAAGATATGGTACCTACGATTTCAACATTTGACCTTGGGGTCAATAATTTTCGACCTCCAGCACTAACCATGAAGGTCAAGGCCGATCGCCACCAAAAACTAATCAGCTGAGCGCCGGACCATATACTAGATTCCCATGAAGTTTGGAGACGATCCGATCAAAGTTACTCAAAAAATTAGTGTTTCGTCGACCTCCATGATTGACCACAAAGTGACCTTGACCTTTGACCTTGACCTTCAAAATTTTGTGTGCTGAAGGGTATCTCTATAGGACTCTGATATGCGAAGTTACAGGAGTTTCCAATAATAACTGTGGTCTACAGAGTGATCTAAACGTGAAAAAAAATGATTAACCACAAACAAATGAATGACCTTCAAAATGACCTTGAAGGTCAAGGCCGATCGACACCAAAAACTAATCAGCTGAGCGCCATACCACACCCTATATACCCACCAAGTTTGGAGATCATAAGATCAAAGTTACTCAAAAAATAAGGGTTTCGTTGACCTCCATGATTGACCGCAAAGTGACCTTGACCTTTGACCTTGACCTTCAAATTTTTGTGTGCTGAAGGGTATCTCTATAGGACTCTGATATGCGAAGTTACAGGAGTTTCCAATAATAACTGTGGTCTACAGAGTGATCTAAACGTGAAAAAAAAATGATTAACCACAAACAAAAAAACAAACAAAATAAACCTATGTCACCCACAGGGTGAACCGTATCTTGCCAAAATGTGAACATGAGTGACTTGCTTCAGGTCACACTGAGGTGAACAGAACTGCTATCCACTAGAAGCGACTCTTTGAGGAATGTCTGCCCACGAGATATTGAAAGATTTTGATGAGAACTGAGGAAATAATTTTTTCATGAAAATTCCGTTTTTTCGTCATGACGTCATCAAATGACGTCATAGCGTCAAACTGTTTACAGATCTGGGAAGCACTCATCAAGGGCATTCATATGAGGTATTACTCGATATGGTACCTACGATTTCAAAATTTGACCTTGGGGTCAATAATTTTCGACCTCCAGCGCTAACCATGAAGGTCAAGGCCGATCGCCACCAAAAACTAATCAGCTGAGCGCCGGACCATATACTAGATTCCCATGAAGTTTGGAGACGATCCGATCAAAGTTACTCAAAAAATAACGATTTTAACATTTGACCTTGGGGTCAATAATTTTCGAACTCCAGCGCTAACCATGAAGGTCAAGGCCGATCGCCACCAAAAACTAATCAGCTGAGCGCCGGACCATATACTAGATTCCCATGAAGTTTGGAGACGATCCGATCAAAGTTACTCAAAAAATAACGATTTCAACATTTGACCTTGGGGTCAATAATTTTCGACCTCCAGCGCTAACCATGAAGGTCAAGGCCGATCGCCACCAAAAACTAATCAGCTGAGCGCCGGACCATATACTAGATTCCCATGAAGTTTGGAGACGATCCGATCAAAGTTACTCAAAAAATAAGGGTTTCGTCGACCTCCATGATTGACCACAAAGTGACCTTGACCTTTGACCTTGACCTTCAAAATTTTGTGTGCTGAAGGGTATCTCTATAGGACTCTGATATGCGAAGTTACATGCGAAGATATGCGAAGATATGGTACCTACGATTTCAACATTTGACCTTGGGGTCAATAATTTTCGACCTCCAGCGCTAACCATGAAGGTCAAGGCCGATCGCCACCAAAAACTAATCAGCTGAGCGCCGGACCATATACTAGATTCCCATGAAGTTTGGAGACGATCCGATCAAAGTTACTCAAAAAATAAGGGTTTCAACATTTGACCTTGGGGTCAATAATTTTCGACCTCCAGCGCTAACCATGAAGGTCAAGGCCGATCGCCACCAAAAACTAATCAGCTGAGCGCCGGACCATATACTAGATTCCCATGAAGTTTGGAGACGATCCGATCAAAGTTACTCAAAAAATAAGGGTTTCGTCGACCTCCATGATTGACCACAAAGTTACCTTGACCTTTGACCTTGACCTTCAAAATTTTGTGTGCTGAAGGGTATCTCTATAGGACTCTGATATGCCAAGTTACATGCGAAGATATGCGAAGATATGGTACCTACGATTTCAACATTTGACCTTGGGGTCAATAATTTTCGACCTCCAGCGCTAACCATGAAGGTCAAGGCCGATCGCCACCAAAAACTAATCAGCTGAGCGCCGGACCATATACTAGATTCCCATGAAGTTTGGAGACGATCCGATCAAAGTTACTCAAAAAATAACGATTTCAACATTTGACCTTGGGGTCAATAATTTTCGACCTCCAGCGCTAACCATGAAGGTCAAGGCCGATCGCCACCAAAAACTAATCAGCTGAGCGCCGGACCATATACTAGATTCCCATGAAGTTTGGAGACGATCCGATCAAAGTTACTCAAAAAATAAGGGTTTCGTCGACCTCCATGATTGACCACAAAGTGACCTTGACCTTTGACCTTGACCTTCAAAATTTTGTGTGCTGAAGGGTATCTCTATAGGACTCTGATATGCGAAGTTACAGGAGTTTCCAATAATAACTGTGGTCTACAGAGTGATCTGAAGGTCAAGGTCAAAGGTCAAGGTCGACCTCCAGCGCTAACCATGAAGGTCAAGGCCGATCGCCACAAAAAACTAATCAGCTGAGCGCCGGACCATATACTAGATTCCCATGAAGTTTGGAGACGATCCGATCAAAGTTACTCAAAAAATAACGATTTCAACATTTGACCTTGGGGTCAATAATTTTCGACCTCCAGCGCTAACCATGAAGGTCAAGGCCGATCGCCACCAAAAACTAATCAGCTGAGCGCCGGACCATATACTAGATTCCCATGAAGTTTGGAGACGATCCGATCAAAGTTACTCAAAAAATAAGGGTTTCGTCGACCTCCATGATTGACCACAAAGTGACCTTGACCTTTGACCTTGACCTTCAAAATTTTGGGTGCTGAAGGGTATCTCTATAGGACTCTGATATGCGAAGTTACAGGAGTTTCCAATAATAACTGTGGTCTACAGAGTGATCTAAACGTGGAAAAAAAATGATTAACCACAAACAAAAAAACAAAAAAAAAACAAACAAAAAAACAAACATACAAGCTGACTAATACATCTAGCAAAAACTTCGTTTTGGCAAGATAATAAAACATCACCCACAGGGTGAACCGTATCTTGCCAGGGTTTCGTTGACCTCCATGATTGACTGCAAAGTGACCTTGACCTTTGACCTTGACCGTAATAATTTCGTATGGTGAATAGTATGTCTTCATGACCAACGCACATGAAATATTGAAAGATTTTGATGAGAACTGAGGAAATAATTTTTTCATGAAAATTCCGTTTTTTCGTCATGACGTCATCAAATGACGTCATAGCGTCAAACTGTTTACAGATCTGGGAAGCACTCATCAAGGGCATTCATATGAGGTATTACTCGATATGGTACCTACGATTTCAACATTTGACCTTGGGGTCAATAATTTTCGACCTCCAGCGCTAACCATGAAGGTCAAGACCGATCGCCACCAAAAACTAATCAGCTGAGCGCCGGACCATATACTAGATTCCCATGAAGTTTGGAGACGATCCGATCAAAGTTACTCAAAAAATAAGGGTTTCAACATTTGACCTTGGGGTCAATAATTTTCGACCTCCAGCGCTAACCATGAAGGTCAAGGTCGATCGCCACCAAAAACTAATCAGCTGAGCGCCGGACCATATACTAGATTCCCATGAAGTTTGGAGACGATCCGATCAAAGTTACTCAAAAAATAAGGGTTTCGTCGACCTCCATGATTGACCACAAAGTGACCTTGACCTTTGAGCTTGACCTTCAAAATTTTGTGTGCTGAAGGGTATCTCTATAGGACTCTGATATGCGAAGTTACATGCGAAGATATGCGAAGATATGGTACCTACGATTTCAACATTTGACCTTGGGGTCAATAATTTTCGACCTCCAGCACTAACCATGAAGGTCAAGGCCGATCGCCACCAAAAACTAATCAGCTGAGCGCCGGACCATATACTAGATTCCCATGAAGTTTGGAGACGATCCGATCAAAGTTACTCAAAAAATAAGGGTTTCAACATTTGACCTTGGGGTCAATAATTTTCGACCTCCAGCGCTAACCATGAAGGTCAAGGCCGATCGCCACCAAAAACTAATCAGCTGAGCGCCGGACCATATACTAGATTCCCATGAAGTTTGGAGACGATCCGATCAAAGTTACTCAAAAAATAAGGGTTTCGTCGACCTCCATGATTGACCACAAAGTGACCTTGACCTTTGACCTTGACCTTCAAAATTTTGTGTGCTGAAGGGTATCTCTATAGGACTCTGATATGCGAAGTTACATGCGAAGATATGCGAAGATATGGTACCTACGATTTCAACATTTGACCTTGGGGTCAATAATTTTCGACCTCCAGCGCTAACCATGAAGGTCAAGGCCGATCGCCACCAAAAACTAATCAGCTGAGCGCCGGACCATATACTAGATTCCCATGAAGTTTGGAGACGATCCGATCAAAGTTACTCAAAAAATAAGGGTTTCGTCGACCTCCATGATTGACCACAAAGTGACCTTGACCTTTGACCTTGACCTTCAAAATTTTGTGTGCTGAAGGGTATCTCTATAGGACTCTGATATGCGAAGTTACATGCGAAGATATGCGAAGATATGGTACCTACGATTTCAACATTTGACCTTGGGGTCAATAATTTTCGACCTCCAGCACTAACCATGAAGGTCAAGGCCGATCGCCACCAAAAACTAATCAGCTGAGCGCCGGACCATATACTAGATTCCCATGAAGTTTGGAGACGATCCGATCAAAGTTACTCAAAAAATAAGGGTTTCAACATTTGACCTTGGGGTCAATAATTTTCGACCTCCAGCGCTAACCATGAAGGTCAAGGCCGATCGCCACCAAAAACTAATCAGCTGAGCGCCGGACCATATACTAGATTCCCATGAAGTTTGGAGACGATCCGATCAAAGTTACTCAAAAAATAAGGGTTTCGTCGACCTCCATGATTGACCACAAAGTGACCTTGACCTTTGACCTTGACCTTCAAAATTTTGTGTGCTGAAGGGTATCTCTATAGGACTCTGATATGCGAAGTTACATGCGAAGATATGCGAAGATATGGTACCTACGATTTCAACATTTGACCTTGGGGTCAATAATTTTCGACCTCCAGCGCTAACCATGAAGGTCAAGGCCGATCGCCACCAAAAACTAATCAGCTGAGCGCCGGACCATATACTAGATTCCCATGAAGTTTGGAGACGATCCGATCAAAGTTACTCAAAAAATAAGGGTTTCAACATTTGACCTTGGGGTCAATAATTTTCGACCTCCAGCGCTAACCATGAAGGTCAAGGCCGATCGCCACCAAAAACTAATCAGCTGAGCGCCGGACCATATACTAGATTCCCATGAAGTTTGGAGACGATCCGATCAAAGTTACTCAAAAAATAAGGGTTTCGTCCACCTCCATGATTGACCACAAAGTGACCTTGACCTTTGACCTTGACCTTCAAAATTTTGTGTGCTGAAGGGTATCTCTATAGGACTCTGATATGCGAAGTTACAGGAGTTTCCAATAATAACTGTGGTCTACAGAGTGATCTAAACGTGGAAAAAAAATGATTAACCACAAACAAAAAAACAAAAAAACAAAAAAACAAACAAAAAAACAAACATACAAGCTGACTAATACATCTTGCAAAAACTTCGTTTTGGCAAGATAATAAAAACATATGTCACCCACAGGGTGAACCGTATCTTGCCAAAATGTGAAAATTCCGTTTTTTCGTCATGACGTCATCAAATGACGTCATAGCGTCAAACTGTTTACAGATCTGGGAAGCACTCATCAAGGGCATTCATATGAGGTATTACTCGATATGGTACCTACGATTTCAAAATTTGACCTTGGGGTCAATAATTTTCGACCTCCAGCGCTAACCATGAAGGTCAAGGCCGATCGCCACCAAAAACTAATCAGCTGAGCGCCGGACCATATACTAGATTCCCATGAAGTTTGGAGACGATCCGATCAAAGTTACTCAAAAAATTAGTGTTTCGTCGACCTCCATGATTGACCGCAAAGTGACCTTGACCTTTGACCTTGACCTTCAAAATTTTGTGTGCTGAAGGGTATCTCTATAGGACTCTGATATGCGAAGTTACAGGAGTTTCCAATAATAACTGTGGTCTACAGAGTGATCTAAACGTGAAAAAAAATGATTAACCACAAACAAAAAAACAAATGAACATATGTCACCCACAGGGTGAACCGTATCTTGCCATTTGACCTTGACCTTAATAATTTCGTATGGTGAATAGTATGTCTTCATGACCAACGCACATGAAATATTGAAAGATTTTGATGAGAACTGAGGAAATAATTTTTTCATGAAAATTCCGTTTTTTCGTCATGACGTCATCAAATGACGTCATAGCGTCAAACTGTTTACAGATCTGGGAAGCACTCATCAAGGGCATTCATATGAGGTATTACTCGATATGGTACCTACGATTTCAAAATTTGACCTTGGGGTCAATAATTTTCGACCTCCAGCGCTAACCATGAAGGTCAAGGCCGATCGCCACCAAAAACTAATCAGCTGAGCGCCGGACCATATACTAGATTCCCATGAAGTTTGGAGACGATCCGATCAAAGTTACTCAAAAAATTAGTGTTTCGTCGACCTCCATGATTGACCACAAAGTGACCTTGACCTTTGACCTTGACCTTCAAAATTTTGTGTGCTGAAGGGTATCTCTATAGGACTCTGATATGCGAAGTTACAGGAGTTTCCAATAATAACTGTGGTCTACAGAGTGATCTAAACGTGAAAAAAAATGATTAACCACAAACAAATGAATGACCTTCAAAATGACCTTGAAGGTCAAGGCCGATCGACACCAAAAACTAATCAGCTGAGCGCCATACCACACCCTATATACCCACCAAGTTTGGAGATCATAAGATCAAAGTTACTCAAAAAATAAGGGTTTCGTTGACCTCCATGATTGACCGCAAAGTGACCTTGACCTTTGACCTTGACCTTCAAAATTTTGTGTGCTGAAGGGTATCTCTATAGGACTCTGATATGCGAAGTTACAGGAGTTTCCAATAATAACTGTGGTCTACAGAGTGATCTAAACGTGAAAAAAAAATGATTAACCACAAACAAAAAAACAAACAAAATAAAACATCACCCACAGGGTGAACCGTATCTTGCCAGGGTTTCGTTGACCTCCATGATTGACTGCAAAGTGACCTTGACCTTTGACCTTGACCTTAATAATTTCGTATGGTGAATAGTATGTCTTCATGACCAACGCACATGAAATATTGAAAGATTTTGATGAGAACTGAGGAAATAATTTTTTCATGAAAATTCCGTTTTTTCGTCATGACGTCATCAAATGACGTCATAGCGTCAAACTGTTTACAGATCTGGGAAGCACTCATCAAGGGCATTCATATGAGGTATTACTCGATATGGTACCTACGATTTCAACATTTGACCTTGGGGTCAATAATTTTCGACCTCCAGCGCTAACCATGAAGGTCAAGACCGATCGCCACCAAAAACTAATCAGCTGAGCGCCGGACCATATACTAGATTCCCATGAAGTTTGGAGACGATCCGATCAAAGGTACTCAAAAAATAAGGGTTTCAACATTTGACCTTGGGGTCAATAATTTTCGACCTCCAGCGCTAACCATGAAGGTCAAGGTCGATCGCCACCAAAAACTAATCAGCTGAGCGCCGGACCATATACTAGATTCCCATGAAGTTTGGAGACGATCCGATCAAAGTTACTCAAAAAATAAGGGTTTCGTCGACCTCCATGATTGACCACAAAGTGACCTTGACCTTTGAGCTTGACCTTCAAAATTTTGTGTGCTGAAGGGTATCTCTATAGGACTCTGATATGCGAAGTTACATGCGAAGATATGCGAAGATATGGTACCTACGATTTCAACATTTGACCTTGGGGTCAATAATTTTCGACCTCCAGCACTAACCATGAAGGTCAAGGCCGATCGCCACCAAAAACTAATCAGCTGAGCGCCGGACCATATACTAGATTCCCATGAAGTTTGGAGACGATCCGATCAAAGTTACTCAAAAAATAAGGGTTTCGTCGACCTCCATGATTGACCACAAAGTGACCTTGACCTTTGACCTTGACCTTCAAAATTTTGTGTGCTGAAGGGTATCTCTATAGGACTCTGATATGCGAAGTTACATGCGAAGATATGCGAAGATATGGTACCTACGATTTCAACATTTGACCTTGGGGTCAATAATTTTCGACCTCCAGCACTAACCATGAAGGTCAAGGCCGATCGCCACCAAAAACTAATCAGCTGAGCGCCGGACCATATACTAGATTCCCATGAAGTTTGGAGACGATCCGATCAAAGTTACTCAAAAAATAAGGGTTTCGTCGACCTCCATGATTGACCACAAAGTGACCTTGACCTTTGACCTTGACCTTCAAAATTTTGTGTGCTGAAGGGTATCTCTATAGGACTCTGATATGCGAAGTTACATGCGAAGATATGCGAAGATATGGTACCTACGATTTCAACATTTGACCTTGGGGTCAATAATTTTCGACCTCCAGCACTAACCATGAAGGTCAAGGCCGATCGCCACCAAAAACTAATCAGCTGAGCGCCGGACCATATACTAGATTCCCATGAAGTTTGGAGACGATCCGATCAAAGTTACTCAAAAAATAAGGGTTTCAACATTTGACCTTGGGGTCAATAATTTTCGACCTCCAGCGCTAACCATGAAGGTCAAGGCCGATCGCCACCAAAAACTAATCAGCTGAGCGCCGGACCATATACTAGATTCCCATGAAGTTTGGAGACGATCCGATCAAAGTTACTCAAAAAATAAGGGTTTCGTCGACCTCCATGATTGACCACAAAGTGACCTTGACCTTTGACCTTGACCTTCAAAATTTTGTGTGCTGAAGGGTATCTCTATAGGACTCTGATATGCGAAGTTACATGCGAAGATATGCGAAGATATGGTACCTACGATTTCAACATTTGACCTTGGGGTCAATAATTTTCGACCTCCAGCGCTAACCATGAAGGTCAAGGCCGATCGCCACCAAAAACTAATCAGCTGAGCGCCGGACCATATACTAGATTCCCATGAAGTTTGGAGACGATCCGATCAAAGTTACTCAAAAAATAAGGGTTTCAACATTTGACCTTGGGGTCAATAATTTTCGACCTCCAGCGCTAACCATGAAGGTCAAGGCCGATCGCCACCAAAAACTAATCAGCTGAGCGCCGGACCATATACTAGATTCCCATGAAGTTTGGAGACGATCCGATCAAAGTTACTCAAAAAATAAGGGTTTCGTCCACCTCCATGATTGACCACAAAGTGACCTTGACCTTTGACCTTGACCTTCAAAATTTTGTGTGCTGAAGGGTATCTCTATAGGACTCTGATATGCGAAGTTACAGGAGTTTCCAATAATAACTGTGGTCTACAGAGTGATCTAAACGTGGAAAAAAAATGATTAACCACAAACAAAAAAACAAAAAAACAAAAAAACAAAAAAACAAACAAAAAAACAAACATACAAGCTGACTAATACATCTTGCAAAAACTTCGTTTTGGCAAGATAATAAAAACATATGTCACCCACAGGGTGAACCGTATCTTGCCAAAATGTGAAAATTCCGTTTTTTCGTCATGACGTCATCAAATGACGTCATAGCGTCAAACTGTTTACAGATCTGGGAAGCACTCATCAAGGGCATTCATATGAGGTATTACTCGATATGGTACCTACGATTTCAAAATTTGACCTTGGGGTCAATAATTTTCGACCTCCAGCGCTAACCATGAAGGTCAAGGCCGATCGCCACCAAAAACTAATTAGCTGAGCGCCGGACCATATACTAGATTCCCATGAAGTTTGGAGACGATCCGATCAAAGTTACTCAAAAAATTAGTGTTTCGTCGACCTCCATGATTGACCGCAAAGTGACCTTGACCTTTGACCTTGACCTTCAAAATTTTGTGTGCTGAAGGGTATCTCTATAGGACTCTGATATGCGAAGTTACAGGAGTTTCCAATAATAACTGTGGTCTACAGAGTGATCTAAACGTGAAAAAAAATGATTAACCACAAACAAAAAAACAAATGAACATATGTCACCCACAGGGTGAACCGTATCTTGCCATTTGACCTTGACCTTAATAATTTCGTATGGTGAATAGTATGTCTTCATGACCAACGCACATGAAATATTGAAAGATTTTGATGAGAACTGAGGAAATAATTTTTTCATGAAAATTCCGTTTTTTCGTCATGACGTCATCAAATGACGTCATAGCGTCAAACTGTTTACAGATCTGGGAAGCACTCATCAAGGGCATTCATATGAGGTATTACTCGATATGGTACCTACGATTTCAAAATTTGACCTTGGGGTCAATAATTTTCGACCTCCAGCGCTAACCATGAAGGTCAAGGCCGATCGCCACCAAAAACTAATCAGCTGAGCGCCGGACCATATACTAGATTCCCATGAAGTTTGGAGACGATCCGATCAAAGTTACTCAAAAAATTAGTGTTTCGTCGACCTCCATGATTGACCACAAAGTGACCTTGACCTTTGACCTTGACCTTCAAAATTTTGTGTGCTGAAGGGTATCTCTATAGGACTCTGATATGCGAAGTTACAGGAGTTTCCAATAATAACTGTGGTCTACAGAGTGATCTAAACGTGAAAAAAAATGATTAACCACAAACAAATGAATGACCTTCAAAATGACCTTGAAGGTCAAGGCCGATCGACACCAAAAACTAATCAGCTGAGCGCCATACCACACCCTATATACCCACCAAGTTTGGAGATCATAAGATCAAAGTTACTCAAAAAATAAGGGTTTCGTTGACCTCCATGATTGACCGCAAAGTGACCTTGACCTTTGACCTTTGACCTTCAAAATTTTGTGTGCTGAAGGGTATCTCTATAGGACTCTGATATGCGAAGTTACAGGAGTTTCCAATAATAACTGTGGTCTACAGAGTGATCTAAACGTGAAAAAAAAATGATTAACCACAAACAAAAAAACAAACAAAATAAAACATCACCCACAGGGTGAACCGTATCTTGCCAGGGTTTCGTTGACCTCCATGATTGACCGCAAAGTGACCTTGACCTTTGACCTTGACCTTAATAATTTCGTATGGTGAATAGTATGTCTTCATGGCCAACGCACATGAAATATTGAAAGATTTTGATGAGAACTGAGGAAATAATTTTTTCATGAAAATTCCGTTTTTTCGTCATGACGTCATCAAATGACGTCATAGCGTCAAACTGTTTACAGATCTGGGAAGCACTCATCAAGGGCATTCATATGAGGTATTACTCGATATGGTACCTACGATTTCAACATTTGACCTTGGGGTCAATAATTTTCGACCTCCAGCGCTAACCATGAAGGTCAAGACCGATCGCCACCAAAAACTAATCAGCTGAGCGCCGGACCATATACTAGATTCCCATGAAGTTTGGAGACGATCCGATCAAAGTTACTCAAAAAATAAGGGTTTCAACATTTGACCTTGGGGTCAATAATTTTCGACCTCCAGCGCTAACCATGAAGGTCAAGGTCGATCGCCACCAAAAACTAATCAGCTGAGCGCCGGACCATATACTAGATTCCCATGAAGTTTGGAGACGATCCGATCAAAGTTACTCAAAAAATAAGGGTTTCGTCGACCTCCATGATTGACCACAAAGTGACCTTGACCTTTGACCTTGACCTTCAAAATTTTGTGTGCTGAAGGGTATCTCTATAGGACTCTGATATGCGAAGTTACATGCGAAGATATGCGAAGATATGGTACCTACGATTTCAACATTTGACCTTGGGGTCAATAATTTTCGACCTCCAGCACTAACCATGAAGGTCAAGGCCGATCGCCACCAAAAACTAATCAGCTGAGCGCCGGACCATATACTAGATTCCCATGAAGTTTGGAGACGATCCGATCAAAGTTACTCAAAAAATTAGTGTTTCGTCGACCTCCATGATTGACCACAAAGTGACCTTGACCTTTGACCTTGACCTTCAAAATTTTGTGTGCTGAAGGGTATCTCTATAGGACTCTGATATGCGAAGTTACAGGAGTTTCCAATAATAACTGTGGTCTACAGAGTGATCTAAACGTGAAAAAAAATGATTAACCACAAACAAATGAATGACCTTCAAAATGACCTTGAAGGTCAAGGCCGATCGACACCAAAAACTAATCAGCTGAGCGCCATACCACACCCTATATACCCACCAAGTTTGGAGATCATAAGATCAAAGTTACTCAAAAAATAAGGGTTTCGTTGACCTCCATGATTGACCGCAAAGTGACCTTGACCTTTGACCTTGACCTTCAAATTTTTGTGTGCTGAAGGGTATCTCTATAGGACTCTGATATGCGAAGTTACAGGAGTTTCCAATAATAACTGTGGTCTACAGAGTGATCTAAACGTGAAAAAAAAATGATTAACCACAAACAAAAAAACAAACAAAATAAACCTATGTCACCCACAGGGTGAACCGTATCTTGCCAAAATGTGAACATGAGTGACTTGCTTCAGGTCACACTGAGGTGAACAGAACTGCTATCCACTAGAAGCGACTCTTTGAGGAATGTCTGCCCACGAGATATTGAAAGATTTTGATGAGAACTGAGGAAATAATTTTTTCATGAAAATTCCGTTTTTTCGTCATGACGTCATCAAATGACGTCATAGCGTCAAACTGTTTACAGATCTGGGAAGCACTCATCAAGGGCATTCATATGAGGTATTACTCGATATGGTACCTACGATTTCAAAATTTGACCTTGGGGTCAATAATTTTCGACCTCCAGCGCTAACCATGAAGGTCAAGGCCGATCGCCACCAAAAACTAATCAGCTGAGCGCCGGACCATATACTAGATTCCCATGAAGTTTGGAGACGATCCGATCAAAGTTACTCAAAAAATAACGATTTTAACATTTGACCTTGGGGTCAATAATTTTCGAACTCCAGCGCTAACCATGAAGGTCAAGGCCGATCGCCACCAAAAACTAATCAGCTGAGCGCCGGACCATATACTAGATTCCCATGAAGTTTGGAGACGATCCGATCAAAGTTACTCAAAAAATAACGATTTCAACATTTGACCTTGGGGTCAATAATTTTCGACCTCCAGCGCTAACCATGAAGGTCAAGGCCGATCGCCACCAAAAACTAATCAGCTGAGCGCCGGACCATATACTAGATTCCCATGAAGTTTGGAGACGATCCGATCAAAGTTACTCAAAAAATAAGGGTTTCGTCGACCTCCATGATTGACCACAAAGTGACCTTGACCTTTGACCTTGACCTTCAAAATTTTGTGTGCTGAAGGGTATCTCTATAGGACTCTGATATGCGAAGTTACATGCGAAGATATGCGAAGATATGGTACCTACGATTTCAACATTTGACCTTGGGGTCAATAATTTTCGACCTCCAGCGCTAACCATGAAGGTCAAGGCCGATCGCCACCAAAAACTAATCAGCTGAGCGCCGGACCATACACTAGATTCCCATGAAGTTTGGAGACGATCCGATCAAAGTTACTCAAAAAATAAGGGTTTCAACATTTGACCTTGGGGTCAATAATTTTCGACCTCCAGCGCTAACCATGAAGGTCAAGGCCGATCGCCACCAAAAACTAATCAGCTGAGCGCCGGACCATATACTAGATTCCCATGAAGTTTGGAGACGATCCGATCAAAGTTACTCAAAAAATAAGGGTTTCGTCGACCTCCATGATTGACCACAAAGTTACCTTGACCTTTGACCTTGACCTTCAAAATTTTGTGTGCTGAAGGGTATCTCTATAGGACTCTGATATGCCAAGTTACATGCGAAGATATGCGAAGATATGGTACCTACGATTTCAACATTTGACCTTGGGGTCAATAATTTTCGACCTCCAGCGCTAACCATGAAGGTCAAGGCCGATCGCCACCAAAAACTAATCAGCTGAGCGCCGGACCATATACTAGATTCCCATGAAGTTTGGAGACGATCCGATCAAAGTTACTCAAAAAATAACGATTTCAACATTTGACCTTGGGGTCAATAATTTTCGACCTCCAGCGCTAACCATGAAGGTCAAGGCCGATCGCCACCAAAAACTAATCAGCTGAGCGCCGGACCATATACTAGATTCCCATGAAGTTTGGAGACGATCCGATCAAAGTTACTCAAAAAATAAGGGTTTCGTCGACCTCCATGATTGACCACAAAGTGACCTTGACCTTTGACCTTGACCTTCAAAATTTTGTGTGCTGAAGGGTATCTCTATAGGACTCTGATATGCGAAGTTACAGGAGTTTCCAATAATAACTGTGGTCTACAGAGTGATCTGAAGGTCAAGGTCAAAGGTCAAGGTCGACCTCCAGCGCTAACCATGAAGGTCAAGGCCGATCGCCACAAAAAACTAATCAGCTGAGCGCCGGACCATATACTAGATTCCCATGAAGTTTGGAGACGATCCGATCAAAGTTACTCAAAAAATAACGATTTCAACATTTGACCTTGGGGTCAATAATTTTCGACCTCCAGCGCTAACCATGAAGGTCAAGGCCGATCGCCACCAAAAACTAATCAGCTGAGCGCCGGACCATATACTAGATTCCCATGAAGTTTGGAGACGATCCGATCAAAGTTACTCAAAAAATAAGGGTTTCGTCGACCTCCATGATTGACCACAAAGTGACCTTGACCTTTGACCTTGACCTTCAAAATTTTGGGTGCTGAAGGGTATCTCTATAGGACTCTGATATGCGAAGTTACAGGAGTTTCCAATAATAACTGTGGTCTACAGAGTGATCTAAACGTGGAAAAAAAATGATTAACCACAAACAAAAAAACAAAAAAAAAAACAAACAAAAAAACAAACATACAAGCTGACTAATACATCTAGCAAAAACTTCGTTTTGGCAAGATAATAAAACATCACCCACAGGGTGAACCGTATCTTGCCAGGGTTTCGTTGACCTCCATGATTGACTGCAAAGTGACCTTGACCTTTGACCTTGACCGTAATAATTTCGTATGGTGAATAGTATGTCTTCATGACCAACGCACATGAAATATTGAAAGATTTTGATGAGAACTGAGGAAATAATTTTTTCATGAAAATTCCGTTTTTTCGTCATGACGTCATCAAATGACGTCATAGCGTCAAACTGTTTACAGATCTGGGAAGCACTCATCAAGGGCATTCATATGAGGTATTACTCGATATGGTACCTACGATTTCAACATTTGACCTTGGGGTCAATAATTTTCGACCTCCAGCGCTAACCATGAAGGTCAAGACCGATCGCCACCAAAAACTAATCAGCTGAGCGCCGGACCATATACTAGATTCCCATGAAGTTTGGAGACGATCCGATCAAAGTTACTCAAAAAATAAGGGTTTCAACATTTGACCTTGGGGTCAATAATTTTCGACCTCCAGCGCTAACCATGAAGGTCAAGGTCGATCGCCACCAAAAACTAATCAGCTGAGCGCCGGACCATATACTAGATTCCCATGAAGTTTGGAGACGATCCGATCAAAGTTACTCAAAAAATAAGGGTTTCGTCGACCTCCATGATTGACCACAAAGTGACCTTGACCTTTGAGCTTGACCTTCAAAATTTTGTGTGCTGAAGGGTATCTCTATAGGACTCTGATATGCGAAGTTACATGCGAAGATATGCGAAGATATGGTACCTACGATTTCAACATTTGACCTTGGGGTCAATAATTTTCGACCTCCAGCACTAACCATGAAGGTCAAGGCCGATCGCCACCAAAAACGAATCAGCTGAGCGCCGGACCATATACTAGATTCCCATGAAGTTTGGAGACGATCCGATCAAAGTTACTCAAAAAATAAGGGTTTCAACATTTGACCTTGGGGTCAATAATTTTCGACCTCCAGCGCTAACCATGAAGGTCAAGGCCGATCGCCACCAAAAACTAATCAGCTGAGCGCCGGACCATATACTAGATTCCCATGAAGTTTGGAGACGATCCGATCAAAGTTACTCAAAAAATAAGGGTTTCGTCGACCTCCATGATTGACCACAAAGTGACCTTGACCTTTGACCTTGACCTTCAAAATTTTGTGTGCTGAAGGGTATCTCTATAGGACTCTGATATGCGAAGTTACATGCGAAGATATGCGAAGATATGGTACCTACGATTTCAACATTTGACCTTGGGGTCAATAATTTTCGACCTCCAGCGCTAACCATGAAGGTCAAGGCCGATCGCCACCAAAAACTAATCAGCTGAGCGCCGGACCATATACTAGATTCCCATGAAGTTTGGAGACGATCCGATCAAAGTTACTCAAAAAATAAGGGTTTCGTCGACCTCCATGATTGACCACAAAGTGACCTTGACCTTTGACCTTGACCTTCAAAATTTTGTGTGCTGAAGGGTATCTCTATAGGACTCTGATATGCGAAGTTACATGCGAAGATATGCGAAGATATGGTACCTACGATTTCAACATTTGACCTTGGGGTCAATAATTTTCGACCTCCAGCACTAACCATGAAGGTCAAGGCCGATCGCCACCAAAAACTAATCAGCTGAGCGCCGGACCATATACTAGATTCCCATGAAGTTTGGAGACGATCCGATCAAAGTTACTCAAAAAATAAGGGTTTCAACATTTGACCTTGGGGTCAATAATTTTCGACCTCCAGCGCTAACCATGAAGGTCAAGGCCGATCGCCACCAAAAACTAATCAGCTGAGCGCCGGACCATATACTAGATTCCCATGAAGTTTGGAGACGATCCGATCAAAGTTACTCAAAAAATAAGGGTTTCGTCGACCTCCATGATTGACCACAAAGTGACCTTGACCTTTGACCTTGACCTTCAAAATTTTGTGTGCTGAAGGGTATCTCTATAGGACTCTGATATGCGAAGTTACATGCGAAGATATGCGAAGATATGGTACCTACGATTTCAACATTTGACCTTGGGGTCAATAATTTTCGACCTCCAGCGCTAACCATGAAGGTCAAGGCCGATCGCCACCAAAAACTAATCAGCTGAGCGCCGGACCATATACTAGATTCCCATGAAGTTTGGAGACGATCCGATCAAAGTTACTCAAAAAATAAGGGTTTCAACATTTGACCTTGGGGTCAATAATTTTCGACCTCCAGCGCTAACCATGAAGGTCAAGGCCGATCGCCACCAAAAACTAATCAGCTGAGCGCCGGACCATATACTAGATTCCCATGAAGTTTGGAGACGATCCGATCAAAGTTACTCAAAAAATAAGGGTTTCGTCCACCTCCATGATTGACCACAAAGTGACCTTGACCTTTGACCTTGACCTTCAAAATTTTGTGTGCTGAAGGGTATCTCTATAGGACTCTGATATGCGAAGTTACAGGAGTTTCCAATAATAACTGTGGTCTACAGAGTGATCTAAACGTGGAAAAAAAATGATTAACCACAAACAAAAAAACAAAAAAACAAAAAAACAAACAAAAAAACAAACATACAAGCTGACTAATACATCTTGCAAAAACTTCGTTTTGGCAAGATAATAAAAACATATGTCACCCACAGGGTGAACCGTATCTTGCCAAAATGTGAAAATTCCGTTTTTTCGTCATGACGTCATCAAATGACGTCATAGCGTCAAACTGTTTACAGATCTGGGAAGCACTCATCAAGGGCATTCATATGAGGTATTACTCGATATGGTACCTACGATTTCAAAATTTGACCTTGGGGTCAATAATTTTCGACCTCCAGCGCTAACCATGAAGGTCAAGGCCGATCGCCACCAAAAACTAATCAGCTGAGCGCCGGACCATATACTAGATTCCCATGAAGTTTGGAGACGATCCGATCAAAGTTACTCAAAAAATTAGTGTTTCGTCGACCTCCATGATTGACCACAAAGTGACCTTGACCTTTGACCTTGACCTTCAAAATTTTGTGTGCTGAAGGGTATCTCTATAGGACTCTGATATGCGAAGTTACAGGAGTTTCCAATAATAACTGTGGTCTACAGAGTGATCTAAACGTGAAAAAAAATGATTAACCACAAACAAAAAAACAAATGAACATATGTCACCCACAGGGTGAACCGTATCTTGCCATTTGACCTTGACCTTAATAATTTCGTATGGTGAATAGTATGTCTTCATGACCAACGCACATGAAATATTGAAAGATTTTGATGAGAACTGAGGAAATAATTTTTTCATGAAAATTCCGTTTTTTCGTCATGACGTCATCAAATGACGTCATAGCGTCAAACTGTTTACAGATCTGGGAAGCACTCATCAAGGGCATTCATATGAGGTATTACTCGATATGGTACCTACGATTTCAAAATTTGACCTTGGGGTCAATAATTTTCGACCTCCAGCGCTAACCATGAAGGTCAAGGCCGATCGCCACCAAAAACTAATCAGCTGAGCGCCGGACCATATACTAGATTCCCATGAAGTTTGGAGACGATCCGATCAAAGTTACTCAAAAAATTAGTGTTTCGTCGACCTCCATGATTGACCACAAAGTGACCTTGACCTTTGACCTTGACCTTCAAAATTTTGTGTGCTGAAGGGTATCTCTATAGGACTCTGATATGCGAAGTTACAGGAGTTTCCAATAATAACTGTGGTCTACAGAGTGATCTAAACGTGAAAAAAAATGATTAACCACAAACAAATGAATGACCTTCAAAATGACCTTGAAGGTCAAGGCCGATCGACACCAAAAACTAATCAGCTGAGCGCCATACCACACCCTATATACCCACCAAGTTTGGAGATCATAAGATCAAAGTTACTCAAAAAATAAGGGTTTCGTTGACCTCCATGATTGACCGCAAAGTGACCTTGACCTTTGACCTTTGACCTTCAAAATTTTGTGTGCTGAAGGGTATCTCTATAGGACTCTGATATGCGAAGTTACAGGAGTTTCCAATAATAACTGTGGTCTACAGAGTGATCTAAACGTGAAAAAAAAATGATTAACCACAAACAAAAAAACAAACAAAATAAAACATCACCCACAGGGTGAACCGTATCTTGCCAGGGTTTCGTTGACCTCCATGATTGACCGCAAAGTGACCTTTGACCTTGACCTTAATAATTTCGTATGGTGAATAGTATGTCTTCATGACCAACGCACATGAAATATTGAAAGATTTTGATGAGAACTGAGGAAATAATTTTTTCATGAAAATTCCGTTTTTTCGTCATGACGTCATCAAATGACGTCATAGCGTCAAACTGTTTACAGATCTGGGAAGCACTCATCAAGGGCATTCATATGAGGTATTACTCGATATGGTACCTACGATTTCAACATTTGACCTTGGGGTCAATAATTTTCGACCTCCAGCGCTAACCATGAAGGTCAAGACCGATCGCCACCAAAAACTAATCAGCTGAGCGCCGGACCATATACTAGATTCCCATGAAGTTTGGAGACGATCCGATCAAAGTTACTCAAAAAATAAGGGTTTCAACATTTGACCTTGGGGTCAATAATTTTCGACCTCCAGCGCTAACCATGAAGGTCAAGGTCGATCGCCACCAAAAACTAATCAGCTGAGCGCCGGACCATATACTAGATTCCCATGAAGTTTGGAGACGATCCGATCAAAGTTACTCAAAAAATAAGGGTTTCGTCGACCTCCATGATTGACCACAAAGTGACCTTGACCTTTGACCTTGACCTTCAAAATTTTGTGTGCTGAAGGGTATCTCTATAGGACTCTGATATGCGAAGTTACATGCGAAGATATGCGAAGATATGGTACCTACGATTTCAACATTTGACCTTGGGGTCAATAATTTTCGACCTCCAGCGCTAACCATGAAGGTCAAGGCCGATCGCCACCAAAAACTAATCAGCTGAGCGCCGGACCATATACTAGATTCCCATGAAGTTTGGAGACGATCCGATCAAAGTTACTCAAAAAATAAGGGTTTCAACATTTGACCTTGGGGTCAATAATTTTCGACCTCCAGCGCTAACCATGAAGGTCAAGGCCGATCGCCACCAAAAACTAATCAGCTGAGCGCCGGACCATATACTAGATTCCCATGAAGTTTGGAGACGATCCGATCAAAGTTACTCAAAAAATAAGGGTTTCGTCCACCTCCATGATTGACCACAAAGTGACCTTGACCTTTGACCTTGACCTTCAAAATTTTGTGTGCTGAAGGGTATCTCTATAGGACTCTGATATGCGAAGTTACAGGAGTTTCCAATAATAACTGTGGTCTACAGAGTGATCTAAACGTGGAAAAAAAATGATTAACCACAAACAAAAAAACAAAAAAACAAAAAAACAAACAAAAAAACAAACATACAAGCTGACTAATACATCTTGCAAAAACTTCGTTTTGGCAAGATAATAAAAACATATGTCACCCACAGGGTGAACCGTATCTTGCCAAAATGTGAAAATTCCGTTTTTTCGTCATGACGTCATCAAATGACGTCATAGCGTCAAACTGTTTACAGATCTGGGAAGCACTCATCAAGGGCATTCATATGAGGTATTACTCGATATGGTACCTACGATTTCAAAATTTGACCTTGGGGTCAATAATTTTCGACCTCCAGCGCTAACCATGAAGGTCAAGGCCGATCGCCACCAAAAACTAATCAGCTGAGCGCCGGACCATATACTAGATTCCCATGAAGTTTGGAGACGATCCGATCAAAGTTACTCAAAAAATTAGTGTTTCGTCGACCTCCATGATTGACCACAAAGTGACCTTGACCTTTGACCTTGACCTTCAAAATTTTGTGTGCTGAAGGGTATCTCTATAGGACTCTGATATGCGAAGTTACAGGAGTTTCCAATAATAACTGTGGTCTACAGAGTGATCTAAACGTGAAAAAAAATGATTAACCACAAACAAAAAAACAAATGAACATATGTCACCCACAGGGTGAACCGTATCTTGCCATTTGACCTTGACCTTAATAATTTCGTATGGTGAATAGTATGTCTTCATGACCAACGCACATGAAATATTGAAAGATTTTGATGAGAACTGAGGAAATAATTTTTTCATGAAAATTCCGTTTTTTCGTCATGACGTCATCAAATGACGTCATAGCGTCAAACTGTTTACAGATCTGGGAAGCACTCATCAAGGGCATTCATATGAGGTATTACTCGATATGGTACCTACGATTTCAAAATTTGACCTTGGGGTCAATAATTTTCGACCTCCAGCGCTAACCATGAAGGTCAAGGCCGATCGCCACCAAAAACTAATCAGCTGAGCGCCGGACCATATACTAGATTCCCATGAAGTTTGGAGACGATCCGATCAAAGTTACTCAAAAAATTAGTGTTTCGTCGACCTCCATGATTGACCACAAAGTGACCTTGACCTTTGACCTTGACCTTCAAAATTTTGTGTGCTGAAGGGTATCTCTATAGGACTCTGATATGCGAAGTTACAGGAGTTTCCAATAATAACTGTGGTCTACAGAGTGATCTAAACGTGAAAAAAAATGATTAACCACAAACAAATGAATGACCTTCAAAATGACCTTGAAGGTCAAGGCCGATCGACACCAAAAACTAATCAGCTGAGCGCCATACCACACCCTATATACCCACCAAGTTTGGAGATCATAAGATCAAAGTTACTCAAAAAATAAGGGTTTCGTTGACCTCCATGATTGACCGCAAAGTGACCTTGACCTTTGACCTTTGACCTTCAAAATTTTGTGTGCTGAAGGGTATCTCTATAGGACTCTGATATGCGAAGTTACAGGAGTTTCCAATAATAACTGTGGTCTACAGAGTGATCTAAACGTGAAAAAAAAATGATTAACCACAAACAAAAAAACAAACAAAATAAAACATCACCCACAGGGTGAACCGTATCTTGCCAGGGTTTCGTTGACCTCCATGATTGACCGCAAAGTGACCTTTGACCTTGACCTTAATAATTTCGTATGGTGAATAGTATGTCTTCATGACCAACGCACATGAAATATTGAAAGATTTTGATGAGAACTGAGGAAATAATTTTTTCATGAAAATTCCGTTTTTTCGTCATGACGTCATCAAATGACGTCATAGCGTCAAACTGTTTACAGATCTGGGAAGCACTCATCAAGGGCATTCATATGAGGTATTACTCGATATGGTACCTACGATTTCAACATTTGACCTTGGGGTCAATAATTTTCGACCTCCAGCGCTAACCATGAAGGTCAAGACCGATCGCCACCAAAAACTAATCAGCTGAGCGCCGGACCATATACTAGATTCCCATGAAGTTTGGAGACGATCCGATCAAAGTTACTCAAAAAATAAGGGTTTCAACATTTGACCTTGGGGTCAATAATTTTCGACCTCCAGCGCTAACCATGAAGGTCAAGGTCGATCGCCACCAAAAACTAATCAGCTGAGCGCCGGACCATATACTAGATTCCCATGAAGTTTGGAGACGATCCGATCAAAGTTACTCAAAAAATAAGGGTTTCGTCGACCTCCATGATTGACCACAAAGTGACCTTGACCTTTGACCTTGACCTTCAAAATTTTGTGTGCTGAAGGGTATCTCTATAGGACTCTGATATGCGAAGTTACATGCGAAGATATGCGAAGATATGGTACCTACGATTTCAACATTTGACCTTGGGGTCAATAATTTTCGACCTCCAGCACTAACCATGAAGGTCAAGGCCGATCGCCACCAAAAACTAATCAGCTGAGCGCCGGACCATATACTAGATTCCCATGAAGTTTGGAGATGATCCGATCAAAGTTACTCAAAAAATTAGTGTTTCGTCGACCTCCATGATTGACCACAAAGTGACCTTGACCTTTGACCTTGACCTTCAAAATTTTGTGTGCTGAAGGGTATCTCTATAGGACTCTGATATGCGAAGTTACAGGAGTTTCCAATAATAACTGTGGTCTACAGAGTGATCTAAACGTGAAAAAAAATGATTAACCACAAACAAATGAATGACCTTCAAAATGACCTTGAAGGTCAAGGCCGATCGACACCAAAAACTAATCAGCTGAGCGCCATACCACACCCTATATACCCACCAAGTTTGGAGATCATATGATCAAAGTTACTCAAAAAATAAGGGTTTCGTTGACCTCCATGATTGACCGCAAAGTGACCTTGACCTTTGACCTTGACCTTCAAATTTTTGTGTGCTGAAGGGTATCTCTATAGGACTCTGATATGCGAAGTTACAGGAGTTTCCAATAATAACTGTGGTCTACAGAGTGATCTAAACGTGAAAAAAAAATGATTAACCACAAACAAAAAAACAAACAAAATAAAACATCACCCACAGGGTGAACCGTATCTTGCCAGGGTTTCGTTGACCTCCATGATTGACTGCAAAGTGACCTTGACCTTTGACCTTGACCTTAATAATTTCGTATGGTGAATAGTATGTCTTCATGACCAACGCACATGAAATATTGAAAGATTTTGATGAGAACTGAGGAAATAATTTTTTCATGAAAATTCCGTTTTTTCGTCATGACGTCATCAAATGACGTCATAGCGTCAAACTGTTTACAGATCTGGGAAGCACTCATCAAGGGCATTCATATGAGGTATTACTCGATATGGTACCTACGATTTCAACATTTGACCTTGGGGTCAATAATTTTCGACCTCCAGCGCTAACCATGAAGGTCAAGACCGATCGCCACCAAAAACTAATCAGCTGAGCGCCGGACCATATACTAGATTCCCATGAAGTTTGGAGACGATCCGATCAAAGTTACTCAAAAAATAAGGGTTTCAACATTTGACCTTGGGGTCAATAATTTTCGACCTCCAGCGCTAACCATGAAGGTCAAGGTCGATCGCCACCAAAAACTAATCAGCTGAGCGCCGGACCATATACTAGATTCCCATGAAGTTTGGAGACGATCCGATCAAAGTTACTCAAAAAATAAGGGTTTCGTCGACCTCCATGATTGACCACAAAGTGACCTTGACCTTTGAGCTTGACCTTCAAAATTTTGTGTGCTGAAGGGTATCTCTATAGGACTCTGATATGCGAAGTTACATGCGAAGATATGCGAAGATATGGTACCTACGATTTCAACATTTGACCTTGGGGTCAATAATTTTCGACCTCCAGCACTAACCATGAAGGTCAAGGCCGATCGCCACCAAAAACTAATCAGCTGAGCGCCGGACCATATACTAGATTCCCATGAAGTTTGGAGACGATCCGATCAAAGTTACTCAAAAAATAAGGGTTTCAACATTTGACCTTGGGGTCAATAATTTTCGACCTCCAGCGCTAACCATGAAGGTCAAGGCCGATCGCCACCAAAAACTAATCAGCTGAGCGCCGGACCATATACTAGATTCCCATGAAGTTTGGAGACGATCCGATCAAAGTTACTCAAAAAATAAGGGTTTCGTCGACCTCCATGATTGACCACAAAGTGACCTTGACCTTTGACCTTGACCTTCAAAATTTTGTGTGCTGAAGGGTATCTCTATAGGACTCTGATATGCGAAGTTACATGCGAAGATATGCGAAGATATGGTACCTACGATTTCAACATTTGACCTTGGGGTCAATAATTTTCGACCTCCAGCGCTAACCATGAAGGTCAAGGCCGATCGCCACCAAAAACTAATCAGCTGAGCGCCGGACCATATACTAGATTCCCATGAAGTTTGGAGACGATCCGATCAAAGTTACTCAAAAAATAAGGGTTTCGTCGACCTCCATGATTGACCACAAAGTGACCTTGACCTTTGACCTTGACCTTCAAAATTTTGTGTGCTGAAGGGTATCTCTATAGGACTCTGATATGCGAAGTTACATGCGAAGATATGCGAAGATATGGTACCTACGATTTCAACATTTGACCTTGGGGTCAATAATTTTCGACCTCCAGCACTAACCATGAAGGTCAAGGCCGATCGCCACCAAAAACTAATCAGCTGAGCGCCGGACCATATACTAGATTCCCATGAAGTTTGGAGACGATCCGATCAAAGTTACTCAAAAAATAAGGGTTTCAACATTTGACCTTGGGGTCAATAATTTTCGACCTCCAGCGCTAACCATGAAGGTCAAGGCCGATCGCCACCAAAAACTAATCAGCTGAGCGCCGGACCATATACTAGATTCCCATGAAGTTTGGAGACGATCCGATCAAAGTTACTCAAAAAATAAGGGTTTCGTCGACCTCCATGATTGACCACAAAGTGACCTTGACCTTTGACCTTGACCTTCAAAATTTTGTGTGCTGAAGGGTATCTCTATAGGACTCTGATATGCGAAGTTACATGCGAAGATATGCGAAGATATGGTACCTACGATTTCAACATTTGACCTTGGGGTCAATAATTTTCGACCTCCAGCGCTAACCATGAAGGTCAAGGCCGATCGCCACCAAAAACTAATCAGCTGAGCGCCGGACCATATACTAGATTCCCATGAAGTTTGGAGACGATCCGATCAAAGTTACTCAAAAAATAAGGGTTTCGTCCACCTCCATGATTGACCACAAAGTGACCTTGACCTTTGACCTTGACCTTCAAAATTTTGTGTGCTGAAGGGTATCTCTATAGGACTCTGATATGCGAAGTTACAGGAGTTTCCAATAATAACTGTGGTCTACAGAGTGATCTAAACGTGGAAAAAAAATGATTAACCACAAACAAAAAAACAAAAAAACAAAAAAACAAAAAAACAAACAAAAAAACAAACATACAAGCTGACTAATACATCTTGCAAAAACTTCGTTTTGGCAAGATAATAAAAACATATGTCACCCACAGGGTGAACCGTATCTTGCCAAAATGTGAAAATTCCGTTTTTTCGTCATGACGTCATCAAATGACGTCATAGCGTCAAACTGTTTACAGATCTGGGAAGCACTCATCAAGGGCATTCATATGAGGTATTACTCGATATGGTACCTACGATTTCAAAATTTGACCTTGGGGTCAATAATTTTCGACCTCCAGCGCTAACCATGAAGGTCAAGGCCGATCGCCACCAAAAACTAATCAGCTGAGCGCCGGACCATATACTAGATTCCCATGAAGTTTGGAGACGATCCGATCAAAGTTACTCAAAAAATTAGTGTTTCGTCGACCTCCATGATTGACCGCAAAGTGACCTTGACCTTTGACCTTGACCTTCAAAATTTTGTGTGCTGAAGGGTATCTCTATAGGACTCTGATATGCGAAGTTACAGGAGTTTCCAATAATAACTGTGGTCTACAGAGTGATCTAAACGTGAAAAAAAATGATTAACCACAAACAAAAAAACAAATGAACATATGTCACCCACAGGGTGAACCGTATCTTGCCATTTGACCTTGACCTTAATAATTTCGTATGGTGAATAGTATGTCTTCATGACCAACGCACATGAAATATTGAAAGATTTTGATGAGAACTGAGGAAATAATTTTTTCATGAAAATTCCGTTTTTTCGTCATGACGTCATCAAATGACGTCATAGCGTCAAACTGTTTACAGATCTGGGAAGCACTCATCAAGGGCATTCATATGAGGTATTACTCGATATGGTACCTACGATTTCAAAATTTGACCTTGGGGTCAATAATTTTCGACCTCCAGCGCTAACCATGAAGGTCAAGGCCGATCGCCACCAAAAACTAATCAGCTGAGCGCCGGACCATATACTAGATTCCCATGAAGTTTGGAGACGATCCGATCAAAGTTACTCAAAAAATTAGTGTTTCGTCGACCTCCATGATTGACCACAAAGTGACCTTGACCTTTGACCTTGACCTTCAAAATTTTGTGTGCTGAAGGGTATCTCTATAGGACTCTGATATGCGAAGTTACAGGAGTTTCCAATAATAACTGTGGTCTACAGAGTGATCTAAACGTGAAAAAAAATGATTAACCACAAACAAATGAATGACCTTCAAAATGACCTTGAAGGTCAAGGCCGATCGACACCAAAAACTAATCAGCTGAGCGCCATACCACACCCTATATACCCACCAAGTTTGGAGATCATAAGATCAAAGTTACTCAAAAAATAAGGGTTTCGTTGACCTCCATGATTGACCGCAAAGTGACCTTGACCTTTGACCTTTGACCTTCAAAATTTTGTGTACTGAAGGGTATCTCTATAGGACTCTGATATGCGAAGTTACAGGAGTTTCCAATAATAACTGTGGTCTACAGAGTGATCTAAACGTGAAAAAAAAATGATTAACCACAAACAAAAAAACAAACAAAATAAAACATCACCCACAGGGTGAACCGTATCTTGCCAGGGTTTCGTTGACCTCCATGATTGACCGCAAAGTGACCTTGACCTTTGACCTTGACCTTAATAATTTCGTATGGTGAATAGTATGTCTTCATGACCAACGCACATGAAATATTGAAAGATTTTGATGAGAACTGAGGAAATAATTTTTTCATGAAAATTCCGTTTTTTCGTCATGACGTCATCAAATGACGTCATAGCGTCAAACTGTTTACAGATCTGGGAAGCACTCATCAAGGGCATTCATATGAGGTATTACTCGATATGGTACCTACGATTTCAACATTTGACCTTGGGGTCAATAATTCTCGACCTCCAGCGCTAACCATGAAGGTCAAGACCGATCGCCACCAAAAACTAATCAGCTGAGCGCCGGACCATATACTAGATTCCCATGAAGTTTGGAGACGATCCGATCAAAGTTACTCAAAAAATAAGGGTTTCAACATTTGACCTTGGGGTCAATAATTTTCGACCTCCAGCGCTAACCATGAAGGTCAAGGTCGATCGCCACCAAAAACTAATCAGCTGAGCGCCGGACCATATACTAGATTCCCATGAAGTTTGGAGACGATCCGATCAAAGTTACTCAAAAAATAAGGGTTTCGTCGACCTCCATGATTGACCACAAAGTGACCTTGACCTTTGACCTTGACCTTCAAAATTTTGTGTGCTGAAGGGTATCTCTATAGGACTCTGATATGCGAAGTTACATGCGAAGATATGCGAAGATATGGTACCTACGATTTCAACATTTGACCTTGGGGTCAATAATTTTCGACCTCCAGCACTAACCATGAAGGTCAAGGCCGATCGCCACCAAAAACTAATCAGCTGAGCGCCGGACCATATACTAGATTCCCATGAAGTTTGGAGACGATCCGATCAAAGTTACTCAAAAAATAAGGGTTTCAACATTTGACCTTGGGGTCAATAATTTTCGACCTCCAGCGCTAACCATGAAGGTCAAGGCCGATCGCCACCAAAAACTAATCAGCTGAGCGCCGGACCATATACTAGATTCCCATGAAGTTTGGAGACGATCCGATCAAAGTTACTCAAAAAATAAGGGTTTCGTCGACCTCCATGATTGACCACAAAGTGACCTTGACCTTTGACCTTGACCTTCAAAATTTTGTGTGCTGAAGGGTATCTCTATAGGACTCTGATATGCGAAGTTACATGCGAAGATATGCGAAGATATGGTACCTACGATTTCAACATTTGACCTTGGGGTCAATAATTTTCGACCTCCAGCGCTAACCATGAAGGTCAAGGCCGATCGCCACCAAAAACTAATCAGCTGAGCGCCGGACCATATACTAGATTCCCATGAAGTTTGGAGACGATCCGATCAAAGTTACTCAAAAAATAAGGGTTTCGTCGACCTCCATGATTGACCACAAAGTGACCTTGACCTTTGACCTTGACCTTCAAAATTTTGTGTGCTGAAGGGTATCTCTATAGGACTCTGATATGCGAAGTTACATGCGAAGATATGCGAAGATATGGTACCTACGATTTCAACATTTGTCCTTGGGGTCAATAATTTTCGACCTCCAGCACTAACCATGAAGGTCAAGGCCGATCGCCACCAAAAACTAATCAGCTGAGCGCCGGACCATATACTAGATTCCCATGAAGTTTGGAGACGATCCGATCAAAGTTACTCAAAAAATAAGGGTTTCAACATTTGACCTTGGGGTCAATAATTTTCGACCTCCAGCGCTAACCATGAAGGTCAAGGCCGATCGCCACCAAAAACTAATCAGCTGAGCGCCGGACCATATACTAGATTCCCATGAAGTTTGGAGACGATCCGATCAAAGTTACTCAAAAAATAAGGGTTTCGTCGACCTCCATGATTGACCACAAAGTGACCTTGACCTTTGACCTTGACCTTCAAAATTTTGTGTGCTGAAGGGTATCTCTATAGGACTCTGATATGCGAAGTTACATGCGAAGATATGCGAAGATATGGTACCTACGATTTCAACATTTGACCTTGGGGTCAATAATTTTCGACCTCCAGCGCTAACCATGAAGGTCAAGGCCGATCGCCACCAAAAACTAATCAGCTGAGCGCCGGACCATATACTAGATTCCCATGAAGTTTGGAGACGATCCGATCAAAGTTACTCAAAAAATAAGGGTTTCAACATTTGACCTTGGGGTCAATAATTTTCGACCTCCAGCGCTAACCATGAAGGTCAAGGCCGATCGCCACCAAAAACTAATCAGCTGAGCGCCGGACCATATACTAGATTCCCATGAAGTTTGGAGACGATCCGATCAAAGTTACTCAAAAAATAAGGGTTTCGTCCACCTCCATGATTGACCACAAAGTGACCTTGACCTTTGACCTTGACCTTCAAAATTTTGTGTGCTGAAGGGTATCTCTATAGGACTCTGATATGCGAAGTTACAGGAGTTTCCAATAATAACTGTGGTCTACAGAGTGATCTAAACGTGGAAAAAAAATGATTAACCACAAACAAAAAAACAAAAAAACAAAAAAACAAAAAAACAAACAAAATAAACATATGTCACCCACAGGGTGAACCGTATCTTGCCAATTATATGTTTGGAAAGCACTCAACAAGGGCTTCAATTTGAGGTACTACTCGATATGGTAACTGAAACTTGAAAATTTTACCTTTTGGTCAAAATTGAATGACCTTCAAAATGACCTTGAAGGTCAAGGCCGATCGACACCAAAAACTAATCAACTGAGCGCCATACCACACCCTATATACCCACCAAGTTTGGAGATCATAAGATCAAAGTTACTCAAAAAATAAGGGTTTCGTAATTTGACCTTGGGGTCAATAATTTTCGACCTCCAGCGCTAACCATGAAGGTCAAGGCCGATCGCCACCAAAAACTAATCAGCTGAGCGCCGGACCATATACTAGATTCCCATGAAGTTTGGAGACGATCCGATCAAAGTTACTCAAAAAATAAGGGTTTCGTCGACCTCCATGATTGACCACAAAGTGACCTTGACCTTTGACCTTGACCTTCAAAATTTTGTGTGCTGAAGGGTATCTCTATAGGACTCTGATATGCGAAGTTACATGCGAAGATATGCGAAGATATGGTACCTACGATTTCAACATTTGACCTTGGGGTCAATAATTTTCGACCTCCAGCGCTAACCATGAAGGTCAAGGCCGATCGCCACCAAAAACTAATCAGCTGAGCGCCGGACCATATACTAGATTCCCATGAAGTTTGGAGACGATCCGATCAAAGTTACTCAAAAAATAAGGGTTTCAACATTTGACCTTGGGGTCAATAATTTTCGACCTCCAGCGCTAACCATGAAGGTCAAGGCCGATCGCCACCAAAAACTAATCAGCTGAGCGCCGGACCATATACTAGATTCCCATGAAGTTTGGAGACGATCCGATCAAAGTTACTCAAAAAATAAGGGTTTCGTCGACCTCCATGATTGACCACAAAGTGACCTTGACCTTTGACCTTGACCTTCAAAATTTTGTGTGCTGAAGGGTATCTCTATAGGACTCTGATATGCGAAGTTACAGGAGTTTCCAATAATAACTGTGGTCTACAGAGTGATCTAAACGTGAAAAAAAATGATTAACCACAAACAAAAAAACAAAAAAACAAAAAAACAAACAAAAAAACAAACATACAAGCTGACTAATACATCTTGCAAAAACTTCGTTTTGGCAAGATAAAAACAAACATACAAGCTGACTAATACATCTTGCAAAAACTTCGTTTTGGCAAGATAATAAAAACATATGTCACCCACAGGGTGAACCGTATCTTGCCAAAATGTGAAAATTCCGTTTTTTCGTCATGACGTCATCAAATGACGTCATAGCGTCAAACTGTTTACAGATCTGGGAAGCACTCATCAAGGGCATTCATATGAGGTATTACTCGATATGGTACCTACGATTTCAAAATTTGACCTTGGGGTCAATAATTTTCGACCTCCAGCGCTAACCATGAAGGTCAAGGCCGATCGCCACCAAAAACTAATCAGCTGAGCGCCGGACCATATACTAGATTCCCATGAAGTTTGGAGATCATAAGATCAAAGTTACTCAAAAAATAAGGGTTTCGTTGACCTCCATGATTGACCGCAAAGTGACCTTGACCTTTGACCTTGACCTTCAAAATTTTGTGTGCTGAAGGGTATCTCTATAGGACTCTGATATGCGAAGTTACAGGAGTTTCCAATAATAACTGTGGTCCACAGAGTGATCTAAACGTGAAAAAAAAAATGATTAACCACAAACAAACATACAAGCTGACTAATACATCTTGCAAAAACTTCGTTTTGGCAAGATAAAAAACAAATAAAACATATGTCACCCACCGGGTGAACCGTATCTTGCCAAAATGTGAAAATTCCGTTTTTTCGTCATGACGTCATCAAATGACGTCATAGCGTCAAACTGTTTACAGATCTGGGAAGCACTCATCAAGGGCATTCATATGAGGTATTACTCGATATGGTACCTACGATTTCAAAATTTGACCTTGGGGTCAATAATTTTCGACCTCCAGCGCTAACCATGAAGGTCAAGGCCGATCGCCACCAAAAACTAATCAGCTGAGCGCCGGACCATATACTAGATTCCCATGAAGTTTGGAGACGATCCGATCAAAGTTACTCAAAAAATTAGTGTTTCGTCGACCTCCATGATTGGCCGCAAAGTGACCTTGACCTTTGACCTTGACCTTCATAATTTTGTGTGCTAAAGGGTATCTCTAAAAGACTCTGATATGCGAACTTACAAGAGTTTCCAAAGGGAACTGTGCTCTACAGAGTGACCTAAACAATGCGAACTAAAGCAATACAATATACATGAAAAGTGCAGTTTTTTCGTCATAACGCCGTCAAATGACGTCACATTGTCAAACTAGTTATATGTTTGGAAAGCACTCAACAAGGGCTTCAATTTGAGGTACTACTCGATATGGTAACTGAAACTTGAAAATTTTACCTTTTGGTCAAAATTGAATGACCTTCAAAATGACCTTGAAGGTCAAGGCCGATCGACACCAAAAACTAATCAGCTGAGCGCCATACCACACCCTATATACCCACCAAGTTTGGAGATCATAAGATCAAAGTTACTAAAAAAATAAGGGTTTCGTTGACCTCCATGATTGACCGCAAAGTGACCTTGACCTTTGACCTTGACCTTCAAAATTTTGTGTGCTGAAGGGTATCTCTATAGGACTCTGATATGCGAAGTTACAGGAGTTTCCAATAATAACTGTGGTCTACAGAGTGATCTAAACGTGAAAAAAAAAAGATTAACCACAAACAAAAAAACAAACAAAGAACATATGTCACCCACAGGGTGAACCGTATCTTGCCATTTGACCTTGACCTTAATAATTTCGTATGGTGAATAGTATGTCTTCATGACCAACGCACATGAAATATTGAAAGATTTTGATGAGAACTGAGGAAATAATTTTTTCATGAAAATTCCGTTTTTTCGTCATGACGTCATCAAATGACGTCATAGCGTCAAACTGTTTACAGATCTGGGAAGCACTCATCAAGGGCATTCATATGAGGTATTACTCGATATGGTACCTACGATTTCAAAATTTGACCTTGGGGTCAATAATTTTCGACCTCCAGCGCTAACCATGAAGGTCAAGGTCGATCGCCACCAAAAACTAATCAGCTGAACGCCGGACCATATACTAGATTCCCATGAAGTTTGGAGACGATCCGATCAAAGTTACTCAAAAAATTAGTGTTTCGTCGACCTCCATGATTGACCACAAAGTGACCTTGACCTTTGACCTTGACCTTCAAAATGTTGTGTGCTGGAGGGTATCTCTATAGGACTCTGATATGCGAAGTTACAGGAGTTTCCAATAATAACTGTGGTCTACAGAGTGATCTAAACGTGAAAAAAAATGATTAACCACAAACAAATGAATGACCTTCAAAATGACCTTGAAGGTCAAGGCCGATCGACACCAAAAACTAATCAGCTGAGCGCCATACCACACCCTATATACCCACCAAGTTTGGAGATCATAAGATCAAAGTTACTCAAAAAATAAGGGTTTCGTTGACCTCCATGATTGACCGCAAAGTGACCTTGACCTTTGACCTTGACCTTCAAAATTTTGTGTGCTGAAGGGTATCTCTATAGGACTCTGATATGCGAAGTTACAGGAGTTTCCAATAATAACTGTGGTCTACAGAGTGATCTAAACGTGAAAAAAAAATGATTAACCACAAACAAAAAAACAAACAAAATAAAAACATATGTCACCCACAGGGTGAACCGTATCTTGCCAAAATGTGAACATGAGTGACTTGCTTCAGGTCACACTGAGGTGAACAGAACTGCTATCCACTAGAAGCGACTCTTTGAGGAATGTCTGCCCACGAGATATTGAAAGATTTTGATGAGAACTGAGGAAATAATTGTTTCATGAAAATTCCGTTTTTTCGTCATGACGTCATCAAATGACGTCATAGCGTCAAACTGTTTACAGATCTGGGAAGCACTCATCAAGGGCATTCATATGAGGTATTACTCGATATGGTACCTACGATTTCAACATTTGACCTTGGGGTCAATAATTTTCGACCTCCAGCGCTAACCATGAAGGTCAAGGCCGCTCGCCACCAAAAACTAATCAGCTGAGCGCCGGACCATATACTAGATTCCCATGAAGTTTGGAAACGATCCGATCAAAGTTACTCAAAAAATAAGGGTTTCAACATTTGACCTTGGGGTCAATAATTTTCGACCTCCAGCGCTAACCATGAAGGTCAAGGCCGATCGCCACCAAAAACTAATCAGCTGAGCGCCGGACCATATACTAGATTCCCATGAAGTTTGGAGACGATCCGATCAAAGTTACTCAAAAAATAAGGGTTTCGTCGACCTCCATGATTGACCACAAAGTGACCTTGACCTTTGACCTTGACCTTCAAAATTTTGTGTGCTGAAGGGTATCTCTATAGGACTCTGATATGCGAAGTTACATGCGAAGATATGCGAAGATATGGTACCTACGATTTCAACATTTGACCTTGGGGTCAATAATTTTCGACCTCCAGCGCTAACCATGAAGGTCAAGGCCGATCGCCACCAAAAACTAATCAGCTGAGCGCCGGACCATATACTAGATTCCCATGAAGTTTGGAGACGATCCGATCAAAGTTACTCAAAAAATAAAGGTTTCAACATTTGACCTTGGGGTCAATAATTTTCGACCTCCAGCGCTAACCATGAAGGTCAAGGCCGATCGCCACCAAAAACTAATCAGCTGAGCGCCGGACCATATACTAGATTCCCATGAAGTTTGGAGACGATCCGATCAAAGTTACTCAAAAAATAAGGGTTTCGTCGACCTCCATGATTGACCACAAAGTGACCTTGACCTTTGACCTTGACCTTCAAAATTTTGTGTGCTGAAGGGTATCTCTATAGGACTCTGATATGCGAAGTTACAGGAGTTTCCAATAATAACTGTGGTCTACAGAGTGATCTAAACGTGAAAAAAAATGATTAACCACAAACAAAAAAACAAATGAACATATGTCACCCACAGGGTGAACCGTATCTTGCCATTTGACCTTGACCTTAATAATTTCGTATGGTGAATAGTATGTCTTCATGACCAACGCACATGAAATATTGAAAGATTTTGATGAGAACTGAGGAAATAATTTTTTCATGAAAATTCCGTTTTTTCATCATGACGTCATCAAATGACGTCATAGCGTCAAACTGTTTACAGATCTGGGAAGCACTCATCAAGGGCATTCATATGAGGTATTACTCGATATGGTACCTACGATTTCAAAATTTGACCTTGGGGTCAATAATTTTCGACCTCCAGCGCTAACCATGAAGGTCAAGGCCGATCGCCACCAAAAACTAATCAGCTGAGCGCCGGACCATATACTAGATTCCCATGAAGTTTGGAGACGATCCGATCAAAGTTACTCAAAAAATTAGTGTTTCGTCGACCTCCATGATTGACCACAAAGTGACCTTGACCTTTGACCTTGACCTTCAAAATTTTGTGTGCTGAAGGGTATCTCTATAGGACTCTGATATGCGAAGTTACAGGAGTTTCCAATAATAACTGTGGTCTACAGAGTGATCTAAACGTGAAAAAAAATGATTAACCACAAACAAATGAATGACCTTCAAAATGACCTTGAAGGTCAAGGCCGATCGACACCAAAAACTAATCAGCTGAGCGCCATACCACACCCTATATACCCACCAAGTTTGGAGATCATAAGATCAAAGTTACTCAAAAAATAAGGGTTTCGTTGACCTCCATGATTGACCGCAAAGTGACCTTGACCTTTGACCTTGACCTTCAAAATTTTGTGTGCTGAAGGGTATCTCTATAGGACTCTGATATGCGAAGTTACAGGAGTTTCCAATAATAACTGTGGTCTACAGAGTGATCTAAACGTGAAAAAAAAATGATTAACCACAAACAAAAAAACAAACAAAATAAAACATCACCCACAGGGTGAACCGTATCTTGCCAGGGTTTCGTTGACCTCCATGATTGACCGCAAAGTGACCTTGACCTTTGACCTTGACCTTAATAATTTCGTATGGTGAATAGTATGTCTTCATGACCAACGCACATGAAATATTGAAAGATTTTGATGAGAACTGAGGAAATAATTTTTTCATGAAAATTCCGTTTTTTCGTCATGACGTCATCAAATGACGTCATAGCGTCAAACTGTTTACAGATCTGGGAAGCACTCATCAAGGGCATTCATATGAGGTATTACTCGATATGGTACCTACGATTTCAACATTTGACCTTGGGGTCAATAATTTTCGACCTCCAGCGCTAACCATGAAGGTCAAGACCGATCGCCACCAAAAACTAATCAGCTGAGCGCCGGACCATATACTAGATTCCCATGAAGTTTGGAGACGATCCGATCAAAGTTACTCAAAAAATAAGGGTTTCAACATTTGACCTTGGGGTCAATAATTTTCGACCTCCAGCGCTAACCATGAAGGTCAAGGTCGATCGCCACCAAAAACGAATCAGCTGAGCGCCGGACCATATACTAGATTCCCATGAAGTTTGGAGACGATCCGATCAAAGTTACTCAAAAAATAAGGGTTTCGTCGACCTCCATGATTGACCACAAAGTGACCTTGACCTTTGACCTTGACCTTCAAAATTTTGTGTGCTGAAGGGTATCTCTATAGGACTCTGATATGCGAAGTTACATGCGAAGATATGCGAAGATATGGTACCTACGATTTCAACATTTGACCTTGGGGTCAATAATTTTCGACCTCCAGCACTAACCATGAAGGTCAAGGCCGATCGCCACCAAAAACTAATCAGCTGAGCGCCGGACCATATACTAGATTCCCATGAAGTTTGGAGACGATCCGATCAAAGTTACTCAAAAAATAAGGGTTTCAACATTTGACCTTGGGGTCAATAATTTTCGACCTCCAGCGCTAACCATGAAGGTCAAGGCCGATCGCCACCAAAAACTAATCAGCTGAGCGCCGGACCATATACTAGATTCCCATGAAGTTTGGAGACGATCCGATCAAAGTTACTCAAAAAATAAGGGTTTCGTCGACCTCCATGATTGACCACAAAGTGACCTTGACCTTTGACCTTGACCTTCAAAATTTTGTGTGCTGAAGGGTATCTCTATAGGACTCTGATATGCGAAGTTACATGCGAAGATATGCGAAGATATGGTACCTACGATTTCAACATTTGACCTTGGGGTCAATAATTTTCGACCTCCAGCGCTAACCATGAAGGTCAAGGCCGATCGCCACCAAAAACTAATCAGCTGAGCGCCGGACCATATACTAGATTCCCATGAAGTTTGGAGACGATCCGATCAAAGTTACTCAAAAAATAAGGGTTTCGTCGACCTCCATGATTGACCACAAAGTGACCTTGACCTTTGACCTTGACCTTCAAAATTTTGTGTGCTGAAGGGTATCTCTATAGGACTCTGATATGCGAAGTTACATGCGAAGATATGCGAAGATATGGTACCTACGATTTCAACATTTGACCTTGGGGTCAATAATTTTCGACCTCCAGCACTAACCATGAAGGTCAAGGCCGATCGCCACCAAAAACTAATCAGCTGAGCGCCGGACCATATACTAGATTCCCATGAAGTTTGGAGACGATCCGATCAAAGTTACTCAAAAAATAAGGGTTTCAACATTTGACCTTGGGGTCAATAATTTTCGACCTCCAGCGCTAACCATGAAGGTCAAGGCCGATCGCCACCAAAAACTAATCAGCTGAGCGCCGGACCATATACTAGATTCCCATGAAGTTTGGAGACGATCCGATCAAAGTTACTCAAAAAATAAGGGTTTCGTCGACCTCCATGATTGACCACAAAGTGACCTTGACCTTTGACCTTGACCTTCAAAATTTTGTGTGCTGAAGGGTATCTCTATAGGACTCTGATATGCGAAGTTACATGCGAAGATATGCGAAGATATGGTACCTACGATTTCAACATTTGACCTTGGGGTCAATAATTTTCGACCTCCAGCGCTAACCATGAAGGTCAAGGCCGATCGCCACCAAAAACTAATCAGCTGAGCGCCGGACCATATACTAGATTCCCATGAAGTTTGGAGACGATCCGATCAAAGTTACTCAAAAAATAAGGGTTTCAACATTTGACCTTGGGGTCAATAATTTTCGACCTCCAGCGCTAACCATGAAGGTCAAGGCCGATCGCCACCAAAAACTAATCAGCTGAGCGCCGGACCATATACTAGATTCCCATGAAGTTTGGAGACGATCCGATCAAAGTTACTCAAAAAATAAGGGTTTCGTCCACCTCCATGATTGACCACAAAGTGACCTTGACCTTTGACCTTGACCTTCAAAATTTTGTGTGCTGAAGGGTATCTCTATAGGACTCTGATATGCGAAGTTACAGGAGTTTCCAATAATAACTGTGGTCTACAGAGTGATCTAAACGTGGAAAAAAAATGATTAACCACAAACAAAAAAACAAAAAAACAAAAAAACAAAAAAACAAACAAAAAAACAAACATACAAGCTGACTAATACATCTTGCAAAAACTTCGTTTTGGCAAGATAATAAAAACATATGTCACCCACAGGGTGAACCGTATCTTGCCAAAATGTGAAAATTCCGTTTTTTCGTCATGACGTCATCAAATGACGTCATAGCGTCAAACTGTTTACAGATCTGGGAAGCACTCATCAAGGGCATTCATATGAGGTATTACTCGATATGGTACCTACGATTTCAAAATTTGACCTTGGGGTCAATAATTTTCGACCTCCAGCGCTAACCATGAAGGTCAAGGCCGATCGCCACCAAAAACTAATCAGCTGAGCGCCGGACCATATACTAGATTCCCATGAAGTTTGGAGATCATAAGATCAAAGTTACTCAAAAAATAAGGGTTTCGTTGACCTCCATGATTGACCGCAAAGTGACCTTGACCTTTGACCTTGACCTTCAAAATTTTGTGTGCTGAAGGGTATCTCTATAGGACTCTGATATGCGAAGTTACAGGAGTTTCCAATAATAACTGTGGTCCACAGAGTGATCTAAACGTGAAAAAAAAAATGATTAACCACAAACAAACATACAAGCTGACTAATACATCTTGCAAAAACTTCGTTTTGGCAAGATAAAAAACAAATAAACCTATGTCACCCACAGGGTGAACCGTATCTTGCCAAAATGTGAACATGAGTGACTTGCTTCAGGTCACACTGAGGTGAACAGAACTGCTATCCACTAGAAGCGACTCTTTGAGGAATGTCTGCCCACGAGATATTGAAAGATTTTGATGAGAACTGAGGAAATAATTTTTTCATGAAAATTCCGTTTTTTCGTCATGACGTCATCAAATGACGTCATAGCGTCAAACTGTTTACAGATCTGGGAAGCACTCATCAAGGGCATTCATATGAGGTATTACTCGATATGGTACCTACGATTTCAAAATTTGACCTTGGGGTCAATAATTTTCGACCTCCAGTGCTAACCATGAAGGTCAAGGCCGATCGCCACCAAAAACTAATCAGCTGAGCGCCGGACCATATACTAGATTCCCATGAAGTTTGGAGACGATCCGATCAAAGTTACTCAAAAAATAACGATTTCAACATTTGACCTTTGGGGTCAATAATTTTCGACCTCCAGCGCTAACCATGAAGGTCAAGGCCGATCGCCACCAAAAACTAATCAGCTGAGCGCCGGACCATATACTAGATTCCCATGAAGTTTGGAGACGATCCGATCAAAGTTACTCAAAAAATAAGGGTTTCGTCGACCTCCATGATTGACCACAAAGTGACCTTGACCTTTGACCTTGACCTTCAAAATTTTGTGTGCTGAAGGGTATCTCTATAGGACTCTGATATGCGAAGTTACAGGAGTTTCCAATAATAACTGTGGTCTACAGAGTGATCTGAAGGTCAAGGTCAAAGGTCAAGGTCGACCTCCAGCGCTAACCATGAAGGTCAAGGCCGATCGCCACAAAAAACTAATCAGCTGAGCGCCGGACCATATACTAGATTCCCATGAAGTTTGGAGACGATCCGATCAAAGTTACTCAAAAAATAACGATTTCAACATTTGACCTTGGGGTCAATAATTTTCGACCTCCAGCGCTAACCATGAAGGTCAAGGCCGATCGCCACCAAAAACTAATCAGCTGAGCGCCGGACCATATACTAGATTCCCATGAAGTTTGGAGACGATCCGATCAAAGTTACTCAAAAAATAAGGGTTTCGTCGACCTCCATGATTGACCACAAAGTGACCTTGACCTTTGACCTTGACCTTCAAAATTTTGGGTGCTGAAGGGTATCTCTATAGGACTCTGATATGCGAAGTTACAGGAGTTTCCAATAATAACTGTGGTCTACAGAGTGATCTAAACGTGGAAAAAAAATGATTAACCACAAACAAAAAAACAAAAAAAAAAACAAACAAAAAAACAAACATACAAGCTGACTAATACATCTTGCAAAAACTTCGTTTTGGCAAGATAATAAAACATATGTCACCCACCGGGTGAACCGTATCTTGCCAAAATGTGAAAATTCCGTTTTTTCGTCATGACGTCATCAAATGACGTCATAGCGTCAAACTGTTTACAGATCTGGGAAGCACTCATCAAGGGCATTCATATGAGGTATTACTCGATATGGTACCTACGATTTCAAAATTTGACCTTGGGGTCAATAATTTTCGACCTCCAGCGCTAACCATGAAGGTCAAGGCCGATCGCCACCAAAAACTAATCAGCTGAGCGCCGGACCATATACTAGATTCCCATGAAGTTTGGAGACGATCCGATCAAAGTTACTCAAAAAATTAGTGTTTCGTCGACCTCCATGATTGGCCGCAAAGTGACCTTGACCTTTGACCTTGACCTTCATAATTTTGTGTGCTAAAGGGTATCTCTAAAAGACTCTGATATGCGAACTTACAAGAGTTTCCAAAGGGAACTGTGCTCTACAGAGTGACCTAAACAATGCGAACTAAAGCAATACAATATACATGAAAAGTGCAGTTTTTTCGTCATAACGCCGTCAAATGACGTCACATTGTCAAACTAGTTATATGTTTGGAAAGCACTCAACAAGGGCTTCAATTTGAGGTACTACTCGATATGGTAACTGAAACTTGAAAATTTTACCTTTTGGTCAAAATTGAATGACCTTCAAAATGACCTTGAAGGTCAAGGCCGATCGACACCAAAAACTAATCAGCTGAGCGCCATACCACACCCTATATACCCACCAAGTTTGGAGATCATAAGATCAAAGTTACTCAAAAAATAAGGGTTTCGTTGACCTCCATGATTGACCGCAAAGTGACCTTGACCTTTGACCTTGACCTTCAAAATTTTGTGTGCTGAAGGGTATCTCTATAGGACTCTGATATGCGAAGTTACAGGAGTTTCCAATAATAACTGTGGTCTACAGAGTGATCTAAACGTGAAAAAAAAAAGATTAACCACAAACAAAAAAACAAACAAAGAACATATGTCACCCACAGGGTGAACCGTATCTTGCCATTTGACCTTGACCTTAATAATTTCGTATGGTGAATAGTATGTCTTCATGACCAACGCACATGAAATATTGAAAGATTTTGATGAGAACTGAGGAAATAATTTTTTCATGAAAATTCCGTTTTTTCGTCATGACGTCATCAAATGACGTCATAGCGTCAAACTGTTTACAGATCTGGGAAGCACTCATCAAGGGCATTCATATGAGGTATTACTCGATATGGTACCTACGATTTCAAAATTTGACCTTGGGGTCAATAATTTTCGACCTCCAGCGCTAACCATGAAGGTCAAGGCCGATCGCCACCAAAAACTAATCAGCTGAACGCCGGACCATATACTAGATTCCCATGAAGTTTGGAGACGATCCGATCAAAGTTACTCAAAAAATTAGTGTTTCGTCGACCTCCATGATTGACCACAAAGTGACCTTGACCTTTGACCTTGACCTTCAAAATGTTGTGTGCTGGAGGGTATCTCTATAGGACTCTGATATGCGAAGTTACAGGAGTTTCCAATAATAACTGTGGTCTACAGAGTGATCTAAACGTGAAAAAAAATGATTAACCACAAACAAATGAATGACCTTCAAAATGACCTTGAAGGTCAAGGCCGATCGACACCAAAAACTAATCAGCTGAGCGCCATACCACACCCTATATACCCACCAAGTTTGGAGATCATAAGATCAAAGTTACTCAAAAAATAAGGGTTTCGTAATTTGACCTTGGGGTCAATAATTTTCGACCTCCAGCGCTAACCATGAAGGTCAAGACCGATCGCCACCAAAAACTAATCAGCTGAGCGCCGGACCATATACTAGATTCCCATGAAGTTTGGAGACGATCCGATCAAAGTTACTCAAAAAATAAGGGTTTCAACATTTGACCTTGGGGTCAATAATTTTCGACCTCCAGCGCTAACCATGAAGGTCAAGGTCGATCGCCACCAAAAACTAATCAGCTGAGCGCCGGACCATATACTAGATTCCCATGAAGTTTGGAGACGATCCGATCAAAGTTACTCAAAAAATAAGGGTTTCGTCGACCTCCATGATTGACCACAAAGTGACCTTGACCTTTGACCTTGACCTTCAAAATTTTGTGTGCTGAAGGGTATCTCTATAGGACTCTGATATGCGAAGTTACATGCGAAGATATGCGAAGATATGGTACCTACGATTTCAACATTTGACCTTGGGGTCAATAATTTTCGACCTCCAGCACTAACCATGAAGGTCAAGGCCGATCGCCACCAAAAACTAATCAGCTGAGCGCCGGACCATATACTAGATTCCCATGAAGTTTGGAGACGATCCGATCAAAGTTACTCAAAAAATAAGGGTTTCAACATTTGACCTTGGGGTCAATAATTTTCGACCTCCAGCGCTAACCATGAAGGTCAAGGCCGATCGCCACCAAAAACTAATCAGCTGAGCGCCGGACCATATACTAGATTCCCATGAAGTTTGGAGACGATCCGATCAAAGTTACTCAAAAAATAAGGGTTTCGTCGACCTCCATGATTGACCACAAAGTGACCTTGACCTTTGACCTTGACCTTCAAAATTTTGTGTGCTGAAGGGTATCTCTATAGGACTCTGATATGCGAAGTTACATGCGAAGATATGCGAAGATATGGTACCTACGATTTCAACATTTGACCTTGGGGTCAATAATTTTCGACCTCCAGCGCTAACCATGAAGGTCAAGGCCGATCGCCACCAAAAACTAATCAGCTGAGCGCCGGACCATATACTAGATTCCCATGAAGTTTGGAGACGATCCGATCAAAGTTACTCAAAAAATAAGGGTTTCGTCGACCTCCATGATTGACCACAAAGTGACCTTGACCTTTGACCTTGGCCTTCAAAATTTTGTGTGCTGAAGGGTATCTCTATAGGACTCTGATATGCGAAGTTACATGCGAAGATATGCGAAGATATGGTACCTACGATTTCAACATTTGACCTTGGGGTCAATAATTTTCGACCTCCAGCACTAACCATGAAGGTCAAGGCCGATCGCCACCAAAAACTAATCAGCTGAGCGCCGGACCATATACTAGATTCCCATGAAGTTTGGAGACGATCCGATCAAAGTTACTCAAAAAATAAGGGTTTCAACATTTGACCTTGGGGTCAATAATTTTCGACCTCCAGCGCTAACCATGAAGGTCAAGGCCGATCGCCACCAAAAACTAATCAGCTGAGCGCCGGACCATATACTAGATTCCCATGAAGTTTGGAGACGATCCGATCAAAGTTACTCAAAAAATAAGGGTTTCGTCGACCTCCATGATTGACCACAAAGTGACCTTGACCTTTGACCTTGACCTTCAAAATTTTGTGTGCTGAAGGGTATCTCTATAGGACTCTGATATGCGAAGTTACATGCGAAGATATGCGAAGATATGGTACCTACGATTTCAACATTTGACCTTGGGGTCAATAATTTTCGACCTCCAGCGCTAACCATGAAGGTCAAGGCCGATCGCCACCAAAAACTAATCAGCTGAGCGCCGGACCATATACTAGATTCCCATGAAGTTTGGAGACGATCCGATCAAAGTTACTCAAAAAATAAGGGTTTCAACATTTGACCTTGGGGTCAATAATTTTCGACCTCCAGCGCTAACCATGAAGGTCAAGGCCGATCGCCACCAAAAACTAATCAGCTGAGCGCCGGACCATATACTAGATTCCCATGAAGTTTGGAGACGATCCGATCAAAGTTACTCAAAAAATAAGGGTTTCGTCCACCTCCATGATTGACCACAAAGTGACCTTGACCTTTGACCTTGACCTTCAAAATTTTGTGTGCTGAAGGGTATCTCTATAGGACTCTGATATGCGAAGTTACAGGAGTTTCCAATAATAACTGTGGTCTACAGAGTGATCTAAACGTGAAAAAAAAATGATTAACCACAAACAAAAAAACAAACAAAATAAACCTATGTCACCCACAGGGTGAACCGTATCTTGCCAAAATGTGAACATGAGTGACTTGCTTCAGGTCACACTGAGGTGAACAGAACTGCTATCCACTAGAAGCGACTCTTTGAGGAATGTCTGCCCACGAGATATTGAAAGATTTTGATGAGAACTGAGGAAATAATTTTTTCATGAAAATTCCGTTTTTTCGTCATGACGTCATCAAATGACGTCATAGCGTCAAACTGTTTACAGATCTGGGAAGCACTCATCAAGGGCATTCATATGAGGTATTACTCGATATGGTACCTACGATTTCAAAATTTGACCTTGGGGTCAATAATTTTCGACCTCCAGCGCTAACCATGAAGGTCAAGGCCGATCGCCACCAAAAACTAATCAGCTGAGCGCCGGACCATATACTAGATTCCCATGAAGTTTGGAGACGATCCGATCAAAGTTACTCAAAAAATAACGATTTTAACATTTGACCTTGGGGTCAATAATTTTCGAACTCCAGCGCTAACCATGAAGGTCAAGGCCGATCGCCACCAAAAACTAATCAGCTGAGCGCCGGACCATATACTAGATTCCCATGAAGTTTGGAGACGATCCGATCAAAGTTACTCAAAAAATAACGATTTCAACATTTGACCTTGGGGTCAATAATTTTCGACCTCCAGCGCTAACCATGAAGGTCAAGGCCGATCGCCACCAAAAACTAATCAGCTGAGCGCCGGACCATATACTAGATTCCCATGAAGTTTGGAGACGATCCGATCAAAGTTACTCAAAAAATAAGGGTTTCGTCGACCTCCATGATTGACCACAAAGTGACCTTGACCTTTGACCTTGACCTTCAAAATTTTGTGTGCTGAAGGGTATCTCTATAGGACTCTGATATGCGAAGTTACATGCGAAGATATGCGAAGATATGGTACCTACGATTTCAACATTTGACCTTGGGGTCAATAATTTTCGACCTCCAGCGCTAACCATGAAGGTCAAGGCCGATCGCCACCAAAAACTAATCAGCTGAGCGCCGGACCATATACTAGATTCCCATGAAGTTTGGAGACGATCCGATCAAAGTTACTCAAAAAATAAGGGTTTCAACATTTGACCTTGGGGTCAATAATTTTCGACCTCCAGCGCTAACCATGAAGGTCAAGGCCGATCGCCACCAAAAACTAATCAGCTGAGCGCCGGACCATATACTAGATTCCCATGAAGTTTGGAGACGATCCGATCAAAGTTACTCAAAAAATAAGGGTTTCGTCGACCTCCATGATTGACCACAAAGTTACCTTGACCTTTGACCTTGACCTTCAAAATTTTGTGTGCTGAAGGGTATCTCTATAGGACTCTGATATGCCAAGTTACATGCGAAGATATGCGAAGATATGGTACCTACGATTTCAACATTTGACCTTGGGGTCAATAATTTTCGACCTCCAGCGCTAACCATGAAGGTCAAGGCCGATCGCCACCAAAAACTAATCAGCTGAGCGCCGGACCATACACTAGATTCCCATGAAGTTTGGAGACGATCCGATCAAAGTTACTCAAAAAATAACGATTTCAACATTTGACCTTGGGGTCAATAATTTTCGACCTCCAGCGCTAACCATGAAGGTCAAGGCCGATCGCCACCAAAAACTAATCAGCTGAGCGCCGGACCATATACTAGATTCCCATGAAGTTTGGAGACGATCCGATCAAAGTTACTCAAAAAATAAGGGTTTCGTCGACCTCCATGATTGACCACAAAGTGACCTTGACCTTTGACCTTGACCTTCAAAATTTTGTGTGCTGAAGGGTATCTCTATAGGACTCTGATATGCGAAGTTACAGGAGTTTCCAATAATAACTGTGGTCTACAGAGTGATCTGAAGGTCAAGGTCAAAGGTCAAGGTCGACCTCCAGCGCTAACCATGAAGGTCAAGGCCGATCGCCACAAAAAACTAATCAGCTGAGCGCCGGACCATATACTAGATTCCCATGAAGTTTGGAGACGATCCGATCAAAGTTACTCAAAAAATAACGATTTCAACATTTGACCTTGGGGTCAATAATTTTCGACCTCCAGCGCTAACCATGAAGGTCAAGGCCGATCGCCACCAAAAACTAATCAGCTGAGCGCCGGACCATATACTAGATTCCCATGAAGTTTGGAGACGATCCGATCAAAGTTACTCAAAAAATAAGGGTTTCGTCGACCTCCATGATTGACCACAAAGTGACCTTGACCTTTGACCTTGACCTTCAAAATTTTGGGTGCTGAAGGGTATCTCTATAGGACTCTGATATGCGAAGTTACAGGAGTTTCCAATAATAACTGTGGTCTACAGAGTGATCTAAACGTGGAAAAAAAATGATTAACCACAAACAAAAAAACAAAAAAAAAAACAAACAAAAAAACAAACATACAAGCTGACTAATACATCTAGCAAAAACTTCGTTTTGGCAAGATAACAAAAAAACAAACATACAAGCTGACTAATACATCTAGCAAAAACTTCGTTTTGGCAAGATAACAAAATAAAACATCACCCACAGGGTGAACCGTATCTTGCCAGGGTTTCGTTGACCTCCATGATTGACCGCAAAGTGACCTTGACCTTTGACCTTGACCTTAATAATTTCGTATGGTGAATAGTATGTCTTCATGACCAACGCACATGAAATATTGAAAGATTTTGATGAGAACTGAGGAAATAATTTTTTCATGAAAATTCCGTTTTTTCGTCATGACGTCATCAAATGACGTCATAGCGTCAAACTGTTTACAGATCTGGGAAGCACTCATCAAGGGCATTCATATGAGGTATTACTCGATATGGTACCTACGATTTCAACATTTGACCTTGGGGTCAATAATTATCGACCTCCAGCGCTAACCATGAAGGTCAAGGCCGATCGCCACCAAAAACTAATCAGCTGAGCGCCGGACCATATACTAGATTCCCATGAAGTTTGGAGACGATCCGATCAAAGTTACTCAAAAAATAAGGGTTTCAACATTTGACCTTGGGGTCAATAATTTTCGACCTCCAGCGCTAACCATGAAGGTCAAGGCCGATCGCCACCAAAAACTAATCAGCTGAGCGCCGGACCATATACTAGATTCCCATGAAGTTTGGAGACGATCCGATCAAAGTTACTCAAAAAATAAGGGTTTCGTCGACCTCCATGATTGACCACAAAGTGACCTTGACCTTTGACCTTGACCTTCAAAATTTTGTGTGCTGAAGGGTATCTCTATAGGACTCTGATATGCGAAGTTACATGCGAAGATATGCGAAGATATGGTACCTACGATTTCAACATTTGACCTTGGGGTCAATAATTTTCGACCTCCAGCACTAACCATGAAGGTCAAGGCCGATCGCCACCAAAAACTAATCAGCTGAGCGCCGGACCATATACTAGATTCCCATGAAGTTTGGAGACGATCCGATCAAAGTTACTCAAAAAATAAGGGTTTCAACATTTGACCTTGGGGTCAATAATTTTCGACCTCCAGCGCTAACCATGAAGGTCAAGGCCGATCGCCACCAAAAACTAATCAGCTGAGCGCCGGACCATATACTAGATTCCCATGAAGTTTGGAGACGATCCGATCAAAGTTACTCAAAAAATAAGGGTTTCGTCGACCTCCATGATTGACCACAAAGTGACCTTGACCTTCAAAATTTTGTGTGCTGAAGGGTATCTCTATAGGACTCTGATATGCGAAGTTACATGCGAAGATATGCGAAGATATGGTACCTACGATTTCAACATTTGACCTTGGGGTCAATAATTTTCGACCTCCAGCGCTAACCATGAAGGTCAAGGCCGATCGCCACCAAAAACTAATCAGCTGAGCGCCGGACCATATACTAGATTCCCATGAAGTTTGGAGACGATCCGATCAAAGTTACTCAAAAAATAAGGGTTTCAACATTTGACCTTGGGGTCAATAATTTTCGACCTCCAGCGCTAACCATGAAGGTCAAGGCCGATCGCCACCAAAAACTAATCAGCTGAGCGCCGGACCATATACTAGATTCCCATGAAGTTTGGAGACGATCCGATCAAAGTTACTCAAAAAATAAGGGTTTCGTCCACCTCCATGATTGACCACAAAGTGACCTTGACCTTTGACCTTGACCTTCAAAATTTGGTGTGCTGAAGGGTATCTCTATAGGACTCTGATATGCGAAGTTACAGGAGTTTCCAATAATAACTGTGGTCTACAGAGTGATCTAAACGTGGAAAAAAAATGATTAACCACAAACAAAAAAACAAAAAAACAAAAAAACAAAAAAACAAACAAAAAAACAAACATACAAGCTGACTAATACATCTTGCAAAAACTTCGTTTTGGCAAGATAATAAAAACATATGTCACCCACAGGGTGAACCGTATCTTGCCAAAATGTGAAAATTCCGTTTTTTCGTCATGACGTCATCAAATGACGTCATAGCGTCAAACTGTTTACAGATCTGGGAAGCACTCATCAAGGGCATTCATATGAGGTATTACTCGATATGGTACCTACGATTTCAAAATTTGACCTTGGGGTCAATAATTTTCGACCTCCAGCGCTAACCATGAAGGTCAAGGCCGATCGCCACCAAAAACTAATCAGCTGAGCGCCGGACCATATACTAGATTCCCATGAAGTTTGGAGATCATAAGATCAAAGTTACTCAAAAAATAAGGGTTTAGTTGACCTCCATGATTGGCCGCAAAGTGACCTTAACCATTGACCTTGACCTTCATAATTTTGTGTGCTAAAGGGTATCTCTAAAAGACTCTGATATGCGAACTTACAAGAGTTTCCAAAGGGAACTGTGCTCTACAGAGTGACCTAAACAATGCGAACTAAAGCAATACAATATACATGAAAAGTGCAGTTTTTTCGTCATAACGCCGTCAAATGACGTCACATTGTCAAACTAGTTATATGTTTGGAAAGCACTCAACAAGGGCTTCAATTTGAGGTACTACTCGATATGGTAACTGAAACTTGAAAATTTTACCTTTTGGTCAAAATTGAATGACCTTCAAAATGACCTTGAAGGTCAAGGCCGATCGACACCAAAAACTAATCAGCTGAGCGCCATACCACACCCTATATACCCACCAAGTTTGGAGATCATAAGATCAAAGTTACTCAAAAAATAAGGGTTTCGTTGACCTCCATGATTGACCGCAAAGTGACCTTGACCTTTGACCTTGACCTTAATAATTTCGTATGGTGAATAGTATGTCTTCATGACCAACGCACATGAAATATTGAAAGATTTTGATGAGAACTGAGGAAATAATTTTTTCATGAAAATTCCGTTTTTTCGTCATGACGTCATCAAATGACGTCATAGCGTCAAACTGTTTACAGATCTGGGAAGCACTCATCAAGGGCATTCATATGAGGTATTACTCGATATGGTACCTACGATTTCAAAATTTGACCTTGGGGTCAATAATTTTCGACCTCCAGCGCTAACCATGAAGGTCAAGGCCGATCGCCACCAAAAACTAATCAGCTGAGCGCCGGACCATATACTAGATTCCCATGAAGTTTGGAGATCATAAGATCAAAGTTACTCAAAAAATAAGGGTTTCGTTGACCTCCATGATTGACCGCAAAGTGACCTTGACCTTTGACCTTGACCTTCAAAATTTTGTGTGCTGAAGGGTATCTCTATAGGACTCTGATATGCGAAGTTACAGGAGTTTCCAATAATAACTGTGGTCTACAGAGTGATCTAAACGTGAAAAAAAAAATGATTAACCACAAACAAACATACAAGCTGACTAATACATCTTGCAAAAACTTCGTTTTGGCAAGATAAAAAAACAAATAAAACATCACCCACAGGGTGAACCGTATCTTGCCAGGGTTTCGTTGACCTCCATGATTGACCGCAAAGTGACCTTGACCTTTGACCTTGACCTTAATAATTTCGTATAGTGAATAGTATGTCTTCATGACCAACGCACATGAAATATTGAAAGATTTTGATGAGAACTGAGGAAATAATTTTTTCATGAAAATTCCGTTTTTTCGTCATGACGTCATCAAATGACGTCATAGCGTCAAACTGTTTACAGATCTGGGAAGCACTCATCAAGGGCATTCATATGAGGTATTACTCGATATGGTACCTACGATTTCAACATTTGACCTTGGGGTCAATAATTTTCGACCTCCAGCGCTAACCATGAAGGTCAAGGCCGATCGCCACCAAAAACTAATCAGCTGAGCGCCGGACCATATACTAGATTCCCATGAAGTTTGGAGACGATCCGATCAAAGTTACTCAAAAAATAAGGGTTTCAACATTTGACCTTGGGGTCAATAATTTTCGACCTCCAGCGCTAACCATGAAGGTCAAGGCCGATCGCCACCAAAAACTAATCAGCTGAGCGCCGGACCATATACTAGATTCCCATGAAGTTTGGAGACGATCCGATCAAAGTTACTCAAAAAATAAGGGTTTCGTCGACCTCCATGATTGACCACAAAGTGACCTTGACCTTTGACCTTGACCTTCAAAATTTTGTGTGCTGAAGGGTATCTCTATAGGACTCTGATATGCGAAGTTACATGCGAAGATATGGTACCTACGATTTCAACATTTGACCTTGGGGTCAATAATTTTCGACCTCCAGCACTAACCATGAAGGTCAAGGCCGATCGCCACCAAAAACTAATCAGCTGAGCGCCGGACCATATACTAGATTCCCATGAAGTTTGGAGACGATCCGATCAAAGTTACTCAAAAAATAAGGGTTTCAACATTTGACCTTGGGGTCAATAATTTTCGACCTCCAGCGCTAACCATGAAGGTCAAGGCCGATCGCCACCAAAAACTAATCAGCTGAGCGCCGGACCATATACTAGATTCCCATGAAGTTTGGAGACGATCCGATCAAAGTTACTCAAAAAATAAGGGTTTCGTCGACCTCCATGATTGACCACAAAGTGACCTTGACCTTTGACCTTGACCTTCAAAATTTTGTGTGCTGAAGGGTATCTCTATAGGACTCTGATATGCGAAGTTACATGCGAAGATATGCGAAGATATGGTACCTACGATTTCAACATTTGACCTTGGGGTCAATAATTTTCGACCTCCAGCGCTAACCATGAAGGTCAAGGCCGATCGCCACCAAAAACTAATCAGCTGAGCGCCGGACCATATGCTAGATTCCCATGAAGTTTGGAGACGATCCGATCAAAGTTACTCAAAAAATAAGGGTTTCAACATTTGACCTTGGGGTCAATAATTTTCGACCTCCAGCGCTAACCATGAAGGTCAAGGCCGATCGCCACCAAAAACTAATCAGCTGAGCGCCGGACCATATACTAGATTCCCATGAAGTTTGGAGACGATCCGATCAAAGTTACTCAAAAAATAAGGGTTTCGTCCACCTCCATGATTGACCACAAAGTGACCTTGACCTTTGACCTTGACCTTCAAAATTTTGTGTGCTGAAGGGTATCTCTATAGGACTCTGATATGCGAAGTTACAGGAGTTTCCAATAATAACTGTGGTCTACAGAGTGATCTAAACGTGGAAAAAAAATGATTAACCACAAACAAAAAAACAAAAAAACAAAAAAACAAACAAAAAAACAAACATACAAGCTGACTAATACATCTTGCAAAAACTTCGTTTTGGCAAGATAAAAACAAACAAAAAAACAAACATACAAGCTGACTAATACATCTTGCAAAAACTTCGTTTTGGCAAGATAATAAAAACATATGTCACCCACAGGGTGAACCGTATCTTGCCAAAATGTGAAAATTCCGTTTTTCCGTCATGACGTCATCAAATGACGTCATAGCGTCAAACTGTTTACAGATCTGGGAAGCACTCATCAAGGGCATTCATATGAGGTATTACTCGATATGGTACCTACGATTTCAAAATTTGACCTTGGGGTCAATAATTTTCGACCTCCAGCGCTAACCATGAAGGTCAAGGCCGATCGCCACCAAAAACTAATCAGCTGAGCGCCGGACCATATACTAGATTCCCATGAAGTTTGGAGATCATAAGATCAAAGTTACTCAAAAAATAAGGGTTTCGTTGACCTCCATGATTGACCGCAAAGTGACCTTGACCTTTGACCTTGACCTTCAAAATTTTGTGTGCTGAAGGGTATCTCTATAGGACTCTGATATGCGAAGTTACAGGAGTTTCCAATAATAACTGTGGTCCACAGAGTGATCTAAACGTGAAAAAAAAAATGATTAACCACAAACAAACATACAAGCTGACTAATACATCTTGCAAAAACTTCGTTTTGGCAAGATAAAAAACAAATAAAACATATGTCACCCACCGGGTGAACCGTATCTTGCCAAAATGTGAAAATTCCGTTTTTTCGTCATGACGTCATCAAATGACGTCATAGCGTCAAACTGTTTACAGATCTGGGAAGCACTCATCAAGGGCATTCATATGAGGTATTACTCGATATGGTACCTACGATTTCAAAATTTGACCTTGGGGTCAATAATTTTCGACCTCCAGCGCTAACCATGAAGGTCAAGGCCGATCGCCACCAAAAACTAATCAGCTGAGCGCCGGACCATATACTAGATTCCCATGAAGTTTGGAGACGATCCGATCAAAGTTACTCAAAAAATTAGTGTTTCGTCGACCTCCATGATTGGCCGCAAAGTGACCTTGACCTTTGACCTTGACCTTCATAATTTTGTGTGCTAAAGGGTATCTCTAAAAGACTCTGATATGCGAACTTACAAGAGTTTCCAAAGGGAACTGTGCTCTACAGAGTGACCTAAACAATGCGAACTAAAGCAATACAATATACATGAAAAGTGCAGTTTTTTCGTCATAACGCCGTCAAATGACGTCACATTGTCAAACTAGTTATATGTTTGGAAAGCACTCAACAAGGGCTTCAATTTGAGGTACTACTCGATATGGTAACTGAAACTTGAAAATTTTACCTTTTGGTCAAAATTGAATGACCTTCAAAATGACCTTGAAGGTCAAGGCCGATCGACACCAAAAACTAATCAGCTGAGCGCCATACCACACCCTATATACCCACCAAGTTTGGAGATCATAAGATCAAAGTTACTCAAAAAATAAGGGTTTCGTTGACCTCCATGATTGACCGCAAAGTGACCTTGACCTTTGACCTTGACCTTCAAAATTTTGTGTGCTGAAGGGTATCTCTATAGGACTCTGATATGCGAAGTTACAGGAGTTTCCAATAATAACTGTGGTCTACAGAGTGATCTAAACGTGAAAAAAAAAAGATTAACCACAAACAAAAAAACAAACAAAGAACATATGTCACCCACAGGGTGAACCGTATCTTGCCATTTGACCTTGACCTTAATAATTTCGTATGGTGAATAGTATGTCTTCATGACCAACGCACATGAAATATTGAAAGATTTTGATGAGAACTGAGGAAATAATTTTTTCATGAAAATTCCGTTTTTTCGTCATGACGTCATCAAATGACGTCATAGCGTCAAACTGTTTACAGATCTGGGAAGCACTCATCAAGGGCATTCATATGAGGTATTACTCGATATGGTACCTACGATTTCAAAATTTGACCTTGGGGTCAATAATTTTCGACCTCCAGCGCTAACCATGAAGGTCAAGGCCGATCGCCACCAAAAACTAATCAGCTGAACGCCGGACCATATACTAGATTCCCATGAAGTTTGGAGACGATCCGATCAAAGTTACTCAAAAAATTAGTGTTTCGTCGACCTCCATGATTGACCACAAAGTGACCTTGACCTTTGACCTTGACCTTCAAAATGTTGTGTGCTGGAGGGTATCTCTATAGGACTCTGATATGCGAAGTTACAGGAGTTTCCAATAATAACTGTGGTCTACAGAGTGATCTAAACGTGAAAAAAAATGATTAACCACAAACAAATGAATGACCTTCAAAATGACCTTGAAGGTCAAGGCCGATCGACACCAAAAACTAATCAGCTGAGCGCCATACCACACCCTATATACCCACCAAGTTTGGAGATCATAAGATCAAAGTTACTCAAAAAATAAGGGTTTCGTTGACCTCCATGATTGACCGCAAAGTGACCTTGACCTTTGACCTTGACCTTCAAAATTTTGTGTGCTGAAGGGTATCTCTATAGGACTCTGATATGCGAAGTTACAGGAGTTTCCAATAATAACTGTGGTCTACAGAGTGATCTAAACGTGAAAAAAAAATGATTAACCACAAACAAAAAAACAAACAAAATAAAAACATATGTCACCCACAGGGTGAACCGTATCTTGCCAAAATGTGAACATGAGTGACTTGCTTCAGGTCACACTGAGGTGAACAGAACTGCTATCCACTAGAAGCGACTCTTTGAGGAATGTCTGCCCACGAGATATTGAAAGATTTTGATGAGAACTGAGGAAATAATTGTTTCATGAAAATTCCGTTTTTTCGTCATGACGTCATCAAATGACGTCATAGCGTCAAACTGTTTACAGATCTGGGAAGCACTCATCAAGGGCATTCATATGAGGTATTACTCGATATGGTACCTACGATTTCAACATTTGACCTTGGGGTCAATAATTTTCGACCTCCAGCGCTAACCATGAAGGTCAAGGCCGATCGCCACCAAAAACTAATCAGCTGAGCGCCGGACCATATACTAGATTCCCATGAAGTTTGGAAACGATCCGATCAAAGTTACTCAAAAAATAAGGGTTTCAACATTTGACCTTGGGGTCAATAATTTTCGACCTCCAGCGCTAACCATGAAGGTCAAGGCCGATCGCCACCAAAAACTAATCAGCTGAGCGCCGGACCATATACTAGATTCCCATGAAGTTTGGAGACGATCCGATCAAAGTTACTCAAAAAATAAGGGTTTCGTCGACCTCCATGATTGACCACAAAGTGACCTTGACCTTTGACCTTGACCTTCAAAATTTTGTGTGCTGAAGGGTATCTCTATAGGACTCTGATATGCGAAGTTACATGCGAAGATATGCGAAGATATGGTACCTACGATTTCAACATTTGACCTTGGGGTCAATAATTTTCGACCTCCAGCGCTAACCATGAAGGTCAAGGCCGATCGCCACCAAAAACTAATCAGCTGAGCGCCGGACCATATACTAGATTCCCATGAAGTTTGGAGACGATCCGATCAAAGTTACTCAAAAAATAAAGGTTTCAACATTTGACCTTGGGGTCAATAATTTTCGACCTCCAGCGCTAACCATGAAGGTCAAGGCCGATCGCCACCAAAAACTAATCAGCTGAGCGCCGGACCATATACTAGATTCCCATGAAGTTTGGAGACGATCCGATCAAAGTTACTCAAAAAATAAGGGTTTCGTCGACCTCCATGATTGACCACAAAGTGACCTTGACCTTTGACCTTGACCTTCAAAATTTTGTGTGCTGAAGGGTATCTCTATAGGACTCTGATATGCGAAGTTACAGGAGTTTCCAATAATAACTGTGGTCTACAGAGTGATCTAAACGTGGAAAAAAAATGATTAACCACAAACAAAAAAACAAAAAAACAAAAAAACAAAAAAATAAAAACATATGTCACCCACAGGGTGAACCGTATCTTGCCATTTGACCTTGACCTTAATAATTTCGTATGGTGAATAGTATGTCTTCATGACCAACGCACATGAAATATTGAAAGATTTTGATGAGAACTGAGGAAATAATTTTTTCATGAAAATTCCGTTTTTTCGTCATGACGTCATCAAATGACGTCATAGCGTCAAACTGTTTACAGATCTGGGAAGCACTCATCAAGGGCTTCAATTTGAGGTACTACTCGATATGGTAACTGAAACTTGAAAATTTTACCTTTTGGTCAAAATTGAATGACCTTCAAAATGACCTTGAAGGTCAAGGCCGATCGACACCAAAAACTAATCAACTGAGCGCCATACCACACCCTATATACCCACCAAGTTTGGAGATCATAAGATCAAAGTTACTCAAAAAATAAGGGTTTCGTAATTTGACCTTGGGGTCAATAATTTTCGACCTCCAGCGCTAACCATGAAGGTCAAGGCCGATCGCCACCAAAAACTAATCAGCTGAGCGCCGGACCATATACTAGATTCCCATGAAGTTTGGAGACGATACAATCAAAGTTACTCAAAAAATAAGGGTTTTGTTGACCTCCATGATTGACCGCAAAGTGACCTTGACCTTTGACCTTGACCTTCAAAATTTTGTGTGCTGAAGGGTATCTCTATAGGACTCTGATATGCGAAGTTACAGGAGTTTCCAATAATAACTGTGGTCTACAGAGTGATCTAAACGTGAAAAAAAAAAGATTAACCACAAACAAAAAAACAAACAAACAAACAAACATACAAGCTGACTGATACATCTTGCAAAAACTTCGTTTTGGCAAGATAATGAACATATGTCACCCACAGGGTGAACCGTATCTTGCCAAAATGTGAACATGAGTGACTTGCTTCAGGTCACACTGAGGTGAACAGAACTGCTATCCACTAGAAGCGACTCTTTGAGGAATGTCTGCCCACGAGATATTCCGATGATAATCGTTCTAGAGAGTGACCTTGAAAAATACGTGTTTGCCTTATAACGTCACCAAATGACGTCATTTATATAATGTCTAAAGCTTGACATTTATACGAAACACTCATCAACGGCCTCAATTTGAGGTACTACACGATATGTTTCCTAAAAGTTGAAAATTTTACCTTCGAGCTGATTTCGAGCTGATTCGACTAACAATACTCCAAACATAAGGGTTTAGTTGACCTCCATGATTGGCCGCAAAGTGACCTTAACCATTGACCTTGACCTTCATAATTTTGTGTGCTAAAGGGTATCTCTAAAAGACTCTGATATGCGAACTTACAAGAGTTTCCAAAGGGAACTGTGCTCTACAGAGTGACCTAAACAATGCGAACTAAAGCAATACAATATACATGAAAAGTGCAGTTTTTTCGTCATAACGCCGTCAAATGACGTCACATTGTCAAACTAGTTATATGTTTGGAAAGCACTCAACAAGGGCTTCAATTTGAGGTACTACTCGATATGGTAACTGAAACTTGAAAATTTTACCTTTTGGTCAAAATTGAATGACCTTCAAAATGACCTTGAAGGTCAAGGCCGATCGACACCAAAAACTAATCAGCTGAGCGCCATACCACACCCTATATACCCACCAAGTTTGGAGATCATAAGATCAAAGTTACTCAAAAAATAAGGGTTTCGTTGACCTCCATGATTGACCGCAAAGTGACCTTGACCTTTGACCTTGACCTTAATAATTTCGTATGGTGAATAGTATGTCTTCATGACCAACGCACATGAAATATTGAAAGATTTTGATGAGAACTGAGGAAATAATTTTTTCATGAAAATTCCGTTTTTTCGTCATGACGTCATCAAATGACGTCATAGCGTCAAACTGTTTACAGATCTGGGAAGCACTCATCAAGGGCATTCATATGAGGTATTACTCGAGATGGTACCTACGATTTCAAAATTTGACCTTGGGGTCAATAATTTTCGACCTCCAGCGCTAACCATGAAGGTCAAGGCCGATCGCCACCAAAAACTAATCAGCTGAGCGCCGGACCATATACTAGATTCCCATGAAGTTTGGAGATCATAAGATCAAAGTTACTCAAAAAATAAGGGTTTCGTTGACCTCCATGATTGACCGCAAAGTGACCTTGACCTTTGACCTTGACCTTCAAAATTTTGTGTGCTGAAGGGTATCTCTATAGGACTCTGATATGCGAAGTTACAGGAGTTTCCAATAATAACTGTGGTCTACAGAGTGATCTAAACGTGAAAAAAAAAATGATTAACCACAAACAAACATACAAGCTGACTAATACATCTTGCAAAAACTTCGTTTTGGCAAGATAAAAAACAAATAAAACATCACCCACAGGGTGAACCGTATCTTGCCAGGGTTTCGTTGACCTCCATGATTGACCGCAAAGTGACCTTGACCTTTGACCTTGACCTTAATAATTTCGTATGGTGAATAGTATGTCTTCATGACCAACGCACATGAAATATTGAAAGATTTTGATGAGAACTGAGGAAATAATTTTTTCATGAAAATTCCGTTTTTTCGTCATGACGTCATCAAATGACGTCATAGCGTCAAACTGTTTACAGATCTGGGAAGCACTCATCAAGGGCATTCATATGAGGTATTACTCGATATGGTACCTACGATTTCAACATTTGACCTTGGGGTCAATAATTTTCGACCTCCAGCGCTAACCATGAAGGTCAAGGCCGATCGCCACCAAAAACTAATCAGCTGAGCGCCGGACCATATACTAGATTCCCATGAAGTTTGGAGACGATCCGATCAAAGTTACTCAAAAAATAAGGGTTTCAACATTTGACCTTGGGGTCAATAATTTTCGACCTCCAGCGCTAACCATGAAGGTCAAGGCCGATCGCCACCAAAAACTAATCAGCTGAGCGCCGGACCATATACTAGATTCCCATGAAGTTTGGAGACGATCCGATCAAAGTTACTCAAAAAATAAGGGTTTCGTCGACCTCCATGATTGACCACAAAGTGACCTTGACCTTTGACCTTGACCTTCAAAATTTTGTGTGCTGAAGGGTATCTCTATAGGACTCTGATATGCGAAGTTACATGCGAAGATATGCGAAGATATGGTACCTACGATTTCAACATTTGACCTTGGGGTCAATAATTTTCGACCTCCAGCACTAACCATGAAGGTCAAGGCCGATCGCCACCAAAAACTAATCAGCTGAGCGCCGGACCATATACTAGATTCCCATGAAGTTTGGAGACGATCCGATCAAAGTTACTCAAAAAATAAGGGTTTCAACATTTGACCTTGGGGTCAATAATTTTCGACCTCCAGCGCTAACCATGAAGGTCAAGGCCGATCGCCACCAAAAACTAATCAGCTGAGCGCCGGACCATATACTAGATTCCCATGAAGTTTGGAGACGATCTGATCAAAGTTACTCAAAAAATAAGGGTTTCGTCGACCTCCATGATTGACCACAAAGTGACCTTGACCTTCAAAATTTTGTGTGCTGAAGGGTATCTCTATAGGACTCTGATATGCGAAGTTACATGTGAAGATATTCGAAGATATGGTACCTACGATTTCAACATTTGACCTTGGGGTCAATAATTTTCGACCTCCAGCGCTAACCATGAAGGTCAAGGCCGATCGCCACCAAAAACTAATCAGCTGAGCGCCGGACCATATACTAGATTCCCATGAAGTTTGGAGACGATCCGATCAAAGTTACTCAAAAAATAAGGGTTTCAACATTTGACCTTGGGGTCAATAATTTTCGACCTCCAGCGCTAACCATGAAGGTCAAGGCCGATCGCCACCAAAAACTAATCAGCTGAGCGCCGGACCATATACTAGATTCCCATGAAGTTTGGAGACGATCCGATCAAAGTTACTCAAAAAATAAGGGTTTCGTCCACCTCCATGATTGACCACAAAGTGACCTTGACCTTTGACCTTGACCTTCAAAATTTTGTGTGCTGAAGGGTATCTCTATAGGACTCTGATATGCGAAGTTACAGGAGTTTCCAATAATAACTGTGGTCTACAGAGTGATCTAAACGTGGAAAAAAAATGATTAACCACAAACAAAAAAACAAAAAAACAAAAAAACAAAAAAATAAAAACATATGTCACCCACAGGGTGAACCGTATCTTGCCATTTGACCTTGACCTTAATAATTTCGTATGGTGAATAGTATGTCTTCATGACCAACGCACATGAAATATTGAAAGATTTTGATGAGAACTGAGGAAATAATTTTTTCATGAAAATTCCGTTTTTTCGTCATGACGTCATCAAATGACGTCATAGCGTCAAACTGTTTACAGATCTGGGAAGCACTCATCAAGGGCTTCAATATGAGGTACTACTCGATATGGTAACTGAAACTTGAAAATTTTACCTTTTGGTCAAAATTGAATGACCTTCAAAATGACCTTGAAGGTCAAGGCCGATCGACACCAAAAACTAATCAACTGAGCGCCATACCACACCCTATATACCCACCAAGTTTGGAGATCATAAGATCAAAGTTACTCAAAAAATAAGGGTTTCGTAATTTGACCTTGGGGTCAATAATTTTCGACCTCCAGCGCTAACCATGAAGGTCAAGGCCGATCGCCACCAAAAACTAATCAGCTGAGCGCCGGACCATATACTAGATTCCCATGAAGTTTGGAGACGATCCGATCAAAGTTACTCAAAAAATAAGGGTTTCGTTGACCTCCATGATTGACCGCAAAGTGACCTTGACCTTTGACCTTGACCTTCAAAATTTTGTGTGCTGAAGGGTATCTCTATAGGACTCTGATATGCGAAGTTACAGGAGTTTCCAATAATAACTGTGGTCTACAGAGTGATCTAAACGTGAAAAAAAAAAGATTAACCACAAACAAAAAAACAAACAAACAAACAAACATACAAGCTGACTGGTACATCTTGCAAAAACTTCGTTTTGGCAAGATAATAAAACATATGTCACCCACAGGGTGAACCGTATCTTGCCAAAATGTGAAAATTCCGTTTTTTCGTCATGACGTCATCAAATGACGTCATAGCGTCAAACTGTTTACAGATCTGGGAAGCACTCATCAAGGGCATTCATATGAGGTATTACTCGATATGGTACCTACGATTTCAAAATTTGACCTTGGGGTCAATAATTTTCGACCTCCAGCGCTAACCATGAAGGTCAAGGCCGATCGCCACCAAAAACTAATCAGCTGAGCGCCGGACCATATACTAGATTCCCATGAAGTTTGGAGACGATCCGATCAAAGTTACTCAAAAAATTAGTGTTTCGTCGACCTCCATGATTGGCCGCAAAGTGACCTTGACCTTTGACCTTGACCTTCATAATTTTGTGTGCTAAAGGGTATCTCTAAAAGACTCTGATATGCGAACTTACAAGAGTTTCCAAAGGGAACTGTGCTCTACAGAGTGACCTAAACAATGCGAACTAAAGCAATACAATATACATGAAAAGTGCAGTTTTTTCGTCATAACGCCGTCAAATGACGTCACATTGTCAAACTAGTTATATGTTTGGAAAGCACTCAACAAGGGCTTCAATTTGAGGTACTACTCGATATGGTAACTGAAACTTGAAAATTTTACCTTTTGGTCAAAATTGAATGACCTTCAAAATGACCTTGAAGGTCAAGGCCGATCGACACCAAAAACTAATCAGCTGAGCGCCATACCACACCCTATATACCCACCAAGTTTGGAGATCATAAGATCAAAGTTACTCAAAAAATAAGGGTTTCGTTGACCTCCATGATTGACCGCAAAGTGACCTTGACCTTTGACCTTGACCTTCAAAATTTTGTGTGCTGAAGGGTATCTCTATAGGACTCTGATATGCGAAGTTACAGGAGTTTCCAATAATAACTGTGGTCTACAGAGTGATCTAAACGTGAAAAAAAAAAGATTAACCACAAACAAAAAAATAAAAACATATGTCACCCACAGGGTGAACCGTATCTTGCCAAAATGTGAACATGAGTGACTTGCTTCAGGTCCGACTGAGGTGAACAGAACTGCTATCCACTAGAAGCGACTCTTTGAGGAATGTCTGCCCACGAGATATTGAAAGATTTTGATGAGAACTGAGGAAATAATTGTTTCATGAAAATTCCGTTTTTTCGTCATGACGTCATCAAATGACTTCATAGCGTCAAACTGTTTACAGATCTGGGAAGCACTCATCAAGGGCATTCATATGAGGTATTACTCGATATGGTACCTACGATTTCAACATTTGACCTTGGGGTCAATAATTTTCGACCTCCAGCGCTAACCATGAAGGTCAAGGCCGATCGCCACCAAAAACTAATCAGCTGAGCGCCGGACCATATACTAGATTCCCATGAAGTTTGGAAACGATCCGATCAAAGTTACTCAAAAAATAAGGGTTTCAACATTTGACCTTGGGGTCAATAATTTTCGACCTCCAGCGCTAAACATGAAGGTCAAGGCCGATCGCCACCAAAAACTAATCAGCTGAGCGCCGGACCATATACTAGATTCCCATGAAGTTTGGAGACGATCCGATCAAAGTTACTCAAAAAATAAGGGTTTCGTCGACCTCCATGATTGACCACAAAGTGACCTTGACCTTTGACCTTGACCTTCAAAATTTTGTGTGCTGAAGGGTATCTCTATAGGACTCTGATATGCGAAGTTACATGCGAAGATATGCGAAGATATGGTACCTACGATTTCAACATTTGACCTTGGGGTCAATAATTTTCGACCTCCAGCGCTAACCATGAAGGTCAAGGCCGATCGCCACCAAAAACTAATCAGCTGAGCGCCGGACCATATACTAGATTCCCATGAAGTTTGGAGACGATCCGATCAAAGTTACTCAAAAAATAAGGGTTTCAACATTTGACCTTGGGGTCAATAATTTTCGACCTCCAGCACTAACCATGAAGGTCAAGGCCGATCGCCACCAAAAACTAATCAGCTGAGCGCCGGACCATATACTAGATTCCCATGAAGTTTGGAGACGATCCGATCAAAGTTACTCAAAAAATAAGGGTTTCGTCGACCTCCATGATTGACCACAAAGTGACCTTGACCTTTGACCTTGACCTTCAAAATTTTGTGTGCTGAAGGGTATCTCTATAGGACTCTGATATGCGAAGTTACAGGAGTTTCCAATAATAACTGTGGTCTACAGAGTGATCTAAACGTGGAAAAAAAATGATTAACCACAAACAAAAAAACAAAAAAACAAAAAAATAAACCTATGTCACCCACAGGGTGAACCGTATCTTGCCAAAATGTGAACATGAGTGACTTGCTTCAGGTCACACTGAGGTGAACAGAACTGCTATCCACTAGAAGCGACTCTTTGAGGAATGTCTGCCCACGAGATATTGAAAGATTTTGATGAGAACTGAGGAAATAATTTTTTCATGAAAATTCCGTTTTTTCGTCATGACGTCATCAAATGACGTCATAGCGTCAAACTGTTTACAGATCTGGGAAGCACTCATCAAGGGCATTCATATGAGGTATTACTCGATATGGTACCTACGATTTCAAAATTTGACCTTGGGGTCAATAATTTTCGACCTCCAGTGCTAACCATGAAGGTCAAGGCCGATCGCCACCAAAAACTAATCAGCTGAGCGCCGGACCATATACTAGATTCCCATGAAGTTTGGAGACGATCCGATCAAAGTTACTCAAAAAATAACGATTTCAACATTTGACCTTGGGGTCAATAATTTTCGACCTCCAGCGCTAACCATGAAGGTCAAGGCCGATCGCCACCAAAAACTAATCAGCTGAGCGCCGGACCATATACTAGATTCCCATGAAGTTTGGAGACGATCCGATCAAAGTTACTCAAAAAATAAGGGTTTCGTCGACCTCCATGATTGACCACAAAGTGACCTTGACCTTTGACCTTGACCTTCAAAATTTTGTGTGCTGAAGGGTATCTCTATAGGACTCTGATATGCGAAGTTACAGGAGTTTCCAATAATAACTGTGGTCTACAGAGTGATCTGAAGGTCAAGGTCAAAGGTCAAGGTCGACCTCCAGCGCTAACCATGAAGGTCAAGGCCGATCGCCACAAAAAACTAATCAGCTGAGCGCCGGACCATATACTAGATTCCCATGAAGTTTGGAGACGATCCGATCAAAGTTACTCAAAAAATAACGATTTCAACATTTGACCTTGGGGTCAATAATTTTCGACCTCCAGCGCTAACCATGAAGGTCAAGGCCGATCGCCACCAAAAACTAATCAGCTGAGCGCCGGACCATATACTAGATTCCCATGAAGTTTGGAGACGATCCGATCAAAGTTACTCAAAAAATAAGGGTTTCGTCGACCTCCATGATTGACCACAAAGTGACCTTGACCTTTGACCTTGACCTTCAAAATTTTGGGTGCTGAAGGGTATCTCTATAGGACTCTGATATGCGAAGTTACAGGAGTTTCCAATAATAACTGTGGTCTACAGAGTGATCTAAACGTGGAAAAAAAATGATTAACCACAAACAAAAAAACAAAAAAAAAAACAAACAAAAAAACAAACATACAAGCTGACTAATACATCTTGCAAAAACTTCGTTTTGGCAAGATAATAAAACATATGTCACCCACCGGGTGAACCGTATCTTGCCAAAATGTGAAAATTCCGTTTTTTCGTCATGACGTCATCAAATGACGTCATAGCGTCAAACTGTTTACAGATCTGGGAAGCACTCATCAAGGGCATTCATATGAGGTATTACTCGATATGGTACCTACGATTTCAAAATTTGACCTTGGGGTCAATAATTTTCGACCTCCAGCGCTAACCATGAAGGTCAAGGCCGATCGCCACCAAAAACTAATCAGCTGAGCGCCGGACCATATACTAGATTCCCATGAAGTTTGGAGACGATCCGATCAAAGTTACTCAAAAAATTAGTGTTTCGTCGACCTCCATGATTGGCCGCAAAGTGACCTTGACCTTTGACCTTGACCTTCATAATTTTGTGTGCTAAAGGGTATCTCTAAAAGACTCTGATATGCGAACTTACAAGAGTTTCCAAAGGGAACTGTGCTCTACAGAGTGACCTAAACAATGCGAACTAAAGCAATACAATATACATGAAAAGTGCAGTTTTTTCGTCATAACGCCGTCAAATGACGTCACATTGTCAAACTAGTTATATGTTTGGAAAGCACTCAACAAGGGCTTCAATTTGAGGTACTACTCGATATGGTAACTGAAACTTGAAAATTTTACCTTTTGGTCAAAATTGAATGACCTTCAAAATGACCTTGAAGGTCAAGGCCGATCGACACCAAAAACTAATCAGCTGAGCGCCATACCACACCCTATATACCCACCAAGTTTGGAGATCATAAGATCAAAGTTACTCAAAAAATAAGGGTTTCGTTGACCTCCATGATTGACCGCAAAGTGACCTTGACCTTTGACCTTGACCTTCAAAATTTTGTGTGCTGAAGGGTATCTCTATAGGACTCTGATATGCGAAGTTACAGGAGTTTCCAATAATAACTGTGGTCTACAGAGTGATCTAAACGTGAAAAAAAAAAGATTAACCACAAACAAAAAAACAAACAAAGAACATATGTCACCCACAGGGTGAACCGTATCTTGCCATTTGACCTTGACCTTAATAATTTCGTATGGTGAATAGTATGTCTTCATGACCAACGCACATGAAATATTGAAAGATTTTGATGAGAACTGAGGAAATAATTTTTTCATGAAAATTCCGTTTTTTCGTCATGACGTCATCAAATGACGTCATAGCGTCAAACTGTTTACAGATCTGGGAAGCACTCATCAAGGGCATTCATATGAGGTATTACTCGATATGGTACCTACGATTTCAAAATTTGACCTTGGGGTCAATAATTTTCGACCTCCAGCGCTAACCATGAAGGTCAAGGCCGATCGCCACCAAAAACTAATCAGCTGAACGCCGGACCATATACTAGATTCCCATGAAGTTTGGAGACGATCCGATCAAAGTTACTCAAAAAATTAGTGTTTCGTCGACCTCCATGATTGACCACAAAGTGACCTTGACCTTTGACCTTGACCTTCAAAATGTTGTGTGCTGGAGGGTATCTCTATAGGACTCTGATATGCGAAGTTACAGGAGTTTCCAATAATAACTGTGGTCTACAGAGTGATCTAAACGTGAAAAAAAATGATTAACCACAAACAAATGAATGACCTTCAAAATGACCTTGAAGGTCAAGGCCGATCGACACCAAAAACTAATCAGCTGAGCGCCATACCACACCCTATATACCCACCAAGTTTGGAGATCATAAGATCAAAGTTACTCAAAAAATAAGGGTTTCGTAATTTGACCTTGGGGTCAATAATTTTCGACCTCCAGCGCTAACCATGAAGGTCAAGACCGATCGCCACCAAAAACTAATCAGCTGAGCGCCGGACCATATACTAGATTCCCATGAAGTTTGGAGACGATCCGATCAAAGTTACTCAAAAAATAAGGGTTTCAACATTTGACCTTGGGGTCAATAATTTTCGACCTCCAGCGCTAACCATGAAGGTCAAGGTCGATCGCCACCAAAAACTAATCAGCTGAGCGCCGGACCATATACTAGATTCCCATGAAGTTTGGAGACGATCCGATCAAAGTTACTCAAAAAATAAGGGTTTCGTCGACCTCCATGATTGACCACAAAGTGACCTTGACCTTTGACCTTGACCTTCAAAATTTTGTGTGCTGAAGGGTATCTCTATAGGACTCTGATATGCGAAGTTACATGCGAAGATATGCGAAGATATGGTACCTACGATTTCAACATTTGACCTTGGGGTCAATAATTTTCGACCTCCAGCACTAACCATGAAGGTCAAGGCCGATCGCCACCAAAAACTAATCAGCTGAGCGCCGGACCATATACTAGATTCCCATGAAGTTTGGAGACGATCCGATCAAAGTTACTCAAAAAATAAGGGTTTCAACATTTGACCTTGGGGTCAATAATTTTCGACCTCCAGCGCTAACCATGAAGGTCAAGGCCGATCGCCACCAAAAACTAATCAGCTGAGCGCCGGACCATATACTAGATTCCCATGAAGTTTGGAGACGATCCGATCAAAGTTACTCAAAAAATAAGGGTTTCGTCGACCTCCATGATTGACCACAAAGTGACCTTGACCTTTGACCTTGACCTTCAAAATTTTGTGTGCTGAAGGGTATCTCTATAGGACTCTGATATGCGAAGTTACATGCGAAGATATGCGAAGATATGGTACCTACGATTTCAACATTTGACCTTGGGGTCAATAATTTTCGACCTCCAGCGCTAACCATGAAGGTCAAGGCCGATCGCCACCAAAAACTAATCAGCTGAGCGCCGGACCATATACTAGATTCCCATGAAGTTTGGAGACGATCCGATCAAAGTTACTCAAAAAATAAGGGTTTCGTCGACCTCCATGATTGACCACAAAGTGACCTTGACCTTTGACCTTGGCCTTCAAAATTTTGTGTGCTGAAGGGTATCTCTATAGGACTCTGATATGCGAAGTTACATGCGAAGATATGCGAAGATATGGTACCTACGATTTCAACATTTGACCTTGGGGTCAATAATTTTCGACCTCCAGCACTAACCATGAAGGTCAAGGCCGATCGCCACCAAAAACTAATCAGCTGAGCGCCGGACCATATACTAGATTCCCATGAAGTTTGGAGACGATCCGATCAAAGTTACTCAAAAAATAAGGGTTTCAACATTTGACCTTGGGGTCAATAATTTTCGACCTCCAGCGCTAACCATGAAGGTCAAGGCCGATCGCCACCAAAAACTAATCAGCTGAGCGCCGGACCATATACTAGATTCCCATGAAGTTTGGAGACGATCCGATCAAAGTTACTCAAAAAATAAGGGTTTCGTCGACCTCCATGATTGACCACAAAGTGACCTTGACCTTTGACCTTGACCTTCAAAATTTTGTGTGCTGAAGGGTATCTCTATAGGACTCTGATATGCGAAGTTACATGCGAAGATATGCGAAGATATGGTACCTACGATTTCAACATTTGACCTTGGGGTCAATAATTTTCGACCTCCAGCGCTAACCATGAAGGTCAAGGCCGATCGCCACCAAAAACTAATCAGCTGAGCGCCATACCACACCCTATATACCCACCAAGTTTGGAGATCATAAGATCAAAGTTACTCAAAAAATAAGGGTTTCGTTGACCTCCATGATTGACCGCAAAGTGACCTTGACCTTTGACCTTGACCTTCAAAATTTTGTGTGCTGAAGGGTATCTCTATAGGACTCTGATATGCGAAGTTACAGGAGTTTCCAATAATAACTGTGGTCTACAGAGTGATCTAAACGTGAAAAAAAAAAGATTAACCACAAACAAAAAAATAAAAACATATGTCACCCACAGGGTGAACCGTATCTTGCCAAAATGTGAACATGAGTGACTTGCTTCAGGTCCGACTGAGGTGAACAGAACTGCTATCCACTAGAAGCGACTCTTTGAGGAATGTCTGCCCACGAGATATTGAAAGATTTTGATGAGAACTGAGGAAATAATTGTTTCATGAAAATTCCGTTTTTTCGTCATGACGTCATCAAATGACTTCATAGCGTCAAACTGTTTACAGATCTGGGAAGCACTCATCAAGGGCATTCATATGAGGTATTACTCGATATGGTACCTACGATTTCAACATTTGACCTTGGGGTCAATAATTTTCGACCTCCAGCGCTAACCATGAAGGTCAAGGCCGATCGCCACCAAAAACTAATCAGCTGAGCGCCGGACCATATACTAGATTCCCATGAAGTTTGGAAACGATCCGATCAAAGTTACTCAAAAAATAAGGGTTTCAACATTTGACCTTGGGGTCAATAATTTTCGACCTCCAGCGCTAAACATGAAGGTCAAGGCCGATCGCCACCAAAAACTAATCAGCTGAGCGCCGGACCATATACTAGATTCCCATGAAGTTTGGAGACGATCCGATCAAAGTTACTCAAAAAATAAGGGTTTCGTCGACCTCCATGATTGACCACAAAGTGACCTTGACCTTTGACCTTGACCTTCAAAATTTTGTGTGCTGAAGGGTATCTCTATAGGACTCTGATATGCGAAGTTACATGCGAAGATATGCGAAGATATGGTACCTACGATTTCAACATTTGACCTTGGGGTCAATAATTTTCGACCTCCAGCGCTAACCATGAAGGTCAAGGCCGATCGCCACCAAAAACTAATCAGCTGAGCGCCGGACCATATACTAGATTCCCATGAAGTTTGGAGACGATCCGATCAAAGTTACTCAAAAAATAAGGGTTTCAACATTTGACCTTGGGGTCAATAATTTTCGACCTCCAGCACTAACCATGAAGGTCAAGGCCGATCGCCACCAAAAACTAATCAGCTGAGCGCCGGACCATATACTAGATTCCCATGAAGTTTGGAGACGATCCGATCAAAGTTACTCAAAAAATAAGGGTTTCGTCGACCTCCATGATTGACCACAAAGTGACCTTGACCTTTGACCTTGACCTTCAAAATTTTGTGTGCTGAAGGGTATCTCTATAGGACTCTGATATGCGAAGTTACAGGAGTTTCCAATAATAACTGTGGTCTACAGAGTGATCTAAACGTGGAAAAAAAATGATTAACCACAAACAAAAAAACAAAAAAACAAAAAAATAAACCTATGTCACCCACAGGGTGAACCGTATCTTGCCAAAATGTGAACATGAGTGACTTGCTTCAGGTCACACTGAGGTGAACAGAACTGCTATCCACTAGAAGCGACTCTTTGAGGAATGTCTGCCCACGAGATATTGAAAGATTTTGATGAGAACTGAGGAAATAATTTTTTCATGAAAATTCCGTTTTTTCGTCATGACGTCATCAAATGACGTCATAGCGTCAAACTGTTTACAGATCTGGGAAGCACTCATCAAGGGCATTCATATGAGGTATTACTCGATATGGTACCTACGATTTCAAAATTTGACCTTGGGGTCAATAATTTTCGACCTCCAGTGCTAACCATGAAGGTCAAGGCCGATCGCCACCAAAAACTAATCAGCTGAGCGCCGGACCATATACTAGATTCCCATGAAGTTTGGAGACGATCCGATCAAAGTTACTCAAAAAATAACGATTTCAACATTTGACCTTGGGGTCAATAATTTTCGACCTCCAGCGCTAACCATGAAGGTCAAGGCCGATCGCCACCAAAAACTAATCAGCTGAGCGCCGGACCATATACTAGATTCCCATGAAGTTTGGAGACGATCCGATCAAAGTTACTCAAAAAATAAGGGTTTCGTCGACCTCCATGATTGACCACAAAGTGACCTTGACCTTTGACCTTGACCTTCAAAATTTTGTGTGCTGAAGGGTATCTCTATAGGACTCTGATATGCGAAGTTACAGGAGTTTCCAATAATAACTGTGGTCTACAGAGTGATCTGAAGGTCAAGGTCAAAGGTCAAGGTCGACCTCCAGCGCTAACCATGAAGGTCAAGGCCGATCGCCACAAAAAACTAATCAGCTGAGCGCCGGACCATATACTAGATTCCCATGAAGTTTGGAGACGATCCGATCAAAGTTACTCAAAAAATAACGATTTCAACATTTGACCTTGGGGTCAATAATTTTCGACCTCCAGCGCTAACCATGAAGGTCAAGGCCGATCGCCACCAAAAACTAATCAGCTGAGCGCCGGACCATATACTAGATTCCCATGAAGTTTGGAGACGATCCGATCAAAGTTACTCAAAAAATAAGGGTTTCGTCGACCTCCATGATTGACCACAAAGTGACCTTGACCTTTGACCTTGACCTTCAAAATTTTGGGTGCTGAAGGGTATCTCTATAGGACTCTGATATGCGAAGTTACAGGAGTTTCCAATAATAACTGTGGTCTACAGAGTGATCTAAACGTGGAAAAAAAATGATTAACCACAAACAAAAAAACAAAAAAAAAAACAAACAAAAAAACAAACATACAAGCTGACTAATACATCTTGCAAAAACTTCGTTTTGGCAAGATAATAAAACATATGTCACCCACCGGGTGAACCGTATCTTGCCAAAATGTGAAAATTCCGTTTTTTCGTCATGACGTCATCAAATGACGTCATAGCGTCAAACTGTTTACAGATCTGGGAAGCACTCATCAAGGGCATTCATATGAGGTATTACTCGATATGGTACCTACGATTTCAAAATTTGACCTTGGGGTCAATAATTTTCGACCTCCAGCGCTAACCATGAAGGTCAAGGCCGATCGCCACCAAAAACTAATCAGCTGAGCGCCGGACCATATACTAGATTCCCATGAAGTTTGGAGACGATCCGATCAAAGTTACTCAAAAAATTAGTGTTTCGTCGACCTCCATGATTGGCCGCAAAGTGACCTTGACCTTTGACCTTGACCTTCATAATTTTGTGTGCTAAAGGGTATCTCTAAAAGACTCTGATATGCGAACTTACAAGAGTTTCCAAAGGGAACTGTGCTCTACAGAGTGACCTAAACAATGCGAACTAAAGCAATACAATATACATGAAAAGTGCAGTTTTTTCGTCATAACGCCGTCAAATGACGTCACATTGTCAAACTAGTTATATGTTTGGAAAGCACTCAACAAGGGCTTCAATTTGAGGTACTACTCGATATGGTAACTGAAACTTGAAAATTTTACCTTTTGGTCAAAATTGAATGACCTTCAAAATGACCTTGAAGGTCAAGGCCGATCGACACCAAAAACTAATCAGCTGAGCGCCATACCACACCCTATATACCCACCAAGTTTGGAGATCATAAGATCAAAGTTACTCAAAAAATAAGGGTTTCGTTGACCTCCATGATTGACCGCAAAGTGACCTTGACCTTTGACCTTGACCTTCAAAATTTTGTGTGCTGAAGGGTATCTCTATAGGACTCTGATATGCGAAGTTACAGGAGTTTCCAATAATAACTGTGGTCTACAGAGTGATCTAAACGTGAAAAAAAAAAGATTAACCACAAACAAAAAAACAAACAAAGAACATATGTCACCCACAGGGTGAACCGTATCTTGCCATTTGACCTTGACCTTAATAATTTCGTATGGTGAATAGTATGTCTTCATGACCAACGCACATGAAATATTGAAAGATTTTGATGAGAACTGAGGAAATAATTTTTTCATGAAAATTCCGTTTTTTCGTCATGACGTCATCAAATGACGTCATAGCGTCAAACTGTTTACAGATCTGGGAAGCACTCATCAAGGGCATTCATATGAGGTATTACTCGATATGGTACCTACGATTTCAAAATTTGACCTTGGGGTCAATAATTTTCGACCTCCAGCGCTAACCATGAAGGTCAAGGCCGATCGCCACCAAAAACTAATCAGCTGAACGCCGGACCATATACTAGATTCCCATGAAGTTTGGAGACGATCCGATCAAAGTTACTCAAAAAATTAGTGTTTCGTCGACCTCCATGATTGACCACAAAGTGACCTTGACCTTTGACCTTGACCTTCAAAATGTTGTGTGCTGGAGGGTATCTCTATAGGACTCTGATATGCGAAGTTACAGGAGTTTCCAATAATAACTGTGGTCTACAGAGTGATCTAAACGTGAAAAAAAATGATTAACCACAAACAAATGAATGACCTTCAAAATGACCTTGAAGGTCAAGGCCGATCGACACCAAAAACTAATCAGCTGAGCGCCATACCACACCCTATATACCCACCAAGTTTGGAGATCATAAGATCAAAGTTACTCAAAAAATAAGGGTTTCGTAATTTGACCTTGGGGTCAATAATTTTCGACCTCCAGCGCTAACCATGAAGGTCAAGACCGATCGCCACCAAAAACTAATCAGCTGAGCGCCGGACCATATACTAGATTCCCATGAAGTTTGGAGACGATCCGATCAAAGTTACTCAAAAAATAAGGGTTTCAACATTTGACCTTGGGGTCAATAATTTTCGACCTCCAGCGCTAACCATGAAGGTCAAGGTCGATCGCCACCAAAAACTAATCAGCTGAGCGCCGGACCATATACTAGATTCCCATGAAGTTTGGAGACGATCCGATCAAAGTTACTCAAAAAATAAGGGTTTCGTCGACCTCCATGATTGACCACAAAGTGACCTTGACCTTTGACCTTGACCTTCAAAATTTTGTGTGCTGAAGGGTATCTCTATAGGACTCTGATATGCGAAGTTACATGCGAAGATATGCGAAGATATGGTACCTACGATTTCAACATTTGACCTTGGGGTCAATAATTTTCGACCTCCAGCACTAACCATGAAGGTCAAGGCCGATCGCCACCAAAAACTAATCAGCTGAGCGCCGGACCATATACTAGATTCCCATGAAGTTTGGAGACGATCCGATCAAAGTTACTCAAAAAATAAGGGTTTCAACATTTGACCTTGGGGTCAATAATTTTCGACCTCCAGCGCTAACCATGAAGGTCAAGGCCGATCGCCACCAAAAACTAATCAGCTGAGCGCCGGACCATATACTAGATTCCCATGAAGTTTGGAGACGATCCGATCAAAGTTACTCAAAAAATAAGGGTTTCGTCGACCTCCATGATTGACCACAAAGTGACCTTGACCTTTGACCTTGACCTTCAAAATTTTGTGTGCTGAAGGGTATCTCTATAGGACTCTGATATGCGAAGTTACATGCGAAGATATGCGAAGATATGGTACCTACGATTTCAACATTTGACCTTGGGGTCAATAATTTTCGACCTCCAGCGCTAACCATGAAGGTCAAGGCCGATCGCCACCAAAAACTAATCAGCTGAGCGCCGGACCATATACTAGATTCCCATGAAGTTTGGAGACGATCCGATCAAAGTTACTCAAAAAATAAGGGTTTCGTCGACCTCCATGATTGACCACAAAGTGACCTTGACCTTTGACCTTGGCCTTCAAAATTTTGTGTGCTGAAGGGTATCTCTATAGGACTCTGATATGCGAAGTTACATGCGAAGATATGCGAAGATATGGTACCTACGATTTCAACATTTGACCTTGGGGTCAATAATTTTCGACCTCCAGCACTAACCATGAAGGTCAAGGCCGATCGCCACCAAAAACTAATCAGCTGAGCGCCGGACCATATACTAGATTCCCATGAAGTTTGGAGACGATCCGATCAAAGTTACTCAAAAAATAAGGGTTTCAACATTTGACCTTGGGGTCAATAATTTTCGACCTCCAGCGCTAACCATGAAGGTCAAGGCCGATCGCCACCAAAAACTAATCAGCTGAGCGCCGGACCATATACTAGATTCCCATGAAGTTTGGAGACGATCCGATCAAAGTTACTCAAAAAATAAGGGTTTCGTCGACCTCCATGATTGACCACAAAGTGACCTTGACCTTTGACCTTGACCTTCAAAATTTTGTGTGCTGAAGGGTATCTCTATAGGACTCTGATATGCGAAGTTACATGCGAAGATATGCGAAGATATGGTACCTACGATTTCAACATTTGACCTTGGGGTCAATAATTTTCGACCTCCAGCGCTAACCATGAAGGTCAAGGCCGATCGCCACCAAAAACTAATCAGCTGAGCGCCGGACCATATACTAGATTCCCATGAAGTTTGGAGACGATCCGATCAAAGTTACTCAAAAAATAAGGGTTTCAACATTTGACCTTGGGGTCAATAATTTTCGACCTCCAGCGCTAACCATGAAGGTCAAGGCCGATCGCCACCAAAAACTAATCAGCTGAGCGCCGGACCATATACTAGATTCCCATGAAGTTTGGAGACGATCCGATCAAAGTTACTCAAAAAATAAGGGTTTCGTCCACCTCCATGATTGACCACAAAGTGACCTTGACCTTTGACCTTGACCTTCAAAATTTTGTGTGCTGAAGGGTATCTCTATAGGACTCTGATATGCGAAGTTACAGGAGTTTCCAATAATAACTGTGGTCTACAGAGTGATCTAAACGTGAAAAAAAAATGATTAACCACAAACAAAAAAACAAACAAAATAAACCTATGTCACCCACAGGGTGAACCGTATCTTGCCAAAATGTGAACATGAGTGACTTGCTTCAGGTCACACTGAGGTGAACAGAACTGCTATCCACTAGAAGCGACTCTTTGAGGAATGTCTGCCCACGAGATATTGAAAGATTTTGATGAGAACTGAGGAAATAATTTTTTCATGAAAATTCCGTTTTTTCGTCATGACGTCATCAAATGACGTCATAGCGTCAAACTGTTTACAGATCTGGGAAGCACTCATCAAGGGCATTCATATGAGGTATTACTCGATATGGTACCTACGATTTCAAAATTTGACCTTGGGGTCAATAATTTTCGACCTCCAGCGCTAACCATGAAGGTCAAGGCCGATCGCCACCAAAAACTAATCAGCTGAGCGCCGGACCATATACTAGATTCCCATGAAGTTTGGAGACGATCCGATCAAAGTTACTCAAAAAATAACGATTTTAACATTTGACCTTGGGGTCAATAATTTTCGAACTCCAGCGCTAACCATGAAGGTCAAGGCCGATCGCCACCAAAAACTAATCAGCTGAGCGCCGGACCATATACTAGATTCCCATGAAGTTTGGAGACGATCCGATCAAAGTTACTCAAAAAATAACGATTTCAACATTTGACCTTGGGGTCAATAATTTTCGACCTCCAGCGCTAACCATGAAGGTCAAGGCCGATCGCCACCAAAAACTAATCAGCTGAGCGCCGGACCATATACTAGATTCCCATGAAGTTTGGAGACGATCCGATCAAAGTTACTCAAAAAATAAGGGTTTCGTCGACCTCCATGATTGACCACAAAGTGACCTTGACCTTTGACCTTGACCTTCAAAATTTTGTGTGCTGAAGGGTATCTCTATAGGACTCTGATATGCGAAGTTACATGCGAAGATATGCGAAGATATGGTACCTACGATTTCAACATTTGACCTTGGGGTCAATAATTTTCGACCTCCAGCGCTAACCATGAAGGTCAAGGCCGATCGCCACCAAAAACTAATCAGCTGAGCGCCGGACCATATACTAGATTCCCATGAAGTTTGGAGACGATCCGATCAAAGTTACTCAAAAAATAAGGGTTTCAACATTTGACCTTGGGGTCAATAATTTTCGACCTCCAGCGCTAACCATGAAGGTCAAGGCCGATCGCCACCAAAAACTAATCAGCTGAGCGCCGGACCATATACTAGATTCCCATGAAGTTTGGAGACGATCCGATCAAAGTTACTCAAAAAATAAGGGTTTCGTCGACCTCCATGATTGACCACAAAGTTACCTTGACCTTTGACCTTGACCTTCAAAATTTTGTGTGCTGAAGGGTATCTCTATAGGACTCTGATATGCCAAGTTACATGCGAAGATATGCGAAGATATGGTACCTACGATTTCAACATTTGACCTTGGGGTCAATAATTTTCGACCTCCAGCGCTAACCATGAAGGTCAAGGCCGATCGCCACCAAAAACTAATCAGCTGAGCGCCGGACCATACACTAGATTCCCATGAAGTTTGGAGACGATCCGATCAAAGTTACTCAAAAAATAACGATTTCAACATTTGACCTTGGGGTCAATAATTTTCGACCTCCAGCGCTAACCATGAAGGTCAAGGCCGATCGCCACCAAAAACTAATCAGCTGAGCGCCGGACCATATACTAGATTCCCATGAAGTTTGGAGACGATCCGATCAAAGTTACTCAAAAAATAAGGGTTTCGTCGACCTCCATGATTGACCACAAAGTGACCTTGACCTTTGACCTTGACCTTCAAAATTTTGTGTGCTGAAGGGTATCTCTATAGGACTCTGATATGCGAAGTTACAGGAGTTTCCAATAATAACTGTGGTCTACAGAGTGATCTGAAGGTCAAGGTCAAAGGTCAAGGTCGACCTCCAGCGCTAACCATGAAGGTCAAGGCCGATCGCCACAAAAAACTAATCAGCTGAGCGCCGGACCATATACTAGATTCCCATGAAGTTTGGAGACGATCCGATCAAAGTTACTCAAAAAATAACGATTTCAACATTTGACCTTGGGGTCAATAATTTTCGACCTCCAGCGCTAACCATGAAGGTCAAGGCCGATCGCCACCAAAAACTAATCAGCTGAGCGCCGGACCATATACTAGATTCCCATGAAGTTTGGAGACGATCCGATCAAAGTTACTCAAAAAATAAGGGTTTCGTCGACCTCCATGATTGACCACAAAGTGACCTTGACCTTTGACCTTGACCTTCAAAATTTTGGGTGCTGAAGGGTATCTCTATAGGACTCTGATATGCGAAGTTACAGGAGTTTCCAATAATAACTGTGGTCTACAGAGTGATCTAAACGTGGAAAAAAAATGATTAACCACAAACAAAAAAACAAAAAAAAAAACAAACAAAAAAACAAACATACAAGCTGACTAATACATCTAGCAAAAACTTCGTTTTGGCAAGATAACAAAAAAAAAACAAAAAAACAAACATACAAGCTGACTAATACATCTTGCAAAAACTTCGTTTTGGCAAGATAAAAACAAAAAAACAAACATACAAGCTGACTAATACATCTTGCAAAAACTTCGTTTTGGCAAGATAACAAACAAAGAACATATGTCACCCACAGGGTGAACCGTATCTTGCCATTTGACCTTGACCTTAATAATTTCGTATGGTGAATAGTATGTCTTCATGACCAACGCACATGAAATATTGAAAGATTTTGATGAGAACTGAGGAAATAATTTTTTCATGAAAATTCCGTTTTTTCGTCATGACGTCATCAAATGACGTCATAGCGTCAAACTGTTTACAGATCTGGGAAGCACTCATCAAGGGCATTCATATGAGGTATTACTCGATATGGTACCTACGATTTCAAAATTTGACCTTGGGGTCAATAATTTTCGACCTCCAGCGCTAACCATGAAGGTCAAGGCCGATCGCCACCAAAAACTAATCAGCTGAGCGCCGGACCATATACTAGATTCCCATGAAGTTTGGAGACGATCCGATCAAAGTTACTCAAAAAATTAGTGTTTCGTCGACCTCCATGATTGACCACAAAGTGACCTTGACCTTTGACCTTGACCTTCAGAATTTTGTGTGCTGAAGGGTATCTCTATAGGACTCTGATATGCGAAGTTACAGGAGTTTCCAATAATAACTGTGGTCTACAGAGTGATCTAAACGTGAAAAAAAATGATTAAACACAAACAAATGAATGACCTTCAAAATGACCTTGAAGGTCAAGGCCGATCGACACCAAAAACTAATCAGCTGAGCGCCATACCACACCCTATATACCCACCAAGTTTGGAGATCATAAGATCAAAGTTACTCAAAAAATAAGGGTTTCGTTGACCTCCATGATTGACCGCAAAGTGACCTTGACCTTTGACCTTGACCTTCAAAATTTTGTGTGCTGAAGGGTATCTCTATAGGACTCTGATATGCGAAGTTACAGGAGTTTCCAATAATAACTGTGGTCTACAGAGTGATCTAAACGTGAAAAAAAAAAGATTAACCACAAACAAAAAAACAAACAAAATGAACATATGTCACCCACAGGGTGAACCGTATCTTGCCAAAATGTGAACATGAGTGACTTGCTTCAGGTCACACTGAGGTGAACAGAACTGCTATCCACTAGAAGCGACTCTTTGAGGAATGTCTGCCCACGAGATATTCCGATGATAATCGTTCTAGAGAGTGACCTTGAAAAATACGTGTTTGCCTTATAACGTCACCAAATGACGTCATTTATATAATGTCTAAAGCTTGACATTTATACGAAACACTCATCAACGGCCTCAATTTGAGGTACTACACGATATGTTTCCTAAAAGTTGAAAATTTTACCTTCGAGCTGATTTCGAGCTGATTCGACTAACAATACTCCAAACATAAGGGTTTAGTTGACCTCCATGATTGGCCGCAAAGTGACCTTAACCTTTGACCTTGACCTTCATAATTTTGTGTGCTAAAGGGTATCTCTAAAAGACTCTGATATGCGAACTTACAAGAGTTTCCAAAGGGAACTGTGCTCTACAGAGTGACCTAAACAATGCGAACTAAAGCAATACAATATACATGAAAAGTGCAGTTTTTTCGTCATAACGCCGTCAAATGACGTCACATTGTCAAACTAGTTATATGTTTGGAAAGCACTCAACAAGGGCTTCAATTTGAGGTACTACTCGATATGGTAACTGAAACTTGAAAATTTTACCTTTTGGTCAAAATTGAATGACCTTCAAAATGACCTTGAAGGTCAAGGCCGATCGACACCAAAAACTAATCAGCTGAGCGCCATACCACACCCTATATACCCACCAAGTTTGGAGATCATAAGATCAAAGTTACTCAAAAAATAAGGGTTTCGTTGACCTCCATGATTGACCGCAAAGTGACCTTGACCTTTGACCTTGACCTTAATAATTTCGTATGGTGAATAGTATGTCTTCATGACCAACGCACATGAAATATTGAAAGATTTTGATGAGAACTGAGGAAATAATTTTTTCATGAAAATTCCGTTTTTTCGTCATGACGTCATCAAATGACGTCATAGCGTCAAACTGTTTACAGATCTGGGAAGCACTCATCAAGGGCATTCATATGAGGTATTACTCGATATGGTACCTACGATTTCAAAATTTGACCTTGGGGTCAATAATTTTCGACCTCCAGCGCTAACCATGAAGGTCAAGGCCGATCGCCACCAAAAACTAATCAGCTGAGCGCCGGACCATATACTAGATTCCCATGAAGTTTGGAGACGATCCGATCAAAGTTACTCAAAAAATTAGTGTTTCGTCGACCTCCATGATTGACCACAAAGTGACCTTGACCTTTGACCTTGACCTTCAAAATTTTGTGTGCTGAAGGGTATCTCTATAGGACTCTGATATGCGAAGTTACAGGAGTTTCCAATAATAACTGTGGTCTACAGAGTGATCTAAACGTGAAAAAAAATGATTAACCACAAACAAAAAAACAAACAAACATACAAGCTGACTAATACATCTTGCAAAAACTTCGTTTTGGCAAGATAATAAAAACATATGTCACCCACAGGGTGAACCGTATCTTGCCAAAATGTGAAAATTCCGTTTTTTCGTCATGACGTCATCAAATGACGTCATAGCGTCAAACTGTTTACAGATCTGGGAAGCACTCATCAAGGGCATTCATATGAGGTATTACTCGATATGGTACCTACGATTTCAAAATTTGACCTTGGGGTCAATAATTTTCGACCTCCAGCGCTAACCATGAAGGTCAAGGCCGATCGCCACCAAAAACTAATCAGCTGAGCGCCGGACCATATACTAGATTCCCATGAAGTTTGGAGATCATAAGATCAAAGTTACTCAAAAAATAAGGGTTTCGTTGACCTCCATGATTGACCGCAAAGTGACCTTGACCTTTGACCTTGACCTTCAAAATTTTGTGTGCTGAAGGGTATCTCTATAGGACTCTGATATGCGAAGTTACAGGAGTTTCCAATAATAACTGTGGTCTACAGAGTGATCTAAACGTGAAAAAAAAAATGATTAACCACAAACAAACATACAAGCTGACTAATACATCTTGCAAAAACTTCGTTTTGGCAAGATAAAAAACAAATAAAACATATGTCACCCACAGGGTGAACCGTATCTTGCCAAAATGTGAAAATTCCGTTTTTTCGTCATGACGTCATCAAATGACGTCATAGCGTCAAACTGTTTACAGATCTGGGAAGCACTCATCAAGGGCATTCATATGAGGTATTACTCGATATGGTACCTACGATTTCAAAATTTGACCTTGGGGTCAATAATTTTCGACCTCCAGCGCTAACCATGAAGGTCAAGGCCGATCGCCACCAAAAACTAATCAGCTGAGCGCCGGACCATATACTAGATTCCCATGAAGTTTGGAGACGATCCGATCAAAGTTACTCAAAAAATTAGTGTTTCGTCGACCTCCATGATTGGCCGCAAAGTGACCTTGACCTTTGACCTTGACCTTCATAATTTTGTGTGCTAAAGGGTATCTCTAAAAGACTCTGATATGCGAACTTACAAGAGTTTCCAAAGGGAACTGTGCTCTACAGAGTGACCTAAACAATGCGAACTAAAGCAATACAATATACATGAAAAGTGCAGTTTTTTCGTCATAACGCCGTCAAATGACGTCACATTGTCAAACTAGTTATATGTTTGGAAAGCACTCAACAAGGGCTTCAATTTGAGGTACTACTCGATATGGTAACTGAAACTTGAAAATTTTACCTTTTGGTCAAAATTGAATGACCTTCAAAATGACCTTGAAGGTCAAGGCCGATCGACACCAAAAACTAATCAACTGAGCGCCATACCACACCCTATATACCCACCAAGTTTGGAGATCATAAGATCAAAGTTACTCAAAAAATAAGGGTTTCGTAATTTGACCTTGGGGTCAATAATTTTCGACCTCCAGCGCTAACCATGAAGGTCAAGGCCGATCGCCACCAAAAACTAATCAGCTGAGCGCCGGACCATATACTAGATTCCCATGAAGTTTGGAGACGATCCGATCAAAGTTACTCAAAAAATAAGGGTTTCGTTGACCTCCATGATTGACCGCAAAGTGACCTTGACCTTTGACCTTGACCTTCAAAATTTTGTGTGCTGAAGGGTATCTCTATAGGACTCTGATATGCGAAGTTACAGGAGTTTCCAATAATAACTGTGGTCTACAGAGTGATCTAAACGTGAAAAAAAAATGATTAACCACAAACAAAAAAACAAATAAACATATGTCACCCACAGGGTGAACCGTATCTTGCCATTTGACCTTGACCTTAATAATTTCGTATGGTGAATAGTATGTCTTCATGACCAACGCACATGAAATATTGAAAGATTTTGATGAGAACTGAGGAAATAATTTTTTCATGAAAATTCCGTTTTTTCATCATGACGTCATCAAATGACGTCATAGCGTCAAACTGTTTACAGATCTGGGAAGCACTCATCAAGGGCATTCATATGAGGTATTACTCGATATGGTACCTACGATTTCAAAATTTGACCTTGGGGTCAATAATTTTCGACCTCCAGCGCTAACCATGAAGGTCAAGGCCGATCGCCACCAAAAACTAATCAGCTGAGCGCCGGACCATATACTAGATTCCCATGAAGTTTGGAGACGATCCGATCAAAGTTACTCAAAAAATAAGGGTTTCGTCGACCTCCATGATTGGCCGCAAAGTGACCTTGACCTTTGACCTTGACCTTCATAATTTTGTGTGCTAAAGGGTATCTCTAAAAGACTCTGATATGCGAACTTACAAGAGTTTCCAAAGGGAACTGTGCTCTACAGAGTGACCTAAACAATGCGAACTAAAGCAATACAATATACATGAAAAGTGCAGTTTTTTCGTCATAACGCCGTCAAATGACGTCACATTGTCAAACTAGTTATATGTTTGGAAAGCACTCAACAAGGGCTTCAATTTGAGGTACTACTCGATATGGTAACTGAAACTTGAAAATTTTACCTTTTGGTCAAAATTGAATGACCTTCAAAATGACCTTGAAGGTCAAGGCCGATCGACACCAAAAACTAATCAACTGAGCGCCATACCACACCCTATATACCCACCAAGTTTGGAGATCATAAGATCAAAGTTACTCAAAAAATAAGGGTTTCGTAATTTGACCTTGGGGTCAATAATTTTCGACCTCCAGCGCTAACCATGAAGGTCAAGGCCGATCGCCACCAAAAACTAATCAGCTGAGCGCCGGACCATATACTAGATTCCCATGAAGTTTGGAGACGATCCGATCAAAGTTACTCAAAAAATTAGTGTTTCGTCGACCTCCATGATTGACCACAAAGTGACCTTGACCTTTGACCTTGACCTTCAAAATTTTGTGTGCTGAAGGTTATCTCTATAGGACTCTGATATGCGAAGTTACAGGAGTTTCCAATAATAACTGTGGTCTACAGAGTGATCTAAACATGAAAAAAAATGATTAACCACAAACAAAAAAACAAAAAAACAAACAAACAAACAAACATACAAGCTGACTAATACATCTTGCAAAAACTTCGTTTTGGCAAGATAATAAAACATCACCCACAGGGTGAACCGTATCTTGCCAGGGTTTCGTTGACCTCCATGATTGACCGCAAAGTGACCTTGACCTTTGACCTTGACCTTAATAATTTCGTATGGTGAATAGTATGTCTTCATGACCAACGCACATGAAATATTGAAAGATTTTGATGAGAACTGAGGAAATAATTTTTTCATGAAAATTCCGTTTTTTCGTCATGACGTCATCAAATGACGTCATAGCGTCAAACTGTTTACAGATCTGGGAAGCACTCATCAAGGGCATTCATATGAGGTATTACTCGATATGGTACCTACGATTTCAAAATTTGACCTTGGGGTCAATAATTTTCGACCTCCAGCGCTAACCATGAAGGTCAAGGCCGATCGCCACCAAAAACTAATCAGCTGAGCGCCGGACCATATACTAGATTCCCATGAAGTTTGGAGACGATCCGATCAAAGTTACTCAAAAAATAAGGGTTTCAACATTTGACCTTGGGGTCAATAATTTTCGACCTCCAGCGCTAACCATGAAGGTCAAGGCCGATCGCCACCAAAAACTAATCAGCTGAGCGCCGGACCATATACTAGATTCCCATGAAGTTTGGAGACGATCCGATCAAAGTTACTCAAAAAATAAGGGTTTCGTCGACCTCCATGATTGACCACAAAGTGACCTTGACCTTTGACCTTGACCTTCAAAATTTTGTGTGCTGAAGGGTATCTCTATAGGACTCTGATATGCGAAGTTACAGGAGTTTCCAATAATAACTGTGGTCTACAGAGTGATCTAAACGTGGAAAAAAAATGATTAACCACAAACAAAAAAACAAAAAAACAAAAAAACAAAAAAACAAACAAAAAAACAAACATACAAGCTGACTAATACATCTTGCAAAAACTTCGTTTTGGCAAGATAACAAACAAACATACAAGCTGACTAATACATCTTGCAAAAACTTCGTTTTGGCAAGATAAAAAACAAAAAAACAAACAAACAAACATACAAGCTGACTGATACATCTTGCAAAAACTTCGTTTTGGCAAGATAAAAACAAACAAACAAACAAACAAACATACAAGCTGACTGATACATCTTGCAAAAACTTCGTTTTGGCAAGATAATGAACATATGTCACCCACAGGGTGAACCGTATCTTGCCATTTGACCTTGACCTTAATAATTTCGTATGGTGAATAGTATGTCTTCATGACCAACGCACATGAAATATTGAAAGATTTTGATGAGAACTGAGGAAATAATTTTTTCATGAAAATTCCGTTTTTTCGTCATGACGTCATCAAATGACGTCATAGCGTCAAACTGTTTACAGATCTGGGAAGCACTCATCAAGGGCATTCATATGAGGTATTACTCGATATGGTACCTACGATTTCAAAATTTGACCTTGGGGTCAATAATTTTCGACCTCCAGCGCTAACCATGAAGGTCAAGGCCGATCGCCACCAAAAACTAATCAGCTGAGCGCCGGACCATATACTAGATTCCCATGAAGTTTGGAGACGATCCGAACAAAGTTACTCAAAAAATAAGGGTTTCGTTGACCTCCATGATTGACCGCAAAGTGACCTTGACCTTTGACCTTGACCTTCAAAATTTTGTGTGCTGAAGGGTATCTCTATAGGACTCTGATATGCGAAGTTACAGGAGTTTCCAATAATAACTGTGGTCTACAGAGTGATCTAAACGTGAAAAAAAAATGATTAACCACAAACAAATGAACATATGTCACCCACAGGGTGAACCGTATCTTGCCATTTGACCTTGACCTTAATAATTTCGTATGGTGAATAGTATGTCTTCATGACCAACGCACATGAAATATTGAAAGATTTTGATGAGAACTGAGGAAATAAATTTTTCATGAAAATTCCGTTTTTTCGTCATGACGTCATCAAATGACGTCATAGCGTCAAACTGTTTACAGATCTGGGAAGCACTCATCAAGGGCATTCATATGAGGTATTACTCGATATGGTACCTACGATTTCAAAATTTGACCTTGGGGTCAATAATTTTCGACCTCCAGCGCTAACCATGAAGGTCAAGGCCAATCGCCACCAAAAACTAATCAGCTGAGCGCCGGACCATATACTAGATTCCCATGAAGTTTGGAGACGATCCGATCAAAGTTACTCAAAAAATTAGTGTTTCGTCGACCTCCATGATTGACCACAAAGTGACCTTGACCTTTGACCTTGACCTTCAAAATTTTGTGTGCTGAAGGGTATCTCTATAGGACTCTGATATGCGAAGTTACAGGAGTTTCCAATAATAACTGTGGTCTCCAGAGTGAGCTAAACGTGAAAAAAAATGATTAACCACAAACAAATGAATGACCTTCAAAATGACCTTGAAGGTCAAGGCCGATCGACACCAAAAACTAATCAGCTGAGCGCCATACCACACCCTATATACCCACCAAGTTTGGAGATCATAAGATCAAAGTTACTCAAAAAATAAGGGTTTCGTTGACCTCCATGATTGACCGCAAAGTGACCTTGACCTTTGACCTTGACCTTCAAAATTTTGTGTGCTGAAGGGTAGGGTGCATCAAACGCCCCATGATTTTCAAAAAGTTGTTGTATTTTAATGTCTATTCCCTCAAATGTTACACTTGTTGGTAGAAGTATGTATGCAAAAAATAGATGAAATCAGAGGTGGTCCTGGGTGGCCACCGGCCACTTTTATATATTTAGGGCCATTTAGGGCCACAGCTAAACTACTTTACAAGATAATGTAAAATTAACTACAAGATAATGTAAAATTAACCATTATACCTATATACAAAAGTAAAGTCCTACTTTTACTAAATGCCTAATATCAAACAGTTAAAACAACCTTACATGTCAATGTAAAATTAACCAAAATCGTTCTTCATATTACAAAGTTGTAGTACAGTGTTGTAGTATTGTACTTTCATTGATTAAAAGTTTGAAAATGTATTAAGCACAACGCCAATGTCACTACTCCAACTTTGCTCGTTTCCGCAAATTTGGCCTCGCTTTGCGGTCACATTCAACCACTTGAAGAAGATTTTGGAAGTGGTCTTCTCTTCTTGCAGTTGAGACAAAATCAGTTGCGAGCTTTACTGCTCTCTCCGCAGGGTCATTCACAACATTAAGCCCATCCACAATGGACTTGGCTGCCTTGAAGTGCTCATTGTTCTGCCAAGTGTCAACATCCTCTGTTAGGAAGGTCATATCTAGGTGAAGAAGGTTTACTGTAAACCACGAGTCCTCGTTCACAAGATCAGCCAGGGTTGTCGCTTCTGTAATTTTTGGAAATGACGGTTTGCCATATCCAGAACCATAGCGGTGTTTTGGAGTGCTTGGCATTTCATCTGGTTGTATGGCCAGTAACACATCTGCAAGGGCACGACGATCCTTTTGAGGAATTGCATTGCTGAACAGTGCCAAAACAACCAGTTCTGGGGTTAAATACCACAAATGTCTATCAAAGGCTTTCACAGCGCTGACTGAAATGGTTGAGTTGACAGCTTTATAGTTGAGCAGAGTCTTGTAAAAGCACAAATCAAACCATGGGGCATTTGAAGCAGACTGACATATGAGCCACCAATCACAATAAATATAAACAACAAAAACAACAAACTCCTTCAGTTTTTTCTGTTGATGTTGTGTTGTTACAGTTCCTCGAGGTAGTAGAGAAATTTGCTCTTCAAGTAGGCATATTTTGATGGAATAAAGAATCTTTGACATCCACCTTGCTTTATGCATGGCCCCTGGTCTGTGGAGTGTTCCTTGTTTTGTGACATCATCATCGAGGACTACCTGGCAGAGTTGTGCCATTTCCTTGTAGTCTTCCCTACAGTATGAAGCGCTTGTGCGGATTGTGCTTAAAACCTTGTTTTTGCAGGATAAAAGCAGCTGTTGTGCATAGTCATTGTACATGGAAATGTCAATTTTGGTTAAACTTTCATTCTTTGCATGCGATATGCGTTCCCAATTCTTCTGGAATTTTTGGAACAAAGATACTTCTGGAGACTTTGATGCCTCAATTTTGAGAACGTCAAACACATGATCCAGGATTACCTCTCCAACATGATGGCGACATGCACACCACAGAAGAGCACGGTCCAGTTTTGATTGAATGGTAACACAGGCAGCTGTAACGTGTCCAGTGTTTGATGCTGTTGTGTCAAAACATAAGTTGACAACTGATTGTTTGCACTTCCATGAATGTAGATACGTGTAAGTGTGCTCGGCAATGATGTCACCTGATGACCTATCACTTCCAGGAGGATATCTAGCCACCCCCAGTAGCTTTACATCAGTGGCATTCCCAACCAACACTGGCAATCTTTCTTCCTTGACATTCTTGTTTGTGAGCGTTGGTATCTGCTTGCCATCCCAGTGAAGTGTTGCAGCTGTTGGGGCGATCCAATTTTCTTGAATATCTTTGGCGATAGCACTTGTTATTGATCGTCGAGCCTTATCAGCAGTTGAGTACGACTTGGCCACACGACGTGGATCACCTCCTGCCTCTTGAATTACAGCTTTGGTGAGCGCAACCTGTTGAACAGGAGTTATGTTTAGTCGAGTAGCAACAGACACAACTGAATGTCTTTTCAGAATATCATGAGGAATAAAGGCAGATGTACCTGCATATGTTGATCTGTGGTGACTACGCTTCCTTTGAAACTCTGGAATCGCCTCTTCTTCAGTTTCTTCCAAGCTATCTGCAGAGTCACTATCATCAGAGCATACAGAACTAATTGTCATCTCTTGTACACTGGATGATTCATGACGTTCTCGTCTTGAAGCTTCCGCTAAGAGGCGTTTTTCTTTTCTATGATCTTTATCAACTTTCTTCTTGTCAACACCACCAAATGAGGCTACTCTGTCAGATTTCATTGACTCTAAAAATACTCTATCTTCCTCATTCTTAATGTTTGTCATTGCATCTTTTGTCCATACACCAAAGGTCTTATCAAGACGTTCATTCATGGTTTGCAACTTAGCCAAAGTGCTTGGAGATTCTCGGCGAGAAACAGGTATTTGACGCAATTTGTTATTGTCATTAAGAAGGTCAAGTATTAGTTTGCAGCATTGATGGTCTGAAAGCATAGGAATATTTGCTTTAGTGTAGAATTTTTTCAGCTGGATAAGGACGATGCTGGCAGATTTCCATTTCAGTGGCTGAGTTTGTTTGCCTTCACATATTTCTTTCTGGATGTACCACATCACGCATCGAAGAACCTGCCGGCAAGTTGGGAGGCGGACTCCTGTCAATGTACCATCTGCTTCTGTAAAAGCATTGCCAAGACCAAAAATGGCACTTGCTAATCTGGTCTTCTTATCTGCCATCTGAAAGAAAATAAAGGATATTATTAGACTACTAGTATGGGACCCACGATTAGACCTCCGATTTCATTCATGTAAAAATACAAACTAATTATCAAACCATCGTTTTTTGCATAAAATTGTTATATTTGTATTCCTCTCATCAAGACCTTCAATTTGATACCAAACATGACTAGGTTTGGGTGTAAATTAACAAAATCAAACATTTTTACATAGTGCGGCCCCGAAAATGGCCCTAAATATATAAAAGTGGCCGGTGGCCACCCAGGACCACCTCTGATTTCATTTATTTTTTGCATACATACTTCTACCAACAAGTGTAACATTTGAGAGAATAGACATTAAAATCCAAGAACCTAAGGGCGTTTGATGCACCCTACTGAAGGGTATCTCTATAGGACTCTGATATGCGAAGTTACAGGAGTTTCCAATAATAACTGTGGTCTACAGAGTGATCTAAACGTGAAAAAAAAATGATTAACCACAACCAAAAAAACAAACAAAATAAAAACATATGTCACCCACAGGGTGAACCGTATCTTGCCAAAATGTGAAAATTCCGTTTTTTCGTCATGACGTCATCAAATGACGTCATAGCATCAAACTGTTTACAGATCTGGGAAGCACTCATCAAGGGCATTCATATGAGGTATTACTCGATATGGTACCTACGATTTCAAAATTTGACCTTGGGGTCAATAATTTTCGACCTCCAGCGCTAACCATGAAGGTCAAGGACGATCGCCACCAAAAACTAATCAGCTGAGCGCCGGACCATATACTAGATTCCCATGAAGTTTGGAGATCATAAGATCAAAGTTACTCAAAAAATAAGGGTTTCGTTGACCTCCATGATTGACCGCAAAGTGACCTTGACCTTTGACCTTGACCTTCAAAATTTTGTGTGCTGAAGGGTATCTCTATAGGACTCTGATATGCGAAGTTACAGGAGTTTCCAATAATAACTGTGGTCTACAGAGTGATCTAAACGTGAAAAAAAAAATGATTAACCACAAACAAACATACAAGCTGACTAATACATCTTGCAAAAACTTCGTTTTGGCAAGATAAAAAACAAATAAAACATATGTCACCCACAGGGTGAACCGTATCTTGCCAAAATGTGAAAATTCCGTTTTTTCGACGTCATCAAATGACGTCATAGCGTCAAACTGTTTACAGATCTGGGAAGCACTCATCAAGGGCATTCATATGAGGTATTACTCGATATGGTACCTACGATTTCAAAATTTGACCTTGGGGTCAATAATTTTCGACCTCCAGCGCTAACCATGAAGGTCAAGGCCGATCGCCACCAAAAACTAATCAGCTGAGCGCCGGACCATATACTAGATTCCCATGAAGTTTGGAGACGATCCGATCAAAGTTACTCAAAAAATTAGTGTTTCGTCGACCTCCATGATTGGCCGCAAAGTGACCTTGACCTTTGACCTTGACCTTCATAATTTTGTGTGCTAAAGGGTATCTCTAAAAGACTCTGATATGCGAACTTACAAGAGTTTCCAAAGGGAACTGTGCTCTACAGAGTGACCTAAACAATGCGAACTAAAGCAATACAATATACATGAAAAGTGCAGTTTTTTCGTCATAACGCCGTCAAATGACGTCACATTGTCAAACTAGTTATATGTTTGGAAAGCACTCAACAAGGGCTTCAATTTGAGGTACTACTCGATATGGTAACTGAAACTTGAAAATTTTACCTTTTGGTCAAAATTGAATGACCTTCAAAATGACCTTGAAGGTCAAGGCCGATCGACACCAAAAACTAATCAGCTGAGCGCCATACCACACCCTATATACCCACCAAGTTTGGAGATCATAAGATCAAAGTTACTCAAAAAATAAGGGTTTCGTTGACCTCCATGATTGACCGCAAAGTGACCTTGACCTTTGACCTTGACCTTCAAAATTTTGTGTGCTGAAGGGTATCTCTATAGGACTCTGATATGCGAAGTTACAGGAGTTTCCAATAATAACTGTGGTCTACAGAGTGATCTAAACGTGAAAAAAAAATGATTAACCACAAACAAAAAAACAAACAAAATAAACATATGTCACCCACAGGGTGAACCGTATCTTGCCATTTGACCTTGACCTTAATAATTTCGTATGGTGAATAGTATGTCTTCATGACCAACGCACATGAAATATTGAAAGATTTTGATGAGAACTGAGGAAATAATTTTTTCATGAAAATTCCGTTTTTTCGTCATGACGTCATCAAATGACGTCATAGCGTCAAACTGTTTACAGATCTGGGAAGCACTCATCAAGGGCATTCATATGAGGTATTACTCGATATGGTACCTACGATTTCAAAATTTGACCTTGGGGTCAATAATTTTCGACCTCCAGCGCTAACCATGAAGGTCAAGGCCGATCGCCACCAAAAACTAATCAGCTGAGCGCCGGACCATATACTAGATTCCCATGAAGTTTGGAGACGATCCGATCAAAGTTACTCAAAAAATAAGGGTTTCGTCGACCTCCATGATTGGCCGCAAAGTGACCTTGACCTTTGACCTTGACCTTCATAATTTTGTGTGCTAAAGGGTATCTCTAAAAGACTCTGATATGCGAACTTACAAGAGTTTCCAAAGGGAACTGTGCTCTACAGAGTGACCTAAACAATGCGAACTAAAGCAATACAATATACATGAAAAGTGCAGTTTTTTCGTCATAACGCCGTCAAATGACGTCACATTGTCAAACTAGTTATATGTTTGGAAAGCACTCAACAAGGGCTTCAATTTGAGGTACTACTCGATATGGTAACTGAAACTTGAAAATTTTACCTTTTGGTCAAAATTGAATGACCTTCAAAATGACCTTGAAGGTCAAGGCCGATCGACACCAAAAACTAATCAACTGAGCGCCATACCACACCCTATATACCCACCAAGTTTGGAGATCATAAGATCAAAGTTACTCAAAAAATAAGGGTTTCGTAATTTGACCTTGGGGTCAATAATTTTCGACCTCCAGCGCTAACCATGAAGGTCAAGGCCAATCGCCACCAAAAACTAATCAGCTGAGCGCCGGACCATATACTAGATTCCCATGAAGTTTGGAGACGATCCGATCAAAGTTACTCAAAAAATTAGTGTTTCGTCGACCTCCATGATTGACCACAAAGTGACCTTGACCTTTGACCTTGACCTTCAAAATTTTGTGTGCTGAAGGGTATCTCTATAGGACTCTGATATGCGAAGTTACAGGAGTTTCCAATAATAACTGTGGTCTACAGAGTGATCTAAACATGAAAAAAAATGATTAACCACAAACAAAAAAACAAAAAAACAAACAAATAAAACATCACCCACAGGGTGAACCGTATCTTGCCAGGGTTTCGTTGACCTCCATGATTGACCGCAAAGTGACCTTGACCTTTGACCTTGACCTTAATAATTTCGTATGGTGAATAGTATGTCTTCATGACCAACGCACATGAAATATTGAAAGATTTTGATGAGAACTGAGGAAATAATTGTTTCATGAAAATTCCGTTTTTTCGTCATGACGTCATCAAATGACGTCATAGCGTCAAACTGTTTACAGATCTGGGAAGCACTCATCAAGGGCATTCATATGAGGTATTACTCGATATGGTACCTACGATTTCAACATTTGACCTTGGGGTCAATAATTTTCGACCTCCAGCGCTAACCATGAAGGTCAAGGCCGATCGCCACCAAAAACTAATCAGCTGAGCGCCGGACCATATACTAGATTCCCATGAAGTTTGGAAACGATCCGATCAAAGTTACTCAAAAAATAAGGGTTTCAACATTTGACCTTGGGGTCAATAATTTTCGACCTCCAGCGCTAACCATGAAGGTCAAGGCCGATCGCCACCAAAAACTAATCAGCTGAGCGCCGGACCATATACTAGATTCCCATGAAGTTTGGAGACGATCCGATCAAAGTTACTCAAAAAATAAGGGTTTCGTCGACCTCCATGATTGACCACAAAGTGACCTTGACCTTTGACCTTGACCTTCAAAATTTTGTGTGCTGAAGGGTATCTCTATAGGACTCTGATATGCGAAGTTACATGCGAAGATATGCGAAGATATGGTACCTACGATTTCAACATTTGACCTTGGGGTCAATAATTTTCGACCTCCAGCGCTAACCATGAAGGTCAAGGCCGATCGCCACCAAAAACTAATCAGCTGAGCGCCGGACCATATACTAGATTCCCATGAAGTTTGGAGACGATCCGATCAAAGTTACTCAAAAAATAAGGGTTTCAACATTTGACCTTGGGGTCAATAATTTTCGACCTCCAGCGCTAACCATGAAGGTCAAGGCCGATCGCCACCAAAAACTAATCAGCTGAGCGCCGGACCATATACTAGATTCCCATGAAGTTTGGAGACGATCCGATCAAAGTTACTCAAAAAATAAGGGTTTCGTCGACCTCCATGATTGACCACAAAGTGACCTTGACCTTTGACCTTGACCTTCAAAATTTTGTGTGCTGAAGGGTATCTCTATAGGACTCTGATATGCAAAGTTACAGGAGTTTCCAATAATAACTGTGGTCTACAGAGTGATCTAAACGTGGAAAAAAAATGATTAACCACAAACAAAAAAACAAAAAAACAAAAAAATGAACATATGTCACCCACAGGGTGAACCGTATCTTGCCAAGTGACCTTGACCTTTGACCTTGACCTTAATAATTTCGTATGGTGAATAGTATGTCTTCATGACCAACGCACATGAAATATTGAAAGATTTTGATGAGAACTGAGGAAATAATTTTTTCATGAAAATTCCGTTTTTTCGTCATGACGTCATCAAATGACGTCATAGCGTCAAACTGTTTACAGATCTGGGAAGCACTCATCAAGGGCATTCATATGAGGTATTACTCGATATGGTACCTACGATTTCAAAATTTGACCTTGGGGTCAATAATTTTCGACCTCCAGCGCTAACCATGAAGGTCAAGGCCGATCGCCACCAAAAACTAATCAGCTGAGCGCCGGACCATATACTAGATTCCCATGAAGTTTGGAGACGATCCGATCAAAGTTACTCAAAAAATAACGATTTCAACATTTGACCTTGGGGTCAATAATTTTCGACCTCCAGCGCTAACCATGAAGGTCAAGGCCGATCGCCACCAAAAACTAATCAGCTGAGCGCCGGACCATATACTAGATTCCCATGAAGTTCGGAGACGATCCGATCAAAGTTACTCAAAAAATAACGATTTCAACATTTGACCTTGGGGTCAATAATTTTCGACCTCCAGCGCTAACCATGAAAGTCAAGGCCGATCGCCACCAAAAACTAATCAGCTGAGCGCCGGACCATATACTAGATTCCCATGAAGTTTGGAGACGATCCGATCAAAGTTACTCAAAAAATAAGGGTTTCGTCGACCTCCATGATTGACCACAAAGTGACCTTGACCTTTGACCTTGACCTTCAAAATTTTGTGTGCTGAAGGGTATCTCTATAGGACTCTGATATGCGAAGTTACATGCGAAGATATGCGAAGATATGGTACCTACGATTTCAACATTTGACCTTGGGGTCAATAATTTTCGACCTCCAGCGCTAACCATGAAGGTCAAGGCCGATCGCCACCAAAAACTAATCAGCTGAGCGCCGGACCATATACTAGATTCCCATGAAGTTTGGAGACGATCCGATCAAAGTTACTCAAAAAATAAGGGTTTCAACATTTGACCTTGGGGTCAATAATTTTCGACCTCCAGCGCTAACCATGAAGGTCAAGGCCGATCGCCACCAAAAACTAATCAGCTGAGCGCCGGACCATATACTAGATTCCCATGAAGTTTGGAGACGATCCGATCAAAGTTACTCAAAAAATAAGGGTTTCGTCCACCTCCATGATTGACCACAAAGTGACCTTGACCTTTGACCTTGACCTTCAAAATTTTGTGTGCTGAAGTGTATCTCTATAGGACTCTGATATGCGAAGTTACAGGAGTTTCCAATAATAACTGTGGTCTACAGAGTGATCTAAACGTGGAAAAAAAATGATTAACCACAAACAAAAAAACAAAAAAACAAAAAAACAAACAAAAAAACAAACATACAAGCTGACTAATACATCTTGCAAAAACTTCGTTTTGGCAAGATAACAAACAAAAAAACAAACATACAAGCTGACTAATACATCTTGCAAAAACTTCGTTTTGGCAAGATAAAAAACAAAATAATTAAAAAAAATCACCCACAGGGTGAACCGTATCTTGCCAAAATGTGAAAATTCCGTTTTTTCGTCATGACGTCATCAAATGACGTCATAGCGTCAAACTGTTTACAGATCTGGGAAGCACTCATCAAGGGCATTCATATGAGGTTTTACTCGATATGGTACCTACGATTTCAAAATTTGACCTTGGTGTCAATAATTTTCGACCTCCAGCGCTAACCATGAAGGTCAAGGCCGATCGCCACCAAAAACTAATCAGCTGAGCGCCGGACCATATACTAGATTCCCATGAAGTTTGGAGACGATCCGATCAAAGTTACTCAAAAAATTAGTGCTTCGTCGACCTCCATGATTGGCCGCAAAGTGACCTTGACCTTGACCTTGACCTTCATAATTTTGTGTGCTAAAGGGTATCTCTAAAAGACTCTGATATGCGAACTTACAAGAGTTTCCAAAGGGAACTGTGCTCTACAGAGTGACCTAAACAATGCGAACTAAAGCAATACAATATACATGAAAAGTGCAGTTTTTTCGTCATAACGCCGTCAAATGACGTCACATTGTCAAACTAGTTATATGTTTGGAAAGCACTCAACAAGGGCTTCAATTTGAGGTACTACTCGATATGGTAACTGAAACTTGAAAATTTTACCTTTTGGTCAAAATTGAATGACCTTCAAAATGACCTTGAAGGTCAAGGCCGATCGACACCAAAAACTAATCAGCTGAGCGCCATACCACACCCTATATACCCACCAAGTTTGGAGATCATAAGATCAAAGTTACTCAAAAAATAAGGGTTTCGTTGACCTCCATGATTGACCGCAAAGTGACCTTGACCTTTGACCTTGACCTTCAAAATTTTGTGTGCTGAAGGGCATCTCTATAGGACTCTGATATGCGAAGTTACAGGAGTTTCCAATAATAACTGTGGTCTACAGAGTGATCTAAACGTGAAAAAAAAAAGATTAACCACAAACAAAAAAACAAAAAAACAAACAAACAAACATACAAGCAGACTAATACATCTTGCAAAAACTTCGTTTTGGCAAGATAACAAGCAGACTAATACATCTTGCAAAAACTTCGTTTTGGCAAGATAACAATTGAATAAAAACATATGTCACCCACAGGGTGAACCGTATCTTGCCAAAATGTGAAAATTCAGTTTTTTCGTCATGACGTCATCAAATGACGTCATAGCGTCAAACTGTTTACAGATCTGGGAAGCACTCATCAAGGGCATTCATATGAGGTATTACTCGATATGGTACCTACGATTTCAAAATTTGACCTTGGGGTCAATAATTTTCGACCTCCAGCGCTAACCATGAAGGTCAAGGCCGATCGCCACCAAAAACTAATCAGCTGAGCGCCGGACCATATACTAGATTCCCATGAAGTTTGGAGATCATAAGATCAAAGTTACTCAAAAAATAAGGGTTTCGTTGACCTCCATGATTGACCGCAAAGTGACCTTGACCTTTGACCTTGACCTTCAAAATTTTGTGTGCTGAAGGGTATCTCTATAGGACTCTGATATGCGAAGTTACAGGAGTTTCCAATAATAACTGTGGTCTACAGAGTGATCTAAACGTGAAAAAAAAAATGATTAACCACAAACAAACATACAAGCTGACTAATACATCTTGCAAAAACTTCGTTTTGGCAAGATAAAAAACAAATAAAACATATGTCACCCACAGGGTGAACCGTATCTTGCCAAAATGTGAAAATTCCGTTTTTTCGTCATGACGTCATCAAATGACGTCATAGCGTCAAACTGTTTACAGATCTGGGAAGCACTCATCAAGGGCATTCATATGAGGTATTACTCGATATGGTACCTACGATTTCAAAATTTGACCTTGGGGTCAATAATTTTCGACCTCCAGCGCTAACCATGAAGGTCAAGGCCGATCGCCACCAAAAACTAATCAGCTGAGCGCCGGACCATATACTAGATTCCCATGAAGTTTGGAGACGATCCGATCAAAGTTACTCAAAAAATTAGTGTTTCGTCGACCTCCATGATTGGCCGCAAAGTGACCTTGACCTCTGACCTTGACCTTCATAATTTTGTGTGCTAAAGGGTATCTCTAAAAGACTCTGATATGCGAACTTACAAGAGTTTCCAAAGGGAACTGTGCTCTACAGAGTGACCTAAACAATGCGAACTAAAGCAATACAATATACATGAAAAGTGCAGTTTTTTCGTCATAACGCCGTCAAATGACGTCACATTGTCAAACTAGTTATATGTTTGGAAAGCACTCAACAAGGGCTTCAATTTGAGGTACTACTCGATATGGTAACTGAAACTTGAAAATTTTACCTTTTGGTCAAAATTGAATGACCTTCAAAATGACCTTGAAGGTCAAGGCCGATCGACACCAAAAACTAATCAGCTGAGCGCCATACCACACCCTATATACCCACCAAGTTTGGAGATCATAAGATCAAAGTTACTCAAAAAATAAGGGTTTCGTTGACCTCCATGATTGACCGCAAAGTGACCTTGACCTTTGACCTTGACCTTCAAAATTTTGTGTGCTGAAGGGTATCTCTATAGGACTCTGATATGCGAAGTTACAGGAGTTTCCAATAATAACTGTGGTCTACAGAGTGATCTAAACGTGAAAAAAAAATGATTAACCACAAACAAAAAAACAAACAAAGAACATATGTCACCCACAGGGTGAACCGTATCTTGCCATTTGACCTTGACCTTAATAATTTCGTATGGTGAATAGTATGTCTTCATGACCAACGCACATGAAATATTGAAAGATTTTGATGAGAACTGAGGAAATAATTTTTTCATGAAAATTCCGTTTTTTCATCATGACGTCATCAAATGACGTCATAGCGTCAAACTGTTTACAGATCTGGGAAGCACTCATCAAGGGCATTCATATGAGGTATTACTCGATATGGTACCTACGATTTCAAAATTTGACCATGGGGTCAATAATTTTTGACCTCCAGCGCTAACCATGAAGGTCAAGGCCGATCGCCACCAAAAACTAATCAGCTGAGCGCCGGACCATATACTAGATTCCCATGAAGTTTGGAGACGATGCGATCAAAGTTACTCAAAAAATTAGTGTTTCGTCGACCTCCATGATTGGCCGCAAAGTGACCTTGACCTTTGACCTTGACCTTCATAATTTTGTGTGCTAAAGGGTATCTCTAAAAGACTCTGATATGCGAACTTACAAGAGTTTCCAAAGGGAACTGTGCTCTACAGAGTGACCTAAACAATGCGAACTAAAGCAATACAATATACATGAAAAGTGCAGTTTTTTCGTCATAACGCCGTCAAATGACGTCACATTGTCAAACTAGTTATATGTTTGGAAAGCACTCAACAAGGGCTTCAATTTGAGGTACTACTCGATATGGTAACTGAAACTTGAAAATTTTACCTTTTGGTCAAAATTGAATGACCTTCAAAATGACCTTGAAGGTCAAGGCCGATCGACACCAAAAACTAATCAACTGAGCGCCATACCACACCCTATATACCCACCAAGTTTGGAGATCATAAGATCAAAGTTACTCAAAAAATAAGGGTTTCGTAATTTGACCTTGGGGTCAATAATTTTCGACCTCCAGCGCTAACCATGAAGGTCAAGGCCGATCGCCACCAAAAACTAATCAGCTGAGCGCCGGACCATATACTAGATTCCCATGAAGTTTGGAGACGATCCGATCAAAGTTACTCAAAAAATAAGGGTTTCGTTGACCTCCATGATTGACCGCAAAGTGACCTTGACCTTTGACCTTGACCTTCAAAATTTTGTGTGCTGAAGGGTATCTCTATAGGACTCTGATATGCGAAGTTACAGGAGTTTCCAATAATAACTGTGGTCTACAGAGTGATCTAAACGTGAAAAAAAAATGATTAACCACAAACAAAAAAACAAAAAAACAAAAAAATAAAACATCACCCACAGGGTGAACCGTATCTTGCCAGGGTTTCGTTGACCTCCATGATTGACCGCAAAGTGACCTTGACCTTTGACCTTGACCTTAATAATTTCGTATGGTGAATAGTATGTCTTCATGACCAACGCACATGAAATATTGAAAGATTTTGATGAGAACTGAGGAAATAATTTTTTCATGAAAATTCCGTTTTTTCGTCATGACGTCATCAAATGACGTCATAGCGTCAAACTGTTTACAGATCTGGGAAGCACTCATCAAGGGCATTCATATGAGGTATTACTCGATATGGTACCTACGATTTCAACATTTGACCTTGGGGTCAATAATTTTCGACCTCCAGCGCTAACCATGAAGGTCAAGACCGATCGCCACCAAAAACTAATCAGCTGAGCGCCGGACCATATACTAGATTCCCATGAAGTTTGGAGACGATCCGATCAAAGTTACTCAAAAAATAAGGGTTTCAACATTTGACCTTGGGGTCAATAATTTTCGACCTCCAGCGCTAACCATGAAGGTCAAGGTCGATCGCCACCAAAAACTAATCAGCTGAGCGCCGGACCATATACTAGATTCCCATGAAGTTTGGAGACGATCCGATCAAAGTTACTCAAAAAATAAGGGTTTCGTCGACCTCCATGATTGACCACAAAGTGACCTTGACCTTTGACCTTGACCTTCAAAATTTTGTGTGCTGAAGGGTATCTCTATAGGACTCTGATATGCGAAGTTACATGCGAAGATATGCGAAGATATGGTACCTACGATTTCAACATTTGACCTTGGGGTCAATAATTTTCGACCTCCAGCACTAACCATGAAGGTCAAGGCCGATCGCCACCAAAAACTAATCAGCTGAGCGCCGGACCATATACTAGATTCCCATGAAGTTTGGAGACGATCCGATCAAAGTTACTCAAAAAATTAGTGTTTCGTCGACCTCCATGATTGACCACAAAGTGACCTTGACCTTTGACCTTGACCTTCAAAATTTTGTGTGCTGAAGGGTATCTCTATAGGACTCTGATATGCGAAGTTACAGGAGTTTCCAATAATAACTGTGGTCTACAGAGTGATCTAAACGTGAAAAAAAATGATTAACCACAAACAAATGAATGACCTTCAAAATGACCTTGAAGGTCAAGGCCGATCGACACCAAAAACTAATCAGCTGAGCGCCATACCACACCCTATATACCCACCAAGTTTGGAGATCATAAGATCAAAGTTACTCAAAAAATAAGGGTTTCGTTGACCTCCATGATTGACCGCAAAGTGACCTTGACCTTTGACCTTGACCTTCAAATTTTTGTGTGCTGAAGGGTATCTCTATAGGACTCTGATATGCGAAGTTACAGGAGTTTCCAATAATAACTGTGGTCTACAGAGTGATCTAAACGTGAAAAAAAAAAGATTAACCACAAACAAAAAAACAAACAAAATAAACCTATGTCACCCACAGGGTGAACCGTATCTTGCCAAAATGTGAACATGAGTGACTTGCTTCAGGTCACACTGAGGTGAACAGAACTGCTATCCACTAGAAGCGACTCTTTGAGGAATGTCTGCCCACGAGATATTGAAAGATTTTGATGAGAACTGAGGAAATAATTTTTTCATGAAAATTCCGTTTTTTCGTCATGACGTCATCAAATGACGTCATAGCGTCAAACTGTTTACAGATCTGGGAAGCACTCATCAAGGGCATTCATATGAGGTATTACTCGATATGGTACCTACGATTTCAAAATTTGACCTTGGGGTCAATAATTTTCGACCTCCAGCGCTAACCATGAAGGTCAAGGCCGATCGCCACCAAAAACTAATCAGCTGAGCGCCGGACCATATACTAGATTCCCATGAAGTTTGGAGACGATCCGATCAAAGTTACTCAAAAAATAACGATTTTAACATTTGACCTTGGGGTCAATAATTTTCGAACTCCAGCGCTAACCATGAAGGTCAAGGCCGATCGCCACCAAAAACTAATCAGCTGAGCGCCGGACCATATACTAGATTCCCATGAAGTTTGGAGACGATCCGATCAAAGTTACTCAAAAAATAACGATTTCAACATTTGACCTTGGGGTCAATAATTTTCGACCTCCAGCGCTAACCATGAAGGTCAAGGCCGATCGCCACCAAAAACTAATCAGCTGAGCGCCGGACCATATACTAGATTCCCATGAAGTTTGGAGACGATCCGATCAAAGTTACTCAAAAAATAAGGGTTTCGTCGACCTCCATGATTGACCACAAAGTGACCTTGACCTTTGACCTTGACCTTCAAAATTTTGTGTGCTGAAGGGTATCTCTATAGGACTCTGATATGCGAAGTTACATGCGAAGATATGCGAAGATATGGTACCTACGATTTCAACATTTGACCTTGGGGTCAATAATTTTCGACCTCCAGCGCTAACCATGAAGGTCAAGGCCGATCGCCACCAAAAACTAATCAGCTGAGCGCCGGACCATATACTAGATTCCCATGAAGTTTGGAGACGATCCGATCAAAGTTACTCAAAAAATAAGGGTTTCAACATTTGACCTTGGGGTCAATAATTTTCGACCTCCAGCGCTAACCATGAAGGTCAAGGCCGATCGCCACCAAAAACTAATCAGCTGAGCGCCGGACCATATACTAGATTCCCATGAAGTTTGGAGACGATCCGATCAAAGTTACTCAAAAAATAAGGGTTTCGTCGACCTCCATGATTGACCACAAAGTTACCTTGACCTTTGACCTTGACCTTCAAAATTTTGTGTGCTGAAGGGTATCTCTATAGGACTCTGATATGCCAAGTTACATGCGAAGATATGCGAAGATATGGTACCTACGATTTCAACATTTGACCTTGGGGTCAATAATTTTCGACCTCCAGCGCTAACCATGAAGGTCAAGGCCGATCGCCACCAAAAACTAATCAGCTGAGCGCCGGACCATATACTAGATTCCCATGAAGTTTGGAGACGATCCGATCAAAGTTACTCAAAAAATAACGATTTCAACATTTGACCTTGGGGTCAATAATTTTCGACCTCCAGCGCTAACCATGAAGGTCAAGGCCGATCGCCACCAAAAACTAATCAGCTGAGCGCCGGACCATATACTAGATTCCCATGAAGTTTGGAGACGATCCGATCAAAGTTACTCAAAAAATAAGGGTTTCGTCGACCTCCATGATTGACCACAAAGTGACCTTGACCTTTGACCTTGACCTTCAAAATTTTGTGTGCTGAAGGGTATCTCTATAGGACTCTGATATGCGAAGTTACAGGAGTTTCCAATAATAACTGTGGTCTACAGAGTGATCTGAAGGTCAAGGTCAAAGGTCAAGGTCGACCTCCAGCGCTAACCATGAAGGTCAAGGCCGATCGCCACAAAAAACTAATCAGCTGAGCGCCGGACCATATACTAGATTCCCATGAAGTTTGGAGACGATCCGATCAAAGTTACTCAAAAAATAACGATTTCAACATTTGACCTTGGGGTCAATAATTTTCGACCTCCAGCGCTAACCATGAAGGTCAAGGCCGATCGCCACCAAAAACTAATCAGCTGAGCGCCGGACCATATACTAGATTCCCATGAAGTTTGGAGACGATCCGATCAAAGTTACTCAAAAAATAAGGGTTTCGTCGACCTCCATGATTGACCACAAAGTGACCTTGACCTTTGACCTTGACCTTCAAAATTTTGGGTGCTGAAGGGTATCTCTATAGGACTCTGATATGCGAAGTTACAGGAGTTTCCAATAATAACTGTGGTCTACAGAGTGATCTAAACGTGGAAAAAAAATGATTAACCACAAACAAAAAAACAAAAAAAAAAACAAACAAAAAAACAAACATACAAGCTGACTAATACATCTAGCAAAAACTTCGTTTTGGCAAGATAACAAACAAACAAACATACAAGCTGACTGATACATCTTGCAAAAACTTCGTTTTGGCAAGATAAAAATCACTCATAGGGTGACACTTGGCAAACAAAACAAAGTAGAATGGCACTCAGTAGAGCATCCTTTTGACCTCAAAAATAATTAGTGGTTGAATTCAGTGACCTCATATGCAAATTGTCTTCAAAGTTTAAGTTAATTGGATGAAAATTGAAAATTTTAGAAATTTGGTCTATGTTGACCTTTTGGCCTATCTTGACCTCAAAAATAGTTGGTGGTTGGTTTCAGTAAGCTGACATGAAAATCGTTTTCAAAATTTAAGTCAATGGGATGAAAATTGAGAATTTTAGAAAATTAAAAAAAAGTGGTTGACCTTTTGCCTATGTTGACCTTATGACCTATGTTGATCTCAAAAATAGTTGGTGGTTGAATTCAGTTAGCCGATATGTAAATCCCATTCAAATTTCAAGTCAATCGGATGAAAATTGAGGATTTTAGAAATTCGAAAAAAAGTGGTTAACCTGTGGCCTATGTTGACCTTTTGGCCTATGCTGATCTCAAAAATAGTTGGTGGTTGAATTCAGTTAGCCGATATGTAAATCTGAATCAAATTTCAAGTCAATGGGATGAAAATTGAGAATTTTAGAAATTTGAAAAAAAGTGGTTGACCTTTTGACCTCAAAAATATATAGGATTCTCTCGGACCACGAACTCTACCATTAGGTGAAGTTTCGTGAAGATATGTTTAAAATTGTGACCTGTAGGCAAGTATAAGTGAGCGGACAGACAAACACACAAACAAACAAAAAACACACAAATAAACAAACACACAAACCGGAGTGATCAACATACTTGCAAAAAAATTTTTTTTTTTTTTGCCAAGTAACAAACAAACCGGACTGAAAACTGAGTACTCCCTTTCAGCACGCGTCATTGCCGGGCCCCCCTTCGGTGCTCGGCAATGACGTTATGCAGCGCCTGGAGATGGCACAGGAAAGGAGTGGTGTACAATTATATTTTGTTATAAACATACAAAAATCAGACAGTTCCATATTGAATTGAGTTATAGCCATGTTAATCCCTGTAGAGTCTTTGTTGTATATGTATGTGAATATAAGTTGTTTGACACATAATAATAATAATAATAATAATTCATTTATTTTGTATAGCGCTTTTCCAGAAGCCCAAAGGCGCTTTGACAGAGTGGAAAACATAATGCATAACAATACATGAAAACAACAATTGCAAAAAGACAAGAATCAAGAAAACAAACAGCAGCGATATACGGCATATATATAAGACAAGAATCAAAAAGACAAGACAAGAATCAATAGGGAAATATTTAAAGCAAAAGGAGGGAGAAGGAGAAGAGATAGTCAGGGGTTAAATGCTGTGGGTTGAATGTTGAATGCAGCGTTGAACAGGTGGGTCTTTAGTGATGTTTTGAATGTGGTGAGTGAGGAGGAGTCTCTGATGGTGTGAGGTAGTGAGTTCCAGAGGGTGGGAGCAGCGATGGAGAAGGCCCTGTCCCCCCAGGATCTGAATTTGGTCCGGATGGAGGGGGTCAGGAGGTTGGTACCAGCAGAGCGGAGGTTGCGGGTGGGAGTGTGTCTGGAGAGGAGGTCAGCCAGGTAGGATGGGGCCAGGTTATGGAGGGCTTTGTATGTCAAGAGGAGGATTTTGTACTGGATTCTCTGGGGGATGGGGAGCCAGTGAAGCTTGTAAAGGACGGGGGTGATGTGGTCACGGGTCCGGGAATGAGTGAGTAGACGGGCAGCGGAGTTCTGAATGTATTGGAGTTTATTGGTGATTTTTGAGGGTGAACCATAGAGGAGGCTATTGCAGTAGTCCAGACGGGATGTGATGAAGGCGTGGATGAGGGTTTCTGCAGCCGTGGAGGAGAGGGATGAGCGGAGACGGGCAATGTTTTTCAGGTGAAAGAAGGCTGACTTTGTGATCTGTTTAGTGTATTTGTCGAAGGAAAGGGTTTGGTCAAAGATGACGCCAAGATTCCGGATGTGAGGGGAGGTGGATACTGGGATACCGTCGATGTTGAGGGCAAAGTTATGGGTGGATTTTGTGAGCGTTTTTGGGCCAATGATGATTATTTCAGATTTATCACAGTTAAGCTTGAGGAAGTTGATTTGAAGCCAGGATTTTATTTCAGTGATGCAGTTTGTCAGGATAGAGTGGGTGTCGGTGGAGACGGACTTGGTGGAGATGAAAAGCTGGATGTCATCGGCGAAGCAGTGGAATTGGAGACCATGACGGCGGATTAAGTGACCGAGCGGGGACAGGTAAAGGATGAAGAGGAGGGGGCCAAGAACTGAACCTTGGGGGACACCTTGGGGGAGGGGAGCAGTGGGGGATTTGCAGTTATTGATGGAGATGAACTGGCATCTGTCAGAGAGGTATGATTTAATCCAAGAGAGGGCAGTGCCGGTGACGTTAAAGGTGGATTCAAGTCGGGTGAGGAGGATAGTGTGATCGATGGTGTCAAAGGCAGCGCTGAGGTCGAGGAGGACGAGAATGTTGAGGTTGCCAGCGTCAGAGGAGAGGAGAAGGTCGTTGGTGATTTTGAGGAGAGCAGTTTCAGTACTGTGGTTGGAGCGGAATCCGGATTGGAATGTTTCATGCAAGTTATTGGCAGAGAGATGATGTTTGAGTTGAGTGGCTACAGCGCGTTCCAAAACTTTTGACAGAAAGGGTAGGTTGGAGATGGGTCTGAAGTTGTTTAGGGTGTCAGGGTTTAGACCAGGTTTTTTTAGAATGGGGGTAACAGCAGCAATTTTGAGGGAAGGTGGGACGATGCCTGTAGACAGGGAGGAGTTTATTGTTGCAATGATAAGTGGAGAGAGAGCAGGGAGGGAGGCTTTGACAAAGCTGGAGGGGATGGGGTCAAGAGTGCAGGTGGCAGTTTTCATTCCTATGAGGAGTTCAGAGAGGTCAGTAGGAGAGATTGGGGAGAACCGAGACAGGGGATGGCAGGACAAGGGGGGGCAGGTGGTTGGAGGGGGAGCGGGTGCGGCGGTGGTCAAGCTGTTGTAGATGTTGTCAATTTTGCGTTGGAAGAAAGAGAGGAAGGAGATGCAGTTGTCTACTGTGAATGACTGGGTGGTGGTGTTCAGGGGGCGGAGGAGTTTGTTTATTGTCGAGAAGAGTGCTTTTGGGTTTCCGGAGCCAGAGTGGATAATTTGAGAGTAGTAGGCAGAGCGGGCGCGGGAGAGGGCATCTTTGTAGTGTTGTATGTGGTCCTTGTAGGCTTGGGAGTGAACTGTGAGACCCGTTTTATTGCGGAGTCTTTCAAGTTGGCGAGCACGAGTTTTCATCAGGTGGAGTTCAGGGGTAAACCAGGGAGCAGAATGGGTGAAAGAAACTGTTTTGGTTTTTACAGGCGCAAGCTGGTCAAGGCAGGAGGAGAGAGTGTGGTTGTAGTAGTCAGTGAGGTCGGAAGGGGTGTGGAGGTCAATGAAGGGAGAAGTGGACATTTTTTCAGAGAGGGTGGATGAGAATGAGGTAGGTGAAAGAGCGTTTAGCTTACGGAAGTTGATTGTGCGATAATGCCTTGGTGTTGGGGCGGGGATGTTGATGGTCAGAGTGATGGCTAAGTGGTCAGAGAGGGTGAGGTCGGAGCCATAGAGATGGTGCAAATTTAATCCAGTGGAGCAGACAAGGTCCAAAATGTGACCACGGATATGGGTAGGAAAGTCGACATGTTGAGTGAGGTTAAAGCAGGTGAGTAAATCAGTGAAGTCAGTGGTTATTGTGGAGTCAGTGGAGTCCATGTGGATATTGAAATCACCAAGGAGGAGGATTGAGGGGGAGAGGGAACATAGCTGGGTCAGAAAGTAGGAGAAGTCAGACAGGAATGATGGGTGTGGTTTGGGAGGGCGGTAGACGACAGCCATGACTGACTGCGTGTGACCAGAGAGTTTTAAAGCCAGGTGTTCAAATGATGGAGCAGATGAGATGGAGATGAGGTTGGTCTTGATGTCTTGACGGTGGATAACGGCAATTCCACCACCTCGGCCCTCCGAGCGTGGTTTATTGACGTAGGAATATCCATTGGGTGTGGTGAGGTTGAGTGTGTAGTAGTCCAGAGGTTGTTGCCAGGTTTCGGTGAGACAGAGAAAGTCCAGTTTGTTATCCAGGATGTATTCGTTCAGGATGAGGCATTTATTGTTGAGGGACCGGGTGTTGAACAGGGTGAGCTTGATGTTGTTTTGAACAGCAGGGATGAATTCAGGTGATTTAGCCAGGGTTCGTAGGCAAGAGGTGCGATCGTGTGGGTTGCTGTGACCAGGTGCGCTGGGACGAAGAGTGAGAGTGCGCTGAGCCGACCAGAGGACGGGGATGGAGTGACCTGATTGCAAATAAACAAACTTGCGACCGGAGCCACGGTGAATGTACCTGGGTCGTCGGAGGAGTCCATTTGATTTGATGGCAGAGATGCATGATGGGGTGGAGCGGGTATTGAGCAGAAGAAGCCTTGCGGCGGAGTACTTCAGAGCCATGCCAGGCAGGAGCGAAGGGACGAGTACGAGGCCAAGGTCGAGGAGGCAAAGCGGCAAACGCAGCGGCAAACGCAGCGGCAAACGCAGCGGCAAACGACTGCAGCCGCTAATCAAGACCACAGCGGCAAACAAGGCCACAAGGCCACCGGCAAACAAGCCACGGCCACAATCAACGGGAGCGGGCCTTTCGAATTCCGTATTCCGTACCATCAAAAGCAGATTCCGTTATCCAGCCGGAGAACACGCGGCACGTGCGGGTGTGAAAAGGCAGGACAGGTGTGAGATGTCAGGTCAGAAAGGTAGAAGCAGACCCTGTACATCCATCCAGTCGGAGAAGCGGCGAATATGCAACGCCAGCGTCCTCTCGCAACCGAACCCGGAAGGGATGAATTCGACCGGAGCTAATATGGACCGGACATAGGATCCAGATAGCTAATATGGCAAACTACTGGTACATTTCCCCAGAGGACCACGGTTCCAATTCCCATTCTGGGCATGTATTTTTCCCACATATGTCAAGTGGTTCTTGTTGGACTTCGTCCGAAACGGTGGCTTATGGATGGGGTCTCGTACGTGCGTCCGCAACCATATCTCGGAGTTGCATTGACCGATTTTGTTCATACTTGGCACAAAGACAATACACGATGATATTCATATGCACGTCATATTGTTTTGCGATGCGATCAAAGATGGCCGACTGGCGGCCATTTTTGTTGTAAAAAAAACCAATGTTGAACATGTCCTCAACCATTTCTCGGACATGCATTTACCGATGTTGTTCAAACAAGGCAAGGAGATAAAGCACGATGACATACACATATGCACGTCGATTTTTCGATATTAAATTCAATATGGCCGACTGGCGGCCATTTTGTTACTTAAACATGTCTCTGTCGCGGCTACCGCTGGGTTTTCACAATCGCCTTGCACCTATCAAGGACGCGGAGCGATCACCATGCCGGGCTCGTCCAGGACGCCCGGGCAGGCCCACGCTCAACTTGCCAGGCCGCAGCCAGGACGCTCGGCCACGCCCCCTCTCGCCTTTCCTGGGCAAACGCTCCGGGATAATGTGTGTATATATATTGCTGCCCGATAAACGGGCTTTTCAGAGTACCTGAGTGTTTTGTTTGAATAAAGCAACTCGGACGAATTCCAGCTTTTTGTCGTGTCCATTCTTCCGATCGACGTGGGAGCCCGAGCTCCTTCATTGGTGACCTACCGACATGGACACGGCAGTGGCCCTTAAACTGCCTCCCGAGCGTCCGCAACCATATCTCGGAGTTGCATTGACCGATTTTGTTCATACTTGGCACAAAGACAATACACGATGATAATCATATGCACGTCATATTGTTTTGCGATGCGATCAAAGATGGCCGACTGGCGGCCATTTTTGTTGAAAAAAAACCAATGTTGAACATGTCCTCAACCATTTCTCAGACATGCATTTACCGATGTTGTTCAAACAAGGCAAGGAGATAAAGCACGATGACATACACATATGCACGTCGATTTTTCGATATTAAATTCAATATGGCCGACTGGCGGCCATTTTGTTACTTAAACATGTCTCCAACAATTTATCGGACATGCATTGTCCGATTATGTTCAAACTTGACAAAAGCACAGTGCATGATGGCATACACTTGCACCTCACTTTATTTTGCGACCTGATCAAAGATGGCTGACTGGTAACCTGGCGGCCATTTTAGTTGTAATAATCCAGATATTGACCACGTCCTCAACCATTTCTCGGCCATACATTTACCGATCTTGTTCAAACTTTGCACACCGATAATGAATGATGGCTTACATAAGCACTTCATTTATTTTCTAGATCAGATTCAAGATGGCCGACTGGCGGCGATTTTGTTACTTAGACGTGTCCCCAACCATTTCTCGGACATGCATGGACTAATTTTGTTCAAACTTGGCACAAAGACAATACACGAGAGTTTACATATGCAGAATATTTTGTTTTGTAATCTGACCAAAGATGGCCGACTGGCAGCATTTAACTCCGTACATCAAAATTACTAAAACCACGGGAGATATTCAATTTTATGGCTTTTTCTTCTTGTTTACAATCCTGTTCATTTATATATTGGTATTCTATTGGCATCCTACTGGTCCCATTGACCTACGGGTTTTTTATTGCTATTTTCTACTGGTCCAGAATTTCACTTTCCTATTGAAACCGGTAGATCCTGCTGGTTCAATTTTCTATAGGATTTTATGGGATTTGTCCTATTGGTTATCTACAGGATTTTCGACATGGGGTGCTGACAGGTGAAAAGATGTAATGTGCCTTGTAACTTGTGACAGACTAGCCCTGATATAAAATTGGCCTGAAAGTTTGATCCTGAGCAAAATCTCTGTACTATATGTGAATGATCATTCACATTGTCTTCATACCTTTGAGGCATACGAATATTAAGTGAATGAATGAGAGATTACCTATTGTCTAGATGATTCACATTTTCCTGTTGTGTACATTTTATGTCAACTCTTCTATAAATTACTGTTTTGTATAAAAATTAGCATCTCGTGGCTAAACATCAAAAAATGATTGCATAACAAAGCAATGATAAACTCCACAAATTACAATTCTTTACATCACATAATTTACCAAGCAAAGCAGAAGTAAAATGCGTCGTTAAAGCAAACAAAAAAATAGCATTTATAGTAAACATATTTCATGGTCTGACATCATTGTAAAGTTTTACTTCTGTCCACTCCTAAACAGTATTTATACGTCTTACCATGAAATGGTGTTTTTGCTTCCCGCATGATTTTCAAATTGCAGTTCCACATTTACATAACTTTGGATGATAGGATAGCCTAGACTAGAGGCATGCATAGGGGTCTCTGAACTATCTAGCCTGGGAATGAACGTCGGTCCAGCAATAAATTGTCATCCTGATGCTTCGCAGGCACGGCAAGGCATCAAAATGTCTGCTGTTCGTTGGAAGTACGTTAAGCCGGAGGTCCCCTTCTTCAGCACCTGTTGCTGGTGGACGTTAAACAGTCCACAGTGTCCTTCGCAAAGTGGAGGCAAGCACCCTGGCCAAAATTCCAAACTCCTGCTCCCCCAAATCCTGTATCCCATATCAGTGGTGACCCCTCCAGGATTGTAACCTTAGCCACGAAACTGGCATGCTTCGGGACACGAACCAAAACGGTCCACAAAGATGTTCCATCATAGGTAACACAACAAGTCAACAATCTTGACGAGGTAGAATCACAGAGTTGAAACAGATCTAATGGCAGTTGCTGATCGCAGTTAACTCTCCAATGAAGCAATATGGTCAATGTTCAATAAATGGCCAAGTGAACTGCTGTAGTATCAGAAAGCTCGTAAAGATGATCCTGAAATCAACACAACACCCCACCATGTGGTAATTGCTGAAAGTGGAAAGGTGACGAGATGGAAATTAAAATTCCAGGTAATCTATTGAAGGTCACTCGGTATCCTATCCCATCGAAAGGTCCATTGGTGTAAGTGCTGTGCATGTTTCCAGTGTAAATTGTGCTTTGACTTTCCCTTCGTTATTTGCTGCCGGAAAGTGACCAATATATTCTAGTTTTGTATTGTAAATTAATTTCCTGATATTTGTATAACTTGTTTTTCACTTGGAAGTTGTCGGTTACAATGTGTAAATAAAGGTGGAAGTACAACGACACTTCGATGTCACGATGAAGACCGATATGCCTCCGCCCACATTATTACATCATTCTAATACTTGTACCAAGTTTGATTTAAATGCATTCAGCTGTTCTAAAGTTATCCCGTTTTTTTACCTGACATGACCTCTGACCTTTGACCTCTTGACACCTAAATTTAATCAGTTCATGTTTACATCATTATACATACAGTACCTGTACCAAGTTTGAATTTAAATCCCTTCAGCTGTTCTCCATTTATCCCGTTTTTTACCTGACATGACCTCTGACCTTTGGTCTTTAACCCCAACATTTAATCAGTTCATGTTTACATCATTATACATACAGTCAGTACCTGTACCAAGTTTGAATTTAAATCCCTTCAGCTGTTCTCCAGTTATCCCGTTTTTTACCTGACATGACCTCTGACCTTTGGTCTTTAACCCCAACATTTAATCATTTCATGTTTACATCATTATACATACAGTACCTGTACCAAGTTTTAATTTAAATCCCTTCAGCTGTTCACAAGTTATCACATTTTTTACCTGACATGACCTCTGACCTTTGGCCTTTGACCTCAGGACCCCAAAATCTAACCAGTTAATCTCTACATCATTATACATATCTGTACCATGTTTGAATTAGATCCATTTAGCCGTTCTCAAGTTATAGACCTATTACAGACTTTGACCTTTGACCTTTGACCTCTTGACCCCAACATCTAATCAGTCCATCTTTACCTCATGGTACATAACTGCACCAAGTTTGACTAAAATCCCTCCAGCCGTTTTCAAGTTATCGCGGTAATGAAAACATATCACGGATGGACGGAAGGACAGACGGTTAACCTGGTAACATAATGCGTCCGCCGACGAAGTCTGATTTAATACAATTTAATTCCAGGCTATAAGGCAACACAAGGTGAACGTTTTAAAAGGGGGTGCAGACTTTCTTTGGGCACCGTAAATATATAGTTTAATCTCAGTTCGGTTATTTTGATCTAGATGATGGAAAGTTTCTCTAACCATGAAAAACCCAATGAACCCAATGTTCAACATCTGAGAAAAACCCAATGAAAATCCCGACTTTCCTGAACTTTTATTGTCAGTTTTAGACACCGATGTTGCCATCACCTTCAAAGGGAATATTTAGAGGATGGCATGTCTCGTTAGTGTCTATTGCCTCGAATGCGTCTCGGAAAAGTTTGGAACTTTTTCCATGTTGATGCAGTCGATGAAATGTTTGAAAGAATTGGTGTTTTTTCCATGTTGAGAAAAAAAGAAGCAATTTCTGATGCCACCATGGAAGCTGTGTCATCTTCCAAAATTGCCTTTCGTATCTCGTCTGACATTGTCATCTGCTATGCAAATGAAGAAGAAACAGCATTTGTCACATTAATAGCAAAACGACTTTGTTGGTTCTTCATTCGAAATTCAAGGACACTCCCATTAGGATGATTGTGTGATGCCTCATGGAATCTTACGCCAATAATTCCATCATTAGGTTGACGGTCACTGCACCGATGAATGGCATTTGCTGCCTCGTGACACATTTATTCGAATGTTGATGGAATTATGTTTTAATATTTCTAATTCGAGATCTCAAAGTGTGGTTATCACATCATGAATGTCAGGTTGCTCTGAAAAGATTGCAAGGATTTCTTTTTGTAAAATTTGAAATGAAGAGAGGAGACAAGGCGTTATCGTTACATCTGAGCTGTGGCAGCATGTAATCTTTGTGTCTGGTAAGACTTGTGTCCTTCCACTTGAACATCAGCAATAAGTCAAATAATTCATGTCCACTCAAAAATGAACCCTCCTCTCCTCATGGTTTAATGGAATTGTATTGTTATTGCTGGGCTGGGCATATTCAGAATATCTTAGGTAATAGCTCAGGGTTAGCAGCACATTTGAGAGGTTTGTGCGCTCACCTCGAAGCTGTTTTTCCTAGGATTTAATCTCGACACCCTGGTGTTGCATATATCGGGAGCCCAAAGAGCTTCAAGACCCCTAATATCCAAAAGACCCCTAAAACCTTCAGGATCACCGATTTGTATACTGATAAAACCTCCACTCATTTGTTCCTCTTTTTCCCCACTTGTGGAATCAACTTCCCCATCCTCTTCAATCTCATCCTTCCCTCCAGGTCTTTAAAACAGCTTGCCTTATCAGATCATCCCCCATCCAAAACCATGATCTTTTCTACCCTCATTAACCCCAACCAAATCCCTCCTCCTTCTAATTTTCCAGTTTTTCCTCCTTGGAGTTTCCTTCATATTACTTACACTCATACTTCAAGGATAAAATCGAATTGGGTGAAATAAATGAAAATATTCTCGTTGTCCATACTAAGAACTCGTCCATAAGGCTATACTTTACCTGTGGCCATTATTAGCACAGACAGGCGAAACCTGTCTGTACAAAGAATGGTTCCAATAGTTAACCCACTTTGATGTGGGGGAAGCTGTTTTGGCCCAAGTCTTTCATGAACAAACTGGCCAGGCCTGACGTCCATTTGGGAGCTGATTTGTGCAGGAATTTGTAATTGATTCTGAGTGCAGGTGACAGGTTGTCTGCCCTAGTGGATTTATAGCAAGCAAATATATATATATATTTTCTCTATTTTTAACTGTTTTTGGTATTTCAGCACTATTTTCAAACTATTTTTTTCCAAAAACAGCATAAAATAGGTTACCCTCCTATTAATTTTTACAACTTTGATGGTTGCAGTGCTATTTTTCACTATTTTCCAGGACTTTTTTTACACCAAATTCGTTGCTGTTTATTTCTTCTTTTTTGTTCCTTTTCTCCTATTTTTTTCCTTGTTTTTCTGTTCCAAAACTGCCTATTTAAAAGATATTTTTCTATTTTTTTGCTAGGTTTTTTTGTTCCAAAACTCGCTATTTAAAAACATTTTTCTTCTATTTTCTGTTAAAAAACTGGCTATTTAAAATACATTTTTTCACATGCAGAAAAATGGGAAAACTAGAACAATGCGACTGTCACCAATATGCCTCCGCATAGTCCCACATCGGGTCGATGCCATCACTCTGCATATGTATGGGTAGGGGATCACGTTTGTGAAGTTTCGTGTTGATCGGATAAGGTTCGTTTTTCTATCCAAGATAGCTGCCAAACCACGTGACCTATGACATCATCATTTTCAAACTATATGCAACAGTGCTGTTAGATGATATGTATTTGTAAAATTTTGCATCGATAGGGTGAGCGGTTTCAGAGATATAATTATTTAATATTTTCCTTCAATCCAACATGGCTGCCAAACCATGTGACCTATGATGTCATAAATTTAATATTTCAATACAAATGGGTCATCGATCATGTGCATGCAATTTTAGATTTTTAGGACAAAGAATTCGATTAAAACATTTTTGGCTGGTATACCACTTCACCTATGATATCATCATTATCATGCTTTTGTTCGTTTCCGATAAATATATTTTTAATTATTTGCTTTTAATCCAAGATGGCTGCCATACCACGTGATCTATGACGTCACAATTATCATAAAAACATTCTGCACAGGTGTCACTCCTTTCCTGAAAGTTTCGGCTCAAATCGGACATATTGTTGCTGAGAAAAACGAGGTTTATACGGATGGATGGGTGGACAGACAACCCGAAAACGTAACTTTCTCGGCGGAGGCATAAAAATATATTTACGTATGTGTTTTTTTCTGTTTTTCTCCTATTTTTCCCACATATATCTTCTGCTTTTTTTTTTCTTCGTGTACCGGTACTCTCCGCAAACGTCAACCAACGACCAGTGTTATATTGAAGCGCGGTGCTACGCGCGCTACTTGTATAGCAAGGAGGAAGCGGACAACGTGGTAAGTTCAGAAGAGTCTTTATTTCAAGAGCTCCACTGTAGCACTGGAGCGCTCCGGGCTGCGCGCCCGGTGTATATCCCGCGGCCACGCCTACCCCTCGGGCGTGGCCGCCGCCCACTTGGTGCGTGGAATGATGCCCTCACGCCAGTGAGCTTTCGTGTCCGCCACACGTGCCCCCCCAGAATTCCCGCGCACCTGGAGGGCCAGTTTGCGGGGCAAACAGATGACCTGGCCGAAGCGCCCTCTGGCGACTGGCGGAGTCCGGGGTGCAGGGATGCCAGCTGGGATGCCTCCAGATGCACCCGGGATGCGTGCAGGACCAGGGGGCAGCGTGCCGGCGGGCCTGGGCGGTGCCGGGGGTCCGCCCACAGGGGGGCGGCCCCGACGTGGGGGCCGAGCCACCGGCGGTGGGTGGTCCATGTCGAGGTGGGCCGGCTTGAGGCGATCTGAGACGCGGTCGGGAGTACCGCCAATGTCCAAGGTGAAATGTTTCACCCCGGTCTCCAGGACATGGAAAGGCCCATCGTACGGGGGCCGCAGTGGTGTCCGGTGGGCGTCGTGCCGGACGAAGACGTACTCCGCGGTGCGAAGCTCTGGGGCGACGTGCGTAGGCGGGTGTCCATGCTGCGCCGTCGGCACCGGGGCGAACCTCCGGGCGGTCTCCTGCAGCGCGCAGCGCTCCTGCGCCGCGGACCATGGTGCCGTGGGGTCGGGGAGGAACTCGCCCGGCACCCGCAGCGGTTGTCCGAAGACCAACTCTGCCGCGGATGCGCGCAGGTCGTCCTTGGGCGCCGTCCGGAGGCCCAGCAGGACCCAGGGGAGCCTGTCGACCCAGCCGCCGTCGCGGAGGGTGGCCCGGAGCGCGGCCTTCAACGAGCGGTGGAACCACTCGCACAGGCCGTTGGCCTGGGGGAGGTAGGCCGTGGCTCGGTGCAGCTGGACCCCGAGCCCCCGCGCGACCGCCCCCCAGAGCTCCGAGGTGAACTGGGGGCCGCGGTCGGACGAGATGTCCGAGGGGGCGCCGAACCGGGCGACCCAGGTGGCGATGAACGCCTGCGCGATGTCCGCCGGCGCCGTCGTCGCCGCCAAAGGCACGGCCTCCGGCCACCGGGTGGTGCGGTCCACCATTGTCAGGACATGGGTGAAACCCCGCGAGGGGGGCAGAGGTCCCACCAGGTTCACGTGCACGTGGTCGAACCTACGTTCCGGCACCGTGAACGGGGCCAATGGGGCCTGGGTGTGCCGGTGCACCTTCGCGCGCTGGCACGCGAGGCACGTCCTGGTCCAGCCGCGGACGACCTTCCGGAGGCCCTGCCAGACAAACTTGTCGGCGACCAACCTCTGGGAGGCCTTCGTGCCCGGGTGGGACAGGCCGTGGATGGCGTCAAAAACCTGGCGCTGCCAGCCCGCGGGCACGATGGGGCGAGGCCGCCCGAGGGAGACATCGCACAAGAGGGCCGCGCCGTTGAACGGCACCTCGGTGACACGGAGGCCCGTGACGGCGGTCCGCAAGGCCTGGACGCCGGGGTCGGCGGCCTGGTCCGCCGCCATCGGGGCATAGTCGATGCCAAGGTGGACTGCATGGGCGACGGACCGGGAAAGGCAATCCGCCACCGGGTTGTCCTTCCCCGCGACGTGCCGGATGTCCGTTGTATATTCGGACACGGCCGAGAGGTGACGCTGCTGCCGGGCCGACCACGGCTCGGCGACCTTGCCCATCGCGAAGACCAGTGGCTTGTGGTCGACGAAGGCCGTGAACGCACGGCCCTCGAGCAGATGGCGGAAGTGCCTGACCGCCAGGTGAAGCCCGGGCAACTCGCGGTCGAAGGTACTATAGCGGCGTTCGGGCGGGCGAAGCTGCCGGCTGAAGAACGCCAGCGGCTGCCAGGCACCACGCACCCATTGCTCGTGCACCGCGCCCACCGCGTAGTTCGAGGCGTCGGTGGTGAGGGCGATCGGTGCATCGGGCGCCGGGTGCGCGAGCATGGTGGCGCTAGCCAAGGCAAGCTTCGCGCCCGCGAACGCCGCGTCCATCTGCTCGGTCCAGGTAACGTCACCTTTGCCCGGCTTCCCTCGGAGGGCCTCGTGCAAGGGGCGCAGGAGCTGGGCGATGCGGGGCAGGAACCGATGGTAAAAGTTTACCATGCCCAGGAATTCCTGGAGCCCCTTGATCATGTGGGGGCGCGGAAACCCCTTCACCGCCTCCACCTTGGCCGGTAGGGGGACGGCCCCGTGCCTGGTGACGCGGTGCCCCAAAAAGTCGATGTCGGCGACGCCGAACCGGCACTTGGCGGGGTTCACGATGAGGCCATGTTGGCCCAGAGGTTCGAAGAGGGTGTGGAGATGGTGGAGGTGCTCTTCGCGGGATGCGCTGGCGACGAGGATGTCGTCCAGGTAGACGTAGACGAAATCCAAGTCGCGCAAGACGCTGTCCATTAGTCGCTGGAACGCCTGAGCCGCATTCTTCAAACCGAAGGGCATCCGAAGAAATTCGAAAAGTCCGAATGGCGTGATGACCGCCGTCTTCGGGATGTCCCCCGGCCTGACGGGGACCTGATGGTAGCCGTGTATGAGGTCCACCTTCGAAAAGAAGGACATGCCCGCCAACCGGGCGGAGAAGTCCTGGATGTCGGGGACGGTGTAGCGGTCGGGGGTGGTGGCGTCGTTGAGGTGCCGGTAGTCCCCGCACGGTCGCCATCCCCCGCCGGGCTTTGGCACGATGTCGAGCGGCGATGCCCAAGCACTCTCGGAGCGCTGCACGATGCTGAGCCGCTCCAGCGTAGCGAACTCCGCTTTAGCTACCGCGAGCTTCGTCGGCTCGAGGCGGCGTGCCCGGGCGTAGACCGGTGGCCCGGCGGTGGGGATGTGGTGTTCCACCCTGTGCTTGACGGCCCCCGCCGAGAAGGTGGGCCGCGTAAGGGCCGGGAAGCTGGCGAGGAGGCGGGTGAAGTCGTCCGCTGCCGGAAGCGTACAAACTAACCTCGCCGGGACCGAACCGCTCAGCAAGCCGCTTGGCGAGCCGCTCAACGAGCTGCTCAGCGCGCAAGCAAGCGAGCTGAACGTTTCAGCCTGGACAAGGCGTCTGTTCTTCACATCTCCCAACAACCCGTTTGCACAGAGGAAGTCCGCACCGAGCAGTGCCATGGGGACACTAGTGGTTACGAACGTCACCGTGAAGCGTTGTCTTCCGAACCGCAGGGAGAGGCAGCGCTTCCCGAATGTGCGTATGGGTGTTCCGTTCGCGGCAAGCAACGCTGGGCCTCGGCCCGCGGTTCGCTTGTCGGACGTAGAGGCAGGGATAACGCTCACCTGTGCACCCGTGTCACATAGGAAATGGCGCCCAGACAAGGTGTCCGTTATAAAAAGAAGGCTGCCGGAATGGCCGACGCTCAGGGCCGCTACCGAGCGCCGGCTTTGTAGTTTCCCGACTTGCCGAAGGAGCACGGCGGGCAACAATTCCTCGCCTTGTGGCCAAACGTGGCGTGGAAATGGCACCAGGTTTGCGGCGAAGGCGGAGGCTGTGGTTTTCGCGGTGGTGGTGGGCGTGGTGTGGCGGCGTGCATCAGCCTCAAGATCCACGAGGTGTGGTGCATCAGCATCAGGGTCAGCCTCGGGATGCGCGACGGCCGCGCCAAAACTCGCCTGCGTGTCCAAAGCCGCGAAGAACCTGTCGGCCTCGGCAGCGAGAGCTCGGGGTTCCGTCGTCACAGAACCGGCCAACGCGAGGCGGACTCGTGCCGGCAGCTGGCGTCCAAATAACGCCCGGAATAGAGCGTTCGGGGTTTCGTCGCCCATCAACGACAGCATATGGTCCATGCGGACCGACGGTCGCGTGTCACCGAGCTCGGGGAGGTCCAGGAGGCGGTCGGCCCATGCGTCCACCGTGAGGCCGAACGTGGCGAGGAGGAGACGCTTGATCGCCTCGTACCTGCCGTCGGCCGGTGGGTTCCTCAGGACCGACACGACGCGAGCAGCCGTGCCGGGCCCGAGGGAGGCGACCACGTGGCAGTACCTGGTCTCGTCCACCGTGATGCGTCGAAGTCGGAACTGGGCTTCTGCCTGCAGGAACCAAACTTCGGCTTGAGCCTCCCAGAACTCGGGGAGTTTGATTTGGACCGCGTTGGTTGCCATTGCTGTGGCGGGTTCGGGTGGTCAGCGACGGCTGACCAGAACGTCAAAGGGTTACCAATGAAGCGCGGTGCTACGCGCACTACTTGTATAGCAAGGAGGAAGCGGACAACGCGGTAAGTTCAGAAGAGTCTTTATTTCAAGAGCTCCACTGTAGCACTGGAGCGGTCCGGGCTGCGCGCCCGGTGTATATCCCGCGGCCACACCTACCCCTCGGGCGTGGCCACCGCCCACTTGGTGTGCGGAATGATGCCCTCACGCCAGTGAGCTTTCGTGTCCGCCACAATATCACAAATATAAAGACAATGGTTTTCAATTACCTTTGTTGCTTTTCTATAATGCTGAGCACTATTTTGAGGCCTTTATTGGATTCCTTGACCCAGAAAACATAGGATTAGCATATTTAATTAAGTTTCTAGGTTGACTGGAAGCCGGGATAGCGCAAAATATGTATTTTATGGCGGCCATTTTGAAAATCCGAAATCTGTGTCTGTGCAAATGCCAACATTGATTTTCGGATTCTCCATGCTCTGATGATTCCAAAAATGTACAGGTTTGATAATCTCCCAAAATTTTGAACGAAATTATATTTGTTAACATAGTGAATCTGACTGGTAAAGCGACCATTTTACATTCTGACTGATCAACGTCAATCAACGGTTGTGTGGCAAAAATGGCATTCGAATCAAATGGCTCCGTACGCCGGACTCTTCTGCTACGTTCGAGCATTCTCTATTTCGATATTGCTGGAAATGAAAACACAAGAACAAAGCAATTTGCAAAATTCACTGCGATGTGCGCATGCGCGTTCTCCAAAAAATAAAAACCAAGAGCGTGCGCGACTGCGCGTTGTCGGGGTAACGGCGCCCGGACCATACCATTGTGTCGGCTTCGGAACCCGATTGTATAACAGACGTATCGACTTAATAATCGACACTTAAATAAAACGTAATTAACCACAGGAAGTAATTTATGTTTAAAATATTTTGAAATGTTCGTTTGATTCTAAATGTAACGAAATTGCTCGAATAATTTATCAAAAGCATTGACATACATGCTCTCCCCCCCCACAACTGACAAAGAATGGTTGTGACCGTAATGGCGACGCCGGGATGTGAGCCGTTTCCTCAGTCTGAATCTGTTGCTGCTTGGAAAAAGGTGTTTGCGGCAGGAGTTTTAGTTCCGCCGCACACCCAAAGACTTGTGGAAGCGAAAGATGTCACAACTACTGGCGTTTCATCGCCATTCCAGCTTGTCCTGGCGTCAGCTTCGGGAATTTCCTGCAGGGTACGCTTCTCTCCTTCAATTCCAAATATCCATTCATGCCGGTTCGCAATAGATGAATGGTTCCCTCACGTTATGTTACCTCATTTTCTCATTTCTCCATTCGAAACGGCGTTTACTACATAATCGATACAATATAATAAAAGCGAACACAAAACCTGAAGGAATAGTGCTTCGAATGACGTGGAGTCTCCGCCCTAGTTTTAAAAGTCCCCGCGTCGCATGACCACGCCTACTATACAGTGTCTTTGAGGGAAGACCACGCCCACTGACGAGCCTCCGTGGGAGGAGACTACGCCCACTGAAGTGTTGAGTGTGAGAACACGTCCAATGAAATCATTGTGTGGTGAGACCACGCCTAATTAAGTCTCCATGGGCGGCACATGACGTTCTCTTTTAAAATTAAAAGTGCCCACGTGGGTTTGTGAGAGGTAAGCCAGCAGCAGGTGACTGTGATTGCTTTTCAAAATATCCCCTTCTCTACCCAATTTCGAACACTAATCCGTTATAAATTTAAGATTATTTTTTTGTATCAGTTCGCACTTGTATATTGCAAGTTAAGACGAGAAGGGCAGTCAGTAGAGACCATACCTCCACCTGGTTGGCCATATCAATCAATGGTGAAGAATCACTTACAAAAATTCTACAGGCTGGATCCAGATCCGGATCTTCACCAAAATTGAATCGATTCTTCCTTGTCACACACCCACCCGGTCCAACAAGTTTCGTCCAAATCCATCCATAACTTTTTGAGATATCCTGCTATGTAACGTTTTTGGCCCTATGTGGCCCTTTTGGCCCTTTTGGCCCAATGTTGAAGAATCACTGAAAAAATTAAATAATTCTCATATCCGAATCTGGATATTCACCAAAATCTAATCATTTCGTCTGTGTCACATACGCTACATCTTTGCCAAATTTCGTCCGAATCCGTCCACAACTTTTTGAGATATTTTGTTCATAAACGGACAGACAAACAGACATACAGGGGTGAAAACATAACCTCCATCCACCTTTAGTGGCAGAGGTCATAAAGACATTTGGAAACGTTGAACAGATCAACAGAATTATGGAATTGAACCAAGGAACTATCATGTGCAACTCAGCAGGAGAACCTATTTTTCTTCAGATGAAAAATCAGATGGGAATGCCAAAGAGGCCACCATATAGGTATCACAAAGACGTTAACAGATACCTATGAACCTTAATTTAATAAATGACACATTGAGAGCCATTTCAAATGCACGAATTTAATCACAATAAATAATTCATCCCCATGAGTCAACAATATCCTAAGATAGCCAGCAGGTTGCTTGTTGGCCAGCAGGTTGTTGGCAGGTTGCGAACAAGCAACTACGAATGCCAATTGGTCCGTGGCACGATGGCAGGGTCCAATCGTCTGACGTCGCTTTCCTGTACCACGTAACGGGTCCAATCGGGGATACCGTAACGGGCCTCGTAACGGGCCCGTTGGTACGATAAACCAACATCCACAACCGCGTCTGTAACAATTGGTTATTTGATCTCACACCTCCGGCGGGGTACCACTTTCTCTTGTTCCTGGATGGAAATTTGGACGGCCGAGCAACCGTTGGTACACGCCGGGCTGATGCTAATTACTCCCGAACAACAAAAGTGTTACGGTCGCGGACAATGGCGGACCAATGTAAGAAAGGACATTTGCGGACATTTGGAAAGGAAACGTTTAAAGATTCGATTTATTTACAAGTATTTGTACTTAAACATCAATACTGACAACGATTACACTCAAGTCCATTATGCAGTAAATGTTTATCACAAATGATATCTGCAGTACATTACATAACTATCAGTATTGGATACTTCCACATTATTTTTTCACGTGATCTAATGTCCATGGTGGTTGTACATGTCACATGTTTCAGGACCTTAGGGTTCATATCACATGAGGGACAAATGTATGGATATACAGTACTGCACCGGTACATCAGTCTGTGTATTGCCATCCACCTGTCTTTAATTACCTCCACTCTCTAAGGTGGATGTGGGTTATGTTTTCACCCCTGTTTGTTTGTTTGCTTGTTTGTGAACAGTATATCTCAAAAAGTTGTGGAAGGATTCGGATGAAATTTGGTGGTGACGTTAGGTGTGTGACAAGAACGAAATGATTAGAATTTGGTGAAGATCTGGATCCGGATGTGGATCCGGGAATTTTTTAAAGTGATTCTTCACCATTGAGAGCTAGGGGGAAAAAAAACTATATCCGGTATAACAAAATATCTCAAAAAATTGTTGACCGATTCAGACAAAACTTGGTGGATGAGATAGTTTGGGGATCAAGAACTAGCCGATTCGATTTTGGTTAAGGTCCGGATCCAGATCCAGCTTATAATTGGGATACAAAACGTAATCTCTTCAGCCTTGCGGAGGTATGAGCTTCTACCGAGTGCTATTCTAGTTATTTGATGCAAAGCACTCATGTTGCTGCACTGTGCCGCTGATTCTGCCTCCTTCGCTTGCTTGTCAAGCAACTCCCACTTTCCCCTGTGGGCTGATCTTTTAACAGCTTTGTCCAACAGTCTGTCATCCTCTTTGTATTGGTCTGGCATGTTTTTTTTTCCATTGCATTGAGCATTCTCAGTTTGCAGGATTTCCTTTCCTTCACTGCCTGCCATGTATCTGGGCTGATCCACTTCTCTTGTGGCTTCTTGTTTTGGCCAAGTATTTCAACAGCACGTTTTGTGTATATGTCATTTATGTTCTTTCCAGCCTCTTCTACATCAGCCTGTTTGATCATTTCAGCTGTAATTTCTCTTGAATGTGCAGTTATTTTAGTCTTGAAATATCTGGTTTCAGAACATATTCTTCCTTCTGTACCCTCTGTAGCTTGATCTTTAGTGTAGCCACACAAAGGTTTGAGGCAAGGAACTCCGTCACTTGCAGCATTTGTTCTTCAATAAACTGTGACATTCTGTAGAGATGATCTGAATTGTGGCCAGTTTATTATTCCGCAGCTGTATTGGAAGTCCGCAAGCCTGGTTTATGGCTTTGATGGTGTTTCCTAAGGAGAGATCAGCCTCGTTCTATGCAGATATTCTTCGGGAATGGGTTTTGAGCATTTGTTTGAGACATATTTGGTGGATCTCTTCTACTCCGGGATATTTGTATGATGCTTTGATGTCTCGCTCTGGTTGAGAAGAGTGATGGAAATGAATGTAGAAGGAAGTAGAGGACTGGGAAGACCGAGAAAGACTTAGCTAAAGGTGGTCGAAGAAGAAATGCGGGCAAGGGGGTTAACAAGGAGAGATGCAGAAAATAGGGCAAATGGAGAAGATTGTCATGGGGACCGCAAGGCTAATCCCCGCTCTAGCAGGGAAAATTGCCTTAAAATGCCTGTTGTTGTTGTTGTTGTTGTTGTTGTTGTTGCTTTGATGTCTCGCTCCTGTATTGTTGTGGTATTTAGGTTGATTTTTATGTTGTCCATTTTTGTTGGTTTACCTTGTACTGATGTGCTCTTGGCACACTTAGCTCGGCCAACTTACATTTGAATGTCATCAGAGTACTGCCGTTTCACTAATTTCAATTGGACTGCCAATTTCTCGTCGTTTGGGGCGAAGAGTTTGAAATCATCCATGTAAACAGATGTGTCACCTTTCATGTTTCTTTGGATGTTCTATTATTGGATGTTAAGGTGTATCTGTATCCTTGCGCATTGATGAGTTTGCTCAGTGGGTCCAGGACTAGACAACCAGGAGGAGCAAAAAGCTGTCTACTGGGAAGATCCCACATCATATCTTCACCCCTTCTATTTCGATTTATCCTGATGAGTGCTGTCATATAACTATGGTGTTTTAAAGCTCCATTGTTTTCTCAATAAGTTTGATTATTTGGGGGTTGATTTTCTACAATTGCATTCATTTTATCTTCCATGAATATGGGACGCTATCAAAAGCTTTTTTGTGGACTATCCATGCTGTGGAAAATTTGGTTCTTCTCCTTTTACAATTTTTGAGTGTGGCCTTTTTTTGAGAATTTTTTCGTAGACTTATTAATAATTGAGTCAAAATGTCAAAGGTCAAAGTCACAGTGAGCAGAAAGAGGCCTTCTGCTGCTCTGCAGTGTGAGATGGCCGGTGTTTTTAATTGCTTTCGTGTTTCTTTATTTATTTACCATTTAAGCTTGAGTGTGTCTGTCCATGTTATAACTTACTTTTTTTTTTTTACCATTTCAGCTTTTGATATTGAATTTTCAACAAACCTTCATTTTGCGAATATGGAGAACACCAATTCATAAATTTGACAAAAAAAATTTTCAGCTGTTGTTTTCATCAAACATACCTTGAGTATAAAGCAGACGTGGATGGGCTTTAAATTTTGAGATGCATTCGAGTTTATATTCTGTATTATTGCAGTTCATGATCCATGTTCACAGATGTGTTCGATAGCATTCATTTCTCGAGTCTGTGAGACCCAAGGGAGACTCTGCCGCTCAATCCATCTCTTCGAGACATAGGTGTTTCTACACACATGGCGCACCATCTTCCTGCAGTAAATGTGTACCAAACTGGACATTGCCTTGCTTGTATACAAGAAACCCTCAATACGAGGAAGGCATTTTGATACAACCTTTACACCAGTAAGGCATTTTGCATCACGGAACAAATTATTTTTATGGCTGGGCACTTGACAATGCAATTATTATAGCATTTACATATAATATTATATATAATATTATATTACATATAATATTTACATATGACATAATAATATGAATACGCATTGCGTAGAGTGAGAGCTTCGTCGACAATAGTCAGTCGATCATCACGATCTCGCGATCACGATGAGATCTCACGAGATCACGGCGAGGTCACGTCTTTTCGAAGCTGTTCCATGCGCTCACGCTTTCGAAGCTAAGTGATCTTTCTCAATTGTGTTTTTGTCGAGACTGTATCTATCTTTCGGTGTATGTACCTATAGCGTATCTTTTGGAAAATTTTCGGTGCTAATTTTTCGTACATGTATACACAATCGTCGGTTAATGCGTATCGAGTATTCTGAGGCCTAGTACTCGTAGGCTTGGCTACCGTACCGTCTCTGACCTTGTGGTTTTGTTTTTCTCTCAGCGATTCGTCGAATGCGCTGCAATTATTTTCGTTCTTTGTTTCATCCCAGTCGTTCACCCCATACCTCCTTGTTTAATATCTCTACTCAAAAAAAAACAACCCAAAAACATATTTCCTTCCCAGGTCTTATTCGTTTATTTGCTGCTCTTTTTTGTTCGTTCGTTCTTCGTTCGCGATCACGCGATCACGTGGTTAGAAATGTACAATCTCTCCCCCGAACAACTATTTTCTCTCATATATTATAACACCCTTTTCTTCTTTTCCTACAAAAGGATGCTTTCGTCTTGCTCACCAAATCTATTCATTCCAAAAAATATATATAATACCATCTCTTACAGTTCCTCCTTTCTAAATTCCCTAAACTATCCAGAACTCCACCCCTCCTCGACTCCCCTCTCACCCCTCCTCCTCAAAGCATCCTCCCTGCTTCTTCCCCCTTCCAACTTTCACCTTCATCTCCCCCAACCTTCTGCCTCGCTCTTCCCCCTCCTCAAATAACACCTCACTGTGCCTCACCCAATCTCCATCCAACCTTTTGTCCGCCCCATTCTTCCCTTTCTCCAAGCTATTCTGAAATCTCTGACACACCTTCAACAGCTCTCCCTACCTCTTCCTCCTCTTCCACATCTTACCCTACCCCTCCCCCCCTGTTCTGGACCCGATGCTCCCCCTTCCTCTTCATTAACGGTATGGACCTCAAACATCCGGGGCCTTCGCTCAAACTTGACTGATCTCTCCATACAGGTTGCTTCTGACAAACCAGATGTGATCTGCTTAACAGAAACTTTCCTCCTTCATGATGTCTCTGATGCCTTGGTATCTCTCCCAGGTTACTCCCTCCTCCGGCATGATAGACCTGAGCCTCGTCCTGGAGGTGGGGTTGCTATCTTTATAAAAAACTCTCTTCCTCACTCGCCCTCCACTGCCCTCTCTCCACCTCACCCCCAGGAATACCTTTGGCTACGGCTTCCCCTTCGCTCCCACCTTTTGTTCATATGTGTGTTGTACCGTCCACCAAACAGCGATGACTCCATCTACATCTCGCTGTCTGATAATATGGACCAACTTCTATCTACCCATCCCAACTCTCTCTTCCTCATATGTGGTGATTTCAATTGTCACCATGCCAGTTGGCTGGGTGTGGGTACCTCTCTCACCAGCCATGGCTCTTCAGCAAAGGACTTCTGCGACTCACTGGGACTGACACAATCTGTCAATTTCCCGACCCGGATCTCAGTCAACGGAGCATCTTCTCTTCTGGATTTGGTTATGACAAACTTCCCTGAAAATGTCTGCTGCTCTTCTTCTGCTCCAATCGGCTCATCTGATCATGTACTTGTCAAAGTGGACATCTCTCTGACCATTCTCAGAGAGCCTCCTTAGCGTTGACGAGTCTGGCATTTCACTCAGGCCAACTGGCACGGTCTTCAAGCAGCCATCAATCATCTGGACTGGTCTCCCATCTCTACCGCCTCTGACATCAACTCATCCTGGGAATTCTTTCAAAGTAAATTGCTCTCTCTCATGCACAGATTTATCCCATCTCGTCTTCAGTTGTCATACCCTTCCTCCAGTCCATGGTACACGGAATCTTGTGGTGAGGCTGTTGCCCTGAAACAACTTGCTTTCGTCTCCTGGAAAGCAAATCCAATGGAAGGAAATCTCATTTCCTTTCACAAAGCCCGAAACAAGTGTGTGTCCACCCTCAGGAGAGCCAGGAAACAATATCTCACCGTTCTCAAGACCGAACTCGCTTATCTGTCTCCCTCTTCCAAATCCTGGTGGCGTCTGGTCAAATCTGTTTCTGGTGTTTGTTCCCCCTCCATCCCCTCCCTCACCTCAAACGGCTTAACGGCTGACTCCGCACGTGAAAAAGCTGAATGCCTCAACTCTGTGTTTGCCTCTAAATCTTGTGTCCCAAACCCATCCCTCTCTGTACCCACCATACCCAGTCGTACCCAGCTGCTCCTGGACTCTGTGTCCTTTCCTCCTGACAAGGTGGAAAAGTTTCTGTCAACCCTCGACTCTGATTCTGCAACTGGTCCTGACGGCATCAGACCATGGGTCCTAAAATCATGTGCTTCCGCTCTTTCACTCCCTCTTTCTGTTCTCTTCACCCTCTCTTTTGCTCAAGGTCATCTGCCATCTGCTTGGAAATCAGCCAACATCACCGCTTTGCACAAAAAAGGTGCAAAAACAGATCCCAGCAACTACAGACCAATCAGCCTTCTCCCAATTATCAGCAAAGTCATGGAATCCATCATTGCTTCAGATATGAAATCTTTCCTCTTCTCCAATGGCTTGATCTCTGATCATCAATTTGGTTTCAGACCTGGTCACTCTACTCTGGACATGCTGCTTCTGCTTTCTCAACAATGGATGGAGGTCCTCAACGCAAAACAGGAAATTAGAGCCGTCTCCCTTGACATTTCACGTGCCTTCGATACGGTCTGGCACCCTGCTCTGCTCACCAAACTCTCCTCCTTTGGTATCCATGGAAATCTCCACGCATGGCTGGCGGACTTCCTCTCTGGTCATAGTCAACGTGTGGCCCTGAATGGGTTTCTCTCATCTCCACTTCCTGTTCAGGCTGGAGTTCCCCAAGGTAGTGTTCTGGGCCCTGTGCTTTTTCTGGTCTTCATCAATGATCTCTCTGACTCTCTTGAAAATCCTCTCTATCTCTTTGCTGACGACTCTACTCTCTGTCGCTCCATTCCTCATCCCTCAGATCGGCAGTCTGCAGCCTCCTCACTCTCTGCAGACCTGGACAAAATCACAGACTGGGCAAACAAATGGAACATGTCTTTCAATCCTGATAAATCTCACACTCTTACGATGTCTCTCCGAAAAGACCGACTGGAAAACCCTCCCATCTACTTTCTGAATAATCCTCTCCAAGAAGTTCTGTCACTCAAGCTTTTGGGTCTCACTATTTGCCATGATCTTTCCTGGGAAAACCACATTTCAAATCTGGCCTCCAAAGCCAGTCGCCGACTGGGCATCCTCCGTCGTGCGAAGTCCTTCCTTGGCACACCTGAGCTCCTCACCACATACAAGGCTTTCATCCGCAGCTCTATGGAATACTGCTCTCCCCTCTGGTCTGGTGCTCCTGCCTCACACCTAGCCCGTCTTCACGCTGTTGAAACCAAAGCGTTCAGAATCATTGGAATCTCCCACGATGAAGCTAACTCCAAGGGCCTTTCACTCACTCACCGCAGGCAGGTTGGTGGTCTTTCTGTCTTCTACCGACTCCTCTCTGGGCTCTGTCCCCCAAATATTCCTACAGGTCGCACAAGATCTGCCTGCAACCCTCTTATGGTTAAACTGCCAAAATCAAGACTTTCTGCTCACCTTCACTCCTTCATTCCTCTTTTCTCCCGCCTCTGGAACAAACTCCCTCACTCTCTTCAATCCCACTCCACCCTCCAGGTCTTTAAAACAGCTGTTCACCACCATCTCTTATCCTCCCCCATCCAAAACCTTGATCTTTTCTACCCCCGCTAATTTCGGTCTCCTTGTGTTTTATACCTCTCCCCCCCCCCCCCCCCCCTCCCATTCCCACGCCTCCTGCCCCCAAGCCCTCTCCCTCCCACACTTCTCCCTGCTCTCAAATGTTGTGGTTGTGTGCTTCCCCTTCTCTCCCCATCTTGTCTTCCGCTCCCTCTTTTTGTATATTTTGCTTGTCTGGTTGATTTGTTTGTGAAATAAATGGTAGCTCTTTCACGAGCCTCGATTCAGTATACAAAAATCGAGTACGCAGCCCTCACAAACATCTGTAGGCCTAGGCCTAGCTAGGCTAGGTTGTTTGATCTTGGGCTTAGAATTAAAATTCAAATTAATTTTATTGAATGGATAGATTGGGATTGAATGCAGGACTTACCTACTGTAGGCTATATAGTCTAGACTTCTAGTCGACTGGACCAGGTACGTAGGTCCGACTGGCAGGTACGTATTGAAATCGGTGTACCTGGCTTAAATGAAGTCAGTGTAGCTGGCGGAAAACTGAAGCCGGTGTAGCTGGTGGAAAAAAGAAGTCGGTGTAGCTGGCATAAATGATGAGCGGTTTCAAATTCAAAATCCATTCTGTACAGTACTGTATTGTAATTTATTGATTTTAATCACCAGGTGAAAATAATTTTAATCAACAGGTGAAAATAATTTATCGGTCGCGCCAGACCAAAGCAAGATCACGTGAGCAAGATGGCGGATCATGGAAGGGACAAGATGGCGGATCATGGAAGGGACAAAATGGCGGATCATGGAAGGGCCATTTCAAATGACAACATGAAATTTTGTTGCCAAGGGAATGGGAAAAAATTTGAATTTTTTTTTTTGTGAAATTTGAAATGAAAATGAAATATTGAATCGATTTACATATACATGCAATTGGCATAGAGGTTCGCTTACGAAGCTCTCTATTATATATAATATTTACATATTTTTGAGGAATGGTTGTTTGAGGAATGGAGTGGAGGAATGGTTGATCAGAGTAGTGATGGCAATGTACAAAAGAGCGTGCACAGCTGTAAGGACGAAGGAAGGACAAAAATGTAGTGGTTTGAGAGGGCCATTAACCACTGTGGCAGCTACATTCAAGTGTAAGGTGTGCACAGAGGGAGCTGCAAATGGAGGAAATGTTGAGTTGGATCTTGGAGACGGCATGAAGCTGGAAGGTGTGAAACATTTTGTTACCTAGGAGACATGCTGAATGGAGAAGGTGGATCAGACTCGGCAACGTTTGCTAGAGTGAGATGTGCATGGAAGAAGTTTCGGGAACTGAGTGGCGTGCTGACGAGGAGGGGAGTGTCGTTGAAGCTGAAGGGAAAGGTGTATGCTGCATGTGTGAGAAGTGTTATGATTTATGGGAGCGAGAAATGGGTAATGAACGTAGAGCAGCAACGAAGGGTGGAAATGCGAATGGTTCGGTGGATGTGGGGAGTATCGTTGAGAGAGAGGAAGCCAAATGATGAATTGTGAAAGATGATGGGAATAGAGCCTGTGATGGATGCTGTGAAGAGAAACAGTTTGAGATGGTCTGGTCATGTGTTGAGGAAGGATGAAAGTGACTGGTTGAGAAGAGTGATGGAAATGAATGTGGAAGGAAGTAGAGGACGGGGAAGACCGAGAAAGACTTGGCTAAAGATGGTCGAAGAAGAAATGCGGGCAAGGGGGTTAACAAGGGGAGATGCAGAAAATAGGGCAAAATGGAGAAGATTGTCATGGGGACCGCAAGGCTAACCCCCGCTCTTGCAGGGAAAATGGCCTTTAAAATGCCTGTTGTTGTTGTATTTACATATAATTTATTATTTATTTATTATTTATTAATTAATTATTTATTATTTATTTATTATTTATTTATTATTTATTTACATATAATATTTACACATAATTATATTATATATAATATTTGCATATCATTTATTATTTATTTATTATTTATTTACATGTAATATTTACATACTAGCCGAAACCCATGGAACATCCATGGAAGGGAGGATGTGGTGTATGGATAGAGTGTACCATTATGGATGGCATAGGGGATTTGCTTGTCCGAGTAAGAGTTAGGAAGAAAGATGCGAATGAATAGTGCATATATGAACAACGTATTTATTGCAATCTACTTAAATGACAATGCTACGATATACTTTTGAAAAATGAATAGATTCGTAATAGGAATCGGCATAGCACTCTGGGATTGTCCACTCAGTGGACGGCTTGCTGTCGCCTTCGACTGTCCAATCAGCGGACGGCTTGCTTCGCCTTCGCCCAGCAGACGCCAATACGATGGCGTCGTAAGATGGCGTCGTGTCGGCGGTTAATCGGATGCTTTTGGGCCCCAACGTCGGCTAATTCAGATTTTTCGAGTATGGCTGTAGGTGATAAACAAAGAGCGCGGTTCGTAGATCGTAAATCCATTAGTACCGTGGGCATCGGGTCACTGGGTGCGGCGTAAAAGGGATAACAAAGTCGAGTCCTTACGCTATTATTATATCGATAATTTATTATTATTCATTTATTTATTATTTATTATTTATCTACATATTGGTACAGTCTGTGACCTTTCTTTTCTCTCTGATGCGGCTTCTTCCTCCTCTCTCCCCTGAGTTAGACCAAGTGATTCGGCCCACAGGTATAAACGCCGATGGTTGACTCACCCCCATCACATCACACCTCTCTTTCGCTATCTGCTTTGCAATCCTGAATACTGCTCTCTGACCCTCTTCCGAATCCAAGCGTTCTCCGAACATTTTCCTATATGCCTCCTGCGCCTTTGCTACCTCTTTCGTTGCAGCCTTCTTGGCTGCCTTATAAATTTCATGCTCTGCTTTTTCTGCTCCTGTACCCTTCGCCTTCTGCCACTCCTTGAACTTCTTCCTCTTCTCGTCAATCCTCTTTCCAACTTCATCATCCCACCACCATGTTTCCGAGTGCCTTGGTGTTCCTTTTGTCCATCCACATACCTCACCAACGGCTCCCTACACACTATCATTGACATCCAATCACTTTCAAGCTCAACCACATCATCCTCTACCCTACTCAGCCTCTCTTTTAATGCCTCCCTTACTGTCACCTCTTTCAACCTCCACACCTCCATTCTCGGTTGGTACTTCACCCGCCGAGCTCTCCTCGCACCTTTCACCCTTATGTCGCAGAAAACCAAGTGGTGCTGTGAAACAGCTTCCTCCCCCGGGATCACCTTTGTGTCCCGGAGGTGCCCCCTATCTCACCTACGCACCATCAGGTAGTCAACGGTTGTCGTCGACCCACCTGACGTGTATGTAACAACCCTTGAATGCCGTGCTTATTCGAACTCTCGCTGCGGCTCCTCCAGTTCAGATCCCCGACCTGGCCTTGAGTTGATACGGGAGGATACAGTACTGCTCACATCCTCATCGTCTGGGTCTCTCCTCTTCTGACATCTTCAGGACCACCGGACTGTAGGTCCTCCATTGGGACTGACCGGATTTCCAGGGGTTCCCTCAGGTCACCTCGGTCCTTTACACGAGCAGCACCCTCCAGCCCTGGCTGCCTACTCCTTCACCTTCGTGCTGGCCTAATCTGGTTTTCCCTCTCTTCTTCCTTCTTTGTTTCATCTTTATGTATAGGAATAGATTTTCGATCGTTATAACCTATAAATAAAGCCAGTTTGATTGAATGCTTGGCTTGGTGTGCTTCAGGCCATAACAAGATAATATTTACATATAATATTGTATTATATATAATATTTACATATAATTTATTTATTATTTATTATTTATTTACATATTATATTGTTACAGACGCGGTTTTAGATGTTATATTGACCGAGCGGTGGTGTATTTAACCGCGTCCGAACAGTTACTCCCCGATTAGAACCCGATTCCACCCGACGTTGACCAGATCGCCCCACAGATATTCAATCGGGAAACCTCTAAAGCGACCGAAAGAGAATGAAAAAGAAGAAGAAGAAGAATACGGAGGAAGAACAGATTTATTATACACACACAAGCAATGGATGGAAGAAGCAGTAACACAGCGAATCGTTAACTTACACTATTCATTTTTACTTAACCCCAAGACAACGAGCAGGACAGGACGTTCACACTTACACAGGGGATATTGCAGGCAGGTAGGGCTTGAGGTGGATTGCTTGAGAGGGAGGCAAAGTCGGAGGCAGCAGCTCTCAATTCCTCGCGGTTTTGGCGGGAAAACCCTCCGTCGCGTATCCGCTGCGGTAGACGTCACGCGCTGGTTCGGCACACCTGCTCCTCTTCTTGTGGTGGAGCCGTCTCCCTCCTTTCAGCGCGTCTCTCCAAAGCTGGTTTCCTTGCCGAGTACCTCTCCTCTTTGGCTTGGAGCGTTTTGCATCTCACCGCTCCTCTTGGTGCCGCCTCTTTGCTCATCTCCCAGGTCATCTCCCAAGTCATCTGGTAAAGCAGTCCCTTACAGTCGCTTTTATCACCTCGGGCGGAATTAAGCCGCCGGCTCCGAGGGCACGCCTAACGGGTCGCTCACCGCGGTGCTGATTGGCTGTTAGGGCTGGCTCACTCCTCCCCTCTTATGACGAGGTGGAGACACGCCTTTCTTCTCCGAGATTAGCACATGGGCAATGGCGGCCTGCGGGATTGAAAACAACTCCCCTTTTGAAAGGAACTTTGGAGAGCGGAGATGTTTGGAGAAATTGGAAGGGCCTACGCTTATTTTGTTTGATACAATGCAAAGTCAATCTAGTGGGAAACACATATTTAGCCTACATGGAATAAGGAAATACACTATTTAAAAGATATATCGTGACCTGCGTGTAAGTTTCATGGAATTAACTAGGAGGACGGCTGCGACCATTATTTACATTAACAGGGTGTTACCATACTTTTGTAACGTTCACATTGTAACGTTTCCACATTCGTTACAATATTGTTGCGGATTCGGAGTACGGCACTCCCGTTATCAAGGGGGGGTTAATCCCCTTGTCCTGTTAAGCTGGCCATCTCCGATCCTTGGAAGTATGACGTCACTTCCGGTCTGTCGTAGCCAGGGTCATTGGTCAATGAAGTCCCAAATACTTGCTTACTAGGACCGGCCGTAAGCGAGGAGATACTCCCACCCGAGCCGCAGCGTTAATGGATACGCCGAGCGAAGCGAGCTGCGACTCGGGCCGTTAACAAAAAGACTAAACCCGATTATATGCGGTTTTGCCAAAATCGCGCCACAGGTATTCAATAGGGGACAGGACGAAAGCGATCGGATGAGAGAGGAGCCAGAGTAACGAAAGAACACAGGTTTATTAACTATACTAAAAGAGGAAACGAAAGTCAAGAATATACAAGTAGAGGAAACAAAAGGACACAGGGCAAGGTTAAACAGGCTTAAATATCACGCCCAGGACAGGACAAACACACTTACACGAATAGGGAAATGGCAGGAAGGATGAGCAGGAAGAGAAGGGTCCGGGCAGATGGTACAGGCAGGAAGGTCCAGGCAGATGGCACAGCGTCGAGGTTCGCTCCAGGTCCACTGGAGTCCGGCTTCGGGTTCGCGGCGAAGAACGGCCGGCAGCTTCGCGTGTCGTTGGCGCACGACCGGGCCGTTACATACGCGAGGGCAGGACTGCGGCGTACGTAATAGGTGCACCTGCCACCTCTCTCTCTCTCTCTCTCTCTCTCTCCAAGACCTCTCAACTCCCTCCTTCTCACGCAACTCGCCTGGTGCCTCACGACTCATCTCCTCTCACGCAACTCGCCTGGTGCCTCACGACTCATCTGCCTAAGCAGTCCCCCGCGATCGCTTTTATTGGCCGCCCGCGAATCAAACCGCCGGCTCATAGGCCACACCCACCTGGGAGCTGGCCTCGGCCCTGATTGGCCGGTGCCGGTTTACTGGTCCGCCCCTTGATGGGACATTGACGGGCACGCCTCGCTCCGACAACTCCTCCCCCCCTTCCTCTGCTCTGACCTCGTGCGTTATGGCGTCTTGCACGGGATAGAAAAGCACTCTTACTGCCATTGGGGGAGCTGTAGGGCCTATTCTTATTTGATTAATGCAACGTAGATTCAACTATTGGGAACAGATCCTTAACTAAAACACATACTAATGGAATAACTGCAGAGAGGTCCTATGGTGTCCTACGTGTTGTAACATGGACTAGCTAGGGTGCGACCTTTGACCTTTACAGAGAAATGGGGATATTTACAGGGGATTATTTATAAGGGAATTATTACCTATTTACCTATTTACCAAAAAGATTTTTGTCTTTTTGCACTTGTTTTTTGTACTCTGTCAAAGCGCCTTTGGGCTTCTTGAAAAGCGCTATATAAAATAAATGTATTATTATTATTATTATTATTATTATTACAAATATTTACAAAGTGAAGGTTCTAAAAACCGTAACACAGCACCCTCATTCCCCTCGGGCCGTCCCGGCCCGATAACTTTACTTTAGCGTGACACTTAGGTGTGGTAACCCTCTACTATTAACTTCACCCTGAGTGCGACATTTTTAAAACAGGTATGTATGTCCCGCCTGCTACGTTGCATCCTACCTAACTGACTCACGCCCACAGGATAACCAAATTGCGGAATTAATTCTGAAACTAAACATTTACGGTGGGGAGCATGTTATTTACAGAGACACTATTTGGTATTTACAACGCGAACCCAGGACCTGTCGTTTGGGAGACAAAAGCAGTACTTTTGAAAAGAGGAAGAGCATGCACTGCACCTCACCGATACACCATAAGCACCAATTAACAAAAGCACCAATAAGTACCAAAATACCAAAAAGTACCACAGTTCACACCATCCAGTGCACAGTCATCACATGTCAATAATAAAGCAATGGTGTCTGATGTCTTCTCTGCTGGCCCGATGTTCTTGGCTGCTGGGCCGATGTTTCTGATCTTCTGCTCTTGCTTGCTGCCTATTTGGAAATAATAAAAAAGGGCACACAACGCGTCCACTTTTTATTTACGGCCAGCAGGGGCCAACTAAGGGTGGTCCACCTGCGTGGCTTAGGGGCCACCTCACCGTGGTCCGCACGCAAGATTTTCTCTGGCCACAATGGCCGGTCCCAGCAGAGGTGCCAAGCCCCGAAACGCGGGTTCCATCAGTGTGGTGCTCTGCCACAGAAAGGTGGTCCATATGGCGGTGCTAGGCCACAAGTCGTGCGGTCCATAAGGCGGTGTACCGGTCGGTAGGTCGGTAGCAGGCAGCGGCGGTTCAGGCACACAACTGCGGCTACCTGCGCATTCCCCCCGGGCCCAAAAGAAAAGTCCGTGAGTGGGGAAAGAAGGACAAGCAAGCATCGAGGCAGGATCGCAAGGGTACACATCAAAACAAGGTAATGCAAGGTGAGGTGCGCATGGGAGCGAGCCGAGAAAGCCCGTCCCTACCGTACGTCACCCCCCCCCCCTGTCACCTACTCTGCCCTTGCCCCCTACCCCGTATTTACAAAATTTACAAATTCGTCTCTAACGTCCTGTCTTCCCCATATCTCTTAATGCCAAATTCGTCACCAATCCCAATTTCTTATTACTCCAATCTAAACCATATTTGTCATCAATCCCTCCTAAGGAGGAAGAGATGGAATATAAACACAATGTCTCACCTACGTCATGATGCGTCTTACATCCACACATTTACAAAAAAAACATGGTGTGGAGTCCTGTCACCTTGGTGAGTGGATGCAGATGTTGCGAAGAGACTTCCAATCCTATGTAACTTCTAAATGACTTTAACACTTTTTGACACTTTTTTTGACACTTTTTGACACATCTCCCTGCTCTTAAATGTTGTGTGCTCTCAAGTGTTGGTGTGCTTCCCCTTCTCTTGTCTTCTGCTCCCTCTTTTTATATATTTTGTTTGTCTGGTTGATTTGTTTGTGAAGTAAATGTCAGCTCTTTCACGAGCCTCGATTCAGTATACAAAAAAAACAAAAAAAAACTACCCGGGGTCTTCCTGCAAAACCATTGGCCATCTTTAAACTATGCGGTTCTAAAAACCAAACTCCCATTGCACATACTGTGGTGCTCACCAATTTGGGGTCTCACTCCCCCGATTCTACACCCTGTGCCCTCGCACAATTTCAGGGCTGGGTCGTGTGGCGCACCCAGCAGGTCCGCTCACCTGCACACATCCGCCACTGCAGTTGCCTCCCGAGCTTGCCCAGCTCCTCACCCTAACCTATCTAACTGGGGAAGGCCCTCCCTGGCACTTACCCCCTCGGTGCCCTCTCTGGCCCTCGGCTACCCGGGTCCTTCCCTGGATCCACGGGTCCCACTGAACACTACTGGCTCCCAGAGCCTACCTGGGGCCTCACCTAGCTGACAGACTAACAGTGGCGGAGTGCTCAACCAATCACACACGCTAACAGGCCACACGCCCAGCCAATTTACTCCACTAATGCACCCATCCAAGCACTTCATTCTGCCACACGCACCACAGATGTCAATATCCACCACAATTTACCTATACCCTCTACCTAACTCTTAAACTACTCTCCCCGGGTATTCGTGAAGGGGGTCCATCTTTCCCCCATCCACTCCTCCGCACCATGCACTCCACTCCACTCCACATATTCCATCAAACTCACTCCACACCATCCGTTCCATGCTCCATTCACTCCAGACCATTTATTCCATACTCCATTTATTCCATTCACCTGTACGTCTCCTCTTGCACACCTTGTGCCCACACACCTGGTGCCACCTGCATCCTGCACCCTCCTTTCCTCCAGGACCATTCACTCCATACAATGCACAATTACTCAATCACACCTGTCCACAATGCTCTGCTCATTCACTTTCTACACACACACACACATCATTCACGAGCATTGCCTCATTTCATAACCAGCACTACCGTGCACTTTCATACCAATTCCTCATTTCAAAAACGAGATCATTCACACGGTGGTTCCCATAATTTCACACACACAGCATCATCTAAACTACCTGGTGCCCTTCTAACTTAGTGCATCCCCCAGTCATCCCTTATACTATGGCACATCCCACATCATTATCATCCATTCTAACCTACTCTACGTCCCCTCCTACCTGTACAAAAGTCACTACTTAAATCTAATGTTACCTAAAGTCATTTTGCTCGATCCCCCTAACAATTACCCAAACCCTCCCTGGCTTGGTTTTCACCGCCATAACCCCATAAACTATTGCTCATGTGCCCGGGCTATACGATGTGAGGGATGGTAGATCTACCATCCCTCTACACCGTATACCATTTGCCAATCATCTTCCCAATCAAATTTGCCAATCAAATTTCAGGTTTCAAACAATTGCCAATCATCATTGCTATCACTACCATCGTCCATTAATCTCGAGCCTCGGTGCGTCATTACATTTTCACAGCTCGGCTTCGAAAAACCGAGCCATGTATCCTGGTGGTTGGTCTACTCCTGTGGTTGGGTCTGTCCGGCATCCGATTCTGGGGAGGAGGCATACTCGGGCCGAGATTCCAAGCACCATCCCGGCGCGGGGCCTTTCGGTCTCCGGCCCGATGGCTCAACCTCACCCGGCGGGAACACCGCCCCCGCTAGGGGGCGAAGGTCCGACCCGGCCCTTCTCCCCCGAAACCGTGCCGCTTGCCGCTGTGACGCGGCCCTGACCATACAGGGCGGAGTCCGGCCCGAACCGTGCACGACGCTCCCTGCAGGAGCGATGCGATGAAGGTCCCGGCCGGTCCCCGCCGAGCACAAAGAGCACCGAGCACCGAGCGCTCGCGTCGGCTAAACGTCGGCCTGAACGCTGCCCCGGTCATCGTTGCTGCTCCCTTTCTAGCATGCTCACACCACGCATTCTGTTTTCCACTCACCCATCCCGGCGTCTCAGCGCCTCTCATGCAGCTCACGCATTCTACTCGCGCACATTCTCGCGCATCCATTCCACCATTCGCACACTCTGTTACACACCTTTCTTCCCTGCACTCCTCGCGTGCACTCACCCCCGGTACGTACTCCGTATCACTCACGGGTGTGCGCTCTCTTGCACACCCGCTCAGCGCACACCTACCCATGGGTGTGCAATTCCTCGTCGCACACCCAATCACGTGCTCCACAACCAACTCAGGTGTGCTTTCCTTCTCACTCGCCACAACCAACTCACTCTCTGTACACTCGGTTTCACACATACACTCCGTCGTGCATTCTCCCTCACTCTCGACAACACACTCACTCCTCGGCGCACACTTTTTCTTCCTCACACGCGTGCCATTCTCACTCACACCTCTCACCACGGACCTTCCACAAACGCCCGGGTGCCGTCTCGATCCCAAGCGAGCGAAAAACCCTCTCGCGCCAATCACTCTCCCGAAAAACCTTTTCGCACCATACACTACCCGGCTCACATGGGCACTTCCTCTTCTTCGCTGCTCCAACACCTGCAGCTGCAAATATTTATTGGGGTGATTAATAAGCACGGCATCATGATGCAAGTCCAGACTTTGGGTGCATTCCATCTTTTCCTCCCGCGAGTGCTTTTCTAAGTCGGGCGTCTCTACAATTTCCATTATTGCTCCTATTGATTCGGTTTGAATTAATTCTTTTTTCTCGACGACCGCTGGCGCGCTTACAATTTTTTCTACTTCGGCGGCCGCCGGCTTTCCCATACCCTGAGTCGCGATTTCTATCCCGGTCCACCCACCATTGCCTTGCTCCAACTCGCTCAACCCGCGCTCCTCACACCGCGTTACCTCGTCACGTACCCCCGCGACCTCCTCGCTCAACCTGCGGTTAACCTCCCTCTCCAGTTCCTTCTCCTCATACGTGGCTTTGTCCCTCGCCAGTCCCTCATTTACTTCCCCAATTTGGCTACCCACGTCCTCCAATTGGCCCCCTAATTTGCCCTCTAATCCTCCCAATTTGCTTTCTAGCCCCCTAATTTGGCTTTGCAATGCATTCCTCAACCCCCCAATTTGGTCACTGGTACCCCTTGCTTCGTCCCTCATTGCATCCATCTTACTCCCCGATTCTACTATATAGGCCCTCATTTGTGCCATGAAGGTGTCCAGATAGGATTGCACATCTGTTGTGGATATGAGAATGTTTTTTGTTGTTGTTGTTGTTATTGTGTAAATTGTTGTTAAAATATCGCCCTCCTTACTCCAGTGTTGTATAAAGGTCAAAGGGCGTTCCCGTAGTTAGTTCCATAAAGCATACATGAAGGACACCATAATATCCCTGTTCAGTAGTTATTTCCTTATTATGTGTATTAGGGTAAGGCCTTGTCTTCCATTAAGATGACACTCCATTGCACCAGGTGAAATAAGAGTAGATTCCGTTCACATTCCCCTATAGTCAATTGCCAACTACATCCCCTCCAAGCCTCAATTGCCAACTGCACTGAGCAGTTTGTCAGGTTTGCTACAGCTGTGGGTTGTTGATTTCACCCCAAGACTCCATTAGCCATGAGGTGATCTCGGAGCCGAAGGTGGGAGGAGTCGGCCCAGCGCCGGGAACAAGGCGTGGCCTTGCCAACGCTTCCTCTAAGGGTGGGGTCGGGAGGTCGCGCGACCAACCAGGGCCGAGGTGAGCTCACCGATGGGCGTGTCCTGGACACCAGCGGCTTGATCGCCTGAGGCGCTATAAAGAGCACGCGCGGAAGCCTTTGAAGAGAGATGTGCAAAGAGAGGTGCGTCAGAGAGTTGGCAGTACACAAGCAAGCATTGAGAGAAGGAGTTCTGAGAGCAAGCAAGAGGAGTACCACGAGCAGTACCAGCAGCTTTAAACTCCACCAAGCAGCGTTGGCTCCACCAGGCAGCTTTAACTCGACCGGCGGAGCTCGTCCCGCGGCAGCTCGCACGACCGCAGCTTGGGCGTTGACGGCGGTGCCGACCGTGGCCGCGGAGGAACGGAGCTGCCGCTCCCGGCCCGACCGACCGTGACCCAGTTCCAGTGGACCTTCCTCTCCCTCCAGCCATCCACCTCCTGCCATTCCTATCATCATTCCCCGCGTGAGTCTGTCTTTGTTTGTTCTGTCCCTGGGTATTAATTAAGCCTGTATAGTTAAGCTAAGTTTCGCTGTGTCGCCTTGCCTCTTCTGTAAATTATTTTATTATCCTTCCTTCTCCTTGGTTATTTTGGTCTTGTAAATAGTAAATAAATTATATTTGTATTCCTTACCCTTTGTCTTTCTTCTTCTTCACATCCTTCGCTTTAGTCTTTTCCCCATTGAATATCTGTGGCGCGATTCGGCCAACGTTCAGGAATCGGGTTAGTCGGGGTAACTGTTAGGGCCGCGGCGCCATCCGCTCGGCAAACCAACATCTTATCCGCGGTCCATAACAATTTCCATGAAGGTGTCCAGATAGGATTGCACATCCATAATCCCCATTTGCGCGGCAGGCGCGGCCCTCACTGCCATGTGCGAGGCACCGCCATTTTGTATGTCTGCAACCCCCTCTACCGCATCCTCATTGCTCTCCTCCACCATTACTCCCACTTCTTCCCTGGGGTCCTGGGTTGCCTCTAACTCTTCTTCTACCTCCCCCACCGGCATCCGATCGCCTTGATTATCCATGGCACGACCTTAATTTGGGTTTTAAAATAAAAATTTTGGCCGCTCGTAATTTTGACCAAATTTTCCGATGTTAAAATTTTGTTCGGGTCCAATCTCACTCCTGACACCAATTGTTGCGGATTCGGAGTACAGCACTCCCGTTATCAAGGGGGGGGGGGGGGAGTTAATCCCCTTGTCCTGTTAAGCTGGCCGTCTCCGATCCTTGGAAGTATGACGTCACTTCCGGTCGGTCGTAGCCAGGGTCATTGGTCAATGAAGTCCCAAATACCTGCTTACTAGGACCGGCCGTAAGCGAGGAGATACTCCCACCCGAGCCGCAGCGTTAATGGATACGCCGAGCGAAGCGAGCTGCGACTCGGGCCGTTAACAAAAAGACTAAACCCGATTATAGGCGGTTCTGCAAAAATCGCGCCACAGGTATTCAATAGGGGACAGGACGAAAGCGATCGGATGAGAGAGAAGCCAGAGTAATGAAAGAACACAGGTTTATTAACTATACTAAAAGAGGAAACGAAAGGCAAGAATATACAAGTAGAGGAAACAAAAGGACACAGGGCAAGCTTAAACAGGCTTAAATATCACGCCCAGGACAGAACAAACACACTTACACGAATAGGGAAATGGCAGGAAGGATGAGCAGGAAGAGAAGGGTCTGGGCAGATGGTACAGGCAGGAAGGTCCGGGCAGATGGCACAGCGTCGAGGTCCGCTCCAGGTCCACTCGAGTCCGGCTCCGGGTTCATGGCGAAGAACGGCCGGCAGCTTCGCGTGTCGTTGGCGCACGACCGGGCTGTTACATACGCGAAGGCGGGACTGCGGCGTACGTAATAGGTGCACCTGCCACCTCTCTCTCTCTCTCTCTCTCTCTCTCTCTCTCTCCAAGACCTCTCAACTCGCTCCTTCTCACGCAACTCGCCTGGTGCCTCACGACTCATCTCCTCTCACGCAACTCGCCTGGTGCCTCACGACTCATCTGCCTAAGCAGTCCCCCGCGATCGCTTTTATTGGCCGCCCGCGAATCAAACCGCCGGCTCATAGGCCACACCCACCTGGGAGCTGGCCTCGGCCCTGATTGGCTGGTGCCGGTTTACTGGTCCGCCCCTTGATGGGACATTGACGGGCACGCCTCGCTCTGACAACTCCTCCCCCTTTTCCTCTGCTCTGACCTCGTGCGTTATGGCGTCTTGCACAGGATAGAAAAGCACTCTTACTGCCATTGGGGGAGCTGTAGGGCCTATTCTTATTTGATTAATGCAACGTAGATTCAACTATTGGGAACAGATCCTTAACTAAAACACATTCTAATGGAATAACTGCAGAGAGGTCCTATGGTGTCCTACGTGTTGTAACATGGACTAGCTAGGGTGCGACCTTTGATCTTTACAGAGAAATGGGGATATTTACAGGGGATTATTTATAAGGGAAGTATTACAAATATTTACAAAGTGAAGGTTCTAAAAACCGTAACAATATTATATATAATATTTACATTTACATATAATATTATATTACATTTGTTCTGATTATAAGATACTTTCAGTATATTTTCACATATACAGACTTACTACTGTACTTAACTATCTAGATTTAAGCTTTTGAATCAGTAATTTACACTGTGCTCATTTAAATAAAAGTAGCAGATGATCGATTTCCATTTAATATATTACCTCATTATTATTGTACAAAACTTTTTTTCCCACAAAATAAATTTCATATTCAGCTTATTGGTGTCAACGTGATGAATGCACAATTTGTAATAAGGGTATTATGCAATGACATTTTGTCGGTCTGTAGCAATTGAGATTTCGGTTTGAAGCATTTCCGGGTTTTTTATTATCTCTATCTGAAATAAAGGGCTTCAAATTTAAGCTCCGAGGCAGCAGTCTTCTGGAAAATGTCACTGCTTTAGAGATCATCATCGAAATTTGTGTGCAAAAGTAAATGCTGAGGAACACATTCGTGCAACCATTTATCCAATGACGGACGGATACGATAAATTAAGTGAGAAAGTCACTTTCATGTTCGCTTTTGTGATCATCAAAGTTCTAATGTCTTTTGAAGTGAACACAAAGTAAGGAAATAAGTCTTCAAAATTGTGTCAGAATTACAGAAAATCAAAGCAGAGTTAACTCCTTATCATCATTTCCTTGAAAATCTTTTGAGATGCTGAAAATTACACATAAAAGTTTATTTCATGCTTTCACTGCTGCAGTTCCATGCTTTAGAAGGCCTTCATGCAAGCTTTTTCTGTTCTCTTTGTACTTTTACCACACAACCAGGCATTGGCCCGGCTGGTGGGGTTTTATTTTGGGTCCTGTCCGTCCATTCTGTTCTTCTGTCCACTGTGCATTCGTCCACTGTGTCTGTGCATTCGTCCACAGCCCTTACTCAAAAATGACAAGATGCCTTTCTTTCATATTCAGCAAATATGGACCGGCCGTAAGGCAATGGGAAATGCAATTTGGGACCAGAGCGAATTTGGAATTTTAGCCATTTTTACATACATTTTTTTTACGAGTGAATACAGGATTGTTTTCTATATCTACCATGATAATACTCTCTTCCAGTCTGTCCTTCCAGCGTCTGTCCATTCATGGGTGGGGCTTCCCCGTTGAGGGAGTGGTAACACCCGTTCTGGGAGGGGCTTCAACATCAAATCACCACCATTTTGTTTGAACCGCATCGCTCTGAGGCCACTTTTGTTCGGCTCGTGCTTTCTGAATCTATCACAGTTTTATCCAAACTCTAATTCGATATCTGTTTTAATTTTCCAGTCACTAAGATGGTTTAAGTCTCAGTTGCAAGGAATGGGAAGAAAATTGGATGAAAGTTGCTGTTTTTAGACCAAAATGCATTTTTAATGAAATTAAGGCCTGCAAAATAAAGTCCACTGAGACTCCCTCATGACTTTATCTCGACTTTAATTGATCATCTGATTTAATTTTTCATCGTCACTAGGATTGTTTGAGTCTTGGTTTCAGCAAAAGGTGAGAAAATCGGCGAAAATGCATTCCAATAGCCGTTTTGAATGAATCTGGTCGGATGCGATGTGGGGACAGGGAAATGAGAGAGGGTGGAGAGGAGGAAGGGTAGGGTTTCCTACTAGGGAATTAGTTACTTATAATATTACCTCGTGAAAGTACAGCAACTGAAAACTGAAGTTAGGGATTGAACCGTGGTCTAATTATATTTTTTCCTATTTTTGGGATGTATACAAAGTTTATTTAAGGAAACTTTATTCATCTCCAACTATGTAGTTAAACAATACTTCGATCGAAAAACTTTGTATGTAATAAATTGTGTATATGTAGACTAACTATGGAATATAATATTTATTACTCATGTTTGGTTTTACTCAATATTTAATTTCCCCATGGATTTTTCTTCACATATTATTTGAAATAATTAAATGATGTACATATCTGCCGCTCCATTCCTCATCCCTCAGATCGGCAGTCTGCAGCCCCCTCACTGTCTGCAGACCTGGTTAAAATCACAAACTGGCCAAACAAGTGGAACATGTCTTTTAATCCTGACAAATCTCACACTCTCACGATGTCTCTCCGAAAAGACCGTCTGGAAAACCCTCCCATCCAATTTCTCAACGATCCTCTCCAAGAAGTTCTGTCACTCAAGATTTTGGGTCTCACTATCAGCCATGATCTTTTCTGGGAAAAACACATTTCCAAACTGGCCTCCAAAGCCAGTCGCCGACTGGGCATCCTCCATCGTGTAAAGTCCTTCCTTGGCACAGCTGAGCTAATCACCACATACAAAGCTTTCATCCGCAGCTTGATGGAGGACTGCTCTCCCCTCTGGGCTGGTGTACCTGCCTTGGTATCTCCTGCGATGAAGCCGATTCTGAGGGCCTTTCACTCTCTCACTGCAGACAAGATGGTGGTCTCTCTGTCTTCTATAAACGCCTCTCTAGCCTCACTCCCCCAGCTCTGTCTGTGCTCTGTCCCCCTAATATAACTGCGGGACGCACAAGATCTGTCAGCAACCCTCTTCTAGTGAAACAACCAAAATCAAGACTCTCTGCTCACCTTCAATCTTTCAATCCTCTTTTTCCCCATCTCTGGAACAAAAAGGCTAACCCCCCCGCTCTACCAGGGAAAATAGCCTTAAAATGCCTGTTCACCTGTGTTGTGTCTGGAACAAACTCCGACACTCTCCTCAATCACACTCCTCCCTCCTGGTCTTCAGAACAGCTGTTCACCACCATATCTTATCTTCCCCCATCCAAAACCTTGATCTTTTCCACCCACGTAATCCACCCCACATCCACCTCTTTCAAATTCCCTGTTTTCTTTCCTGAAAGTCCATGTAGTGTCTATCTTGTTTCTGCTGTGTAACCCACCCAACTCTCTTCAACCGATGTCCCTGTTCCCTACTGTTGTTGTGCTTCCCTCTCTCTCCCCATCTTTTCTCCCGCTCCCTTTATTATATATGTACTATTTTATTTTATTTTATATTATTCCACCAAGAGCAGATATATGATGTTGTTGGTTCGCCTGTCACTTGAAAGAACCTTTTTTCTTTTTTTAACCTTTTTCTGTCCTAGGTCTAGTGTTTGTGTTTTTGGAACTACTTTTTGTTGCCTAAAATGGCAGAAGATGCATGAAAAGTCATTGACTATTGTGAAGCTTCTGGGGGCTTAAGTGGCTCCTAGTCCCTTTGCCATACGTCTCACTGAGCTTACTTTTTCAAATTGACTGTGAATTCAAATACTTAATGTGAACCCTCATTATGATTTGTCATTTGAACCTGAAGACAGCTGTTTACCTGGGTGTGTGAATGTATTAATATATTGAGGACCTCCAATGTATGGAGGTCCTCAATGCCAAACAGGAAATCAGAGCTATCTCCCTTGACATATCACGTCTGGTATCCATAATACGGTCTGGCACCCCGCTCTGCTCACCAAACTCTCCTCCTATGGTATCCATGGAAATCTCCATGCATGGCTTGCGGACTTCCTCTCTGGTCGTAGTCAACGTGTGGCCCTGAATGGATTTCTCTCATCTCCCCTTCCTGTTCAGGCTGGAGTTCCCCATGGCAGTGTTCTGGGCCCTTTGCTTTTTCTGGTCTTAATCAATGATCTCTCTGACTCTGGAAAATCCTCTCTATCTCTTTGCTGATGACTCCACTCTCTGCCGCTCCATTCCTCATCCAACAGATTGGCAGTCTGCAGTCTCCTCACTCTCTGCAGACCTGGACAAAATCACAGACTGGTCAAACAAGTGGAACATGTCTTTAAATCCTGACAAATCTCAAACTCTTACTATGTCTCTCCGAAAAGACTGACTGGAAAACTCTCCCATTTACTTTCTCAACACTCCTCTCCAAGAAGTTCTGTCACTCAAGCTTTTGGGTCTCACTATCTGCCATGGTCTTTCCTGGGAAAACCACATTTCCAAGCTGACCTCCAAAGGCAGTCGCCGACTGGGCATCCTCCATTGTGCGACGTCCTTCCTTGGCACTTAAGTCCTTTCTTGGCATACAAGGTTTTCATCCGCAGCTCAATGGAATACTGCTCTCCCCTCTGGGCTGGTGCTCCTGCCTCACACCTAGCTCGGCTTCACGCTGTTGAAACCAAAGCATTCAGAATCATTGGAATCTCCTGCGATGAAGCTGATTGTGAGGGCCTTTCACTCACTCACCACAGGCAGGTAGGTGGTCTTTCTGTCTTCCACCAACTCATATCTGGCCTAGCTCCCCCAGCTCTTTCTGTGCTCTGTCCCCCAAATATTCCTACAGGTCGCACAAGATCTGCCAGTAACCCTCTTATGGTTAAACTGCCAAAATCAAGACTCTCTTGTTCACCTTCACTCTTTCATTCCTCTTTACTCCCGCCTCTGGAACAAACTCCCTCACTCTCTTCAATCCTTCTCCTCCCTCCAGGTCTTTAAAACAGCTGTTCACCACCATCTATTATCTTTCCCCATCCAAAACCTTGATCTTTTCTACCCCTGTTAATTCACCCCAGAATCACTTTTTTGAAATACCGACTTCTTTCCTGGAAGTCCTCGCAGTGTCCATGTGTTGTTTTTTTTTACCTCTCCCATCCCCCCTCCCTTTCCCATGCCTCCTCCCCCCAAGCCCTCTCCCTCCCACAGATCTCAAGATGTCCCTGTTATCTGATGTTGTACCTTTGTGCTTGTCGCCATATTGTCTCCCGCTCCCTTTATTGTGTGTTTTTGTGTCGTTTATTATTTTTTTTTTTTTGTGATTAATGTTACATCTTACACGAGCCTCGATGTTGTATACAAAAAAAAAATAGTATTGGATCTGTAGTCCCCCAGCAACCACACTCTGAGAGTGCAAGCAGTATTACCTGGTGTGATTTGGAGTTTCAGCCCACTTGCATTCCAAGATTATAAAAATTATAAGAATTGCACTCAATCTTTATATTGACGTTTGATTCTGAAAAAAGGCGAAGGACTTATTTCTGATGATGTGATAGTAAGTTATCGTGATTGGATTTGGCTATAAGCTGTGCCCAAATGCATTGCCTGTGCACACGGAAATTTTCACGGACTCTCAAGCCTTTGCTTTATTGATTTGACAAGGTAAATGTGCACTGCCTGCTTTCTGTCATTCTTTATTTTCACACCCTAATGGCTGTCTGCAGTTGTCAGGCTTTCCTTTTTTTGTTGCAACTGCGATGTAGGTGGAATTATTTGTAGATTGCATTTGAGAGATGCAAACAAAAAATAGCTAAAACTATTCTTGCGGTCGTGGCTAGGATGCATGGTTGATGCTACATTTCTGGATGAATCTGCAGAAAAACTGGTGTGCGGTTTTCCAATTACGTATCCGTTGTGCAGAACAATACTTGCAAAATCCACCCCCCCCCTCTCACCCCCTCGCCCCCCAAAAAGTTGCCATGAATACATCAAATTGTCCATTTCATTTAGATTATAATTGATCTTGATCAAAGCTCAGGTCAATCGGAAGAAAATGTATGATTTTAGAAGTTTGACCTTGCTTTGACCTTTGATCTTTTGACCTCAAAAATAGTTGGTCTCCCAATTCAGCGATGCACTTTGCAATTGCTGTTTAATTTTCACGTCAGTCGGATCAAAAATGACGATTTTAGAAATTTGACCCCAGGATGACCTTTGACCTTTGACCTCAAAATCAAAAGGCTTCTCAGTTGTGACTACCTCTACAGCTTGGTAAAGTTTCATGACGATGTATTTAGAATTGTGACCCATCGGCTGTTGACAAAGATACAGATAGACAGACAGACAAACAAAGAGACAATAACAAAGTCGACCGACCAATATACTTTAACAAGACCAACCAATATACTTTAACAAGACCAACCAATATACTTTAACAAGACCAACCAATATACTTTAACAAGACCAACCAATATACTTTAACAAGACCAACTAGAACGGGCACTCGGTAGAGCGCATACCTTCGCCGCAGCTACTGTTCTGTACTTGGCATGGGAGTGTAGGGAACAGAACAGTGAACAGTTTGGTGCTGATTTCATGCAAATCGGATAAGAATTGACCGAGTTATGACAAAAAACGCACATTTTGCAAGGTCGTGACCCCCCTGACCGTTGACCCCCAACCGCTAACAAGGGTAATGTCTTCACTGGGTCATGTCGTATATCACAAGATCGGGCATTGAATTCTGAACATTTTGGCATTAGTTGCATGCCAATTGGATAAAAATTGACCGCGCTATGGTAAAAATACGATTTTGACCTTTTCGTGACCTTGACCTTGACCTTTGACCCGATTGCTCCCAAAATCTAATCAAATGTGTCCCGTATAATAACCAATCATCCCACCAAATTTCATGCAATTCGGTTGAATACTTTTTGAGTTATGCGAATAACATACACACACACACACACACAGACATACAAATAAATACACAGCGATCAAAACATAACCTTCCGCTTTTGCGAAGGTAACCAACATACTTTAACAAGACCAACCAATATCCTTAAACAAGACCAACCAATATCCTTAAACAAGACCAACCAATATCCTTAAACAAGACCAACCAATATACTTTAACAAGACCAACCAATATACTTTAACAAGACCAACCAATATACTTTAACAAGACCAACCAATATACTTTAACAAGACCAACCAATATACTTTAACAAGACCAACCAATATACTTTAACAAGACCAACCAATATACTTTAACAAGACCAACCAATATACTTTAACAAGACCAACCAATATACTTAAACAAGACCAACCAATATACTTAAACAAGACCAACCAATATACTTAAACAAGACCAACCAATATACTTAAACAAGACCAACCAATATACTTAAACAAGACCAACCAATATACTTAAACAAGACCAACCAATATACTTTTAAAATCTTCAATTTTGCAAGTAACAAACAGATAGGGGTGAAAAATAACATCCATCCACCTTAGGTTGCTGAGGTAATAATTAGAGATAACAAGCGTTACGCCTAGGTCAAGCTCCGGCTGACGTCGCCGGAGGCATTATGTTTTCAGGTTGTCCGTCCGGCTGTCCGTCCGTCCATCCGTCCGTCCGTCCACCCGTCCGTTCATCCGTGATAGGTTTTCGTTCCCGCGATAACTTGAGAACGGCTGAAGGGATCTTCGTCAAACTTGGTGCAGGTATGTATCATAGGCTCTCTGGATCTCCAGGCTCTGTCTCTGGATCCCAAACATTATTGGAGCCCAAACTGTTGTAGTCAATGCTGCATTTTAAAGAGTAGCTTTTAAGGCTTGTCTGCTTTTTTTCAAATTTGTTCAACTAAGTGTGTGACAGACATCCAACCCTTTTTGCCTCTGGAAATGAAGGAACAATTGGCTCTGATGATGTTGACATTCCCATAGCGGTTTTAGTCATAACTCGAGCCCTTGTTCATGGGAATTGGATTTGGTTCCTCAAAATGCAATTGCTGTAATTTCCTCCAACCGAATCTTCATTCGGGCGCAATTGCCACTAGCTGTTCTTATTCGCCGCCGGCGTTTCATCACACCAGTCGGGCAAAGCAATTTCACGAGCTGAAATGAAAGCAAAATTTAGAGGCCTCTTACCTGACTTGTTTCTTCACATAGATTGTCTGAAAAATCTTCAACTTGTGAAAACAGTTTCAGGTATGATGGGTTTAAGAGTGATGAGCAATATCGATTTTTCTTTAATATTTGTAGACCACCTTTAGAGGCCATTTTTCCCCGCAGAGCAGGGGTTGGCCTTTTTTGGGCACCGTGGTCCCCTTTTTGAAGCAATGTTTTATGGCCGGATGCCCTTCCTGCCACCAACCCTGTTAGGTGCCCCTTGCAACACACAAGGAATTACCAGTGAACTGGTACTCAATTTGCCGACCTCAGAAGGATGACAGGCTAAGTCAACCCCCCTGGCGTTAATTCAGCGATCAATTCGGATTGGAACCCAGGATCCTAGGATCCCAAGCCGGCGCCCTAATCGCTAGGCCAACACTGAACCGCTGAGCTAAAACCCTTTAAATATATGTAGGTACAAGAAAAAAAGTATTGCCTGTACAATAGAAGATGTTTACACAGAAACAATTTTCATTATTGGATTGGACGAGGGGCATTGCTAGGTGCCTAATTTACCATATGTTACATGCACTACAGTCACGTGAAAAAGTATGTACACCCCATGTAAAGTTTTGACTTTTTCAACATATTTCAACATACAGCTATTTGATCTTCATTTCGACAATATTGACAGATAAATTTGATATAATATAACAAATATCATGAAACATTTACATTTTGTAGTCCATTGTATAATTTAAATAAACATAAATGCAAATTTCGCATGTGGAAAAAGTATGTACACCCCTACATTTATCACTACTTCAAATACCTAAAATTAGAATTAGGTGCACAAGCTCAGGTGCAAATGATTAGAACATCATCAGAGAGGATCTTGGAGGAACCTTTCTAATTTAAACCTCAGACATTTAGTTTGGTTTGCGCTTTGTTGTTGAAGTGAGCGGCGTCACCATGCCGAGATCAAAAGAGCTCTCTGAGGCCTTCAGAAAGAAGGTGAAAGATGCCTACGAGTCTGGGAAGGGATTTAAAAAGATCTCCAAACAATTTGAAATCAATCATTCGACTGTCCAGAAGATCATCTACAAGTGGAGAAGATTCCAAACAACTGCCAACTTGTTCAGGCCAGGTCGACCCAGCAAGTTCAGCCCGACAGCACACCGCAAGATGCTGAAAGAAGTCTCAAAGAACCCCAGAATGTCATCACAGGACCTACAGGTAGCTCTTGCCACTGTTGATGTCAAAGTGCACGAGTCTACCATTAGAAAGAGGCTGCACAAATTTGATCTACATGGGAGGTGTGCCAGGAGAAAACCTTTGCTGTCCAGAAAGAACATCAGGGCAAGACTAAAGTTTGCCAATGAACACCTCGGCAAAGACCAGCACTTCTGGAACAATGTGCTCTGGACAGATGAGGCAAAGGTAGAGCTATTTGGCCACAGCAGTACCAGAAGACATGTTTGGCAAAAACCAAAAGACAGCATTTGACCACAAGAACCTGATACCAACTGCAAAGCATGTTGGTGGAAATATTATGGTTTGGGGCAGCTTTGCTGCATCAGGGCCTGGGCAGCTCACCATCATATAATCCACTATGAATTGTTCATTGTACCAGAGGGTGCTTGAGGATAATGTGAGGCCATCTGTCGGAAAGTTGAAGCTCAACCAAAGGTGGACCTTGCAACATAACAATGATCCTAAACATACCAGTAAATCCACCAAGGAATGGCTGAAAAGAAAGAAATGGAGGGTTCTAGAATGGCCAAGTCAAAGCCCGGATCTAAATCCCATCGAGATGTTGTGGGGGGATTTGAAACAAGCTGTGCAAGCAAGAAACCCCTCAAACATCGCACAGCTGAAATAATTCTGCATGGAGGAGTGGGCAAAAATTTCTCCCAATCGATGTCAGAGATTGGTAGACAGTTATAAGAAATGCCTACTTGAGGTTGTGTCTGCCAAACGGGGCAATACCACCTATTAGAGCCAAGGGTGTACTTACTTTTTCCACATGCGAAATTTGCATTCATGTTTAATTAAATTATACAATGGACTGAATGAATATGAAAGAATGAGCGTTTTGAGGCCATTTTCTCCGCTAGAGCGGGGGTTAGCCTTGCGGGCCCCATGACAATCATGGTTCCCTGTTTGAGACAATGTTTTTATGGCCGGATGCCCTTCCTGACGCCATCCTTTGGTCACGCTCTTACAATGCGCAGGGAAACGGTGTACCTATTCTAAACTGGGGTACACACCGTGATCATTCATCCCAGCAAGCTGGTACTCAATTTGCCGACCTCGGAAGGATGACAGGCTGAGTCAACCCCCCTGGCGTTAATTCAGCGATCGATCGGGATTCGAACCCAGGATCCTAGGATCCCAAGCCGGCACCCTAACCGCGAAGCCAACACCAGGCTTACTGGCTATTCAAATTATACAATGGACTACAAAATGTAAATGTTTCATGATATTTGTTATATTATATCACCTTTATCTATCAATATTGTTGAAATGAAGATCAAATAGCTGTATGTTGAAATATGTTGAAATAGTCAAAACTTTACATGGGGTGTACTTACTTTTTCACGTGACTGTATCTTACTATAATTCATCAAATGTCCGTTCGTCTGTCCATTCGTTTGAAGATACCGCAAAAACGGCTGAACCGATTGCAACGATATTTTGGGTGGGTAATCCTGGGATATCCTGGAGTAAAATAGGGTATATTGTTTTTCCAATTTCAGCTTTGGCCTCCATCATTTTCAGGTTTGGACTCCTGCATAACGTTATTTTCCCGGGTGCCGCACAAACGGCTGCACCGATCGGACTCGGTGACCTCGGACAAAGACCTTTTATAAGGACATGGGTTGAATCCCTGCTTGAGAGAATGCCATCCCCCTCCCCGCCATCACGGTCGTCTCTCCAACTCACAATCCCACGACATATGCTTAAAGGACTACCCAAAACCAATTATCTTCTTTTTGATTCGTATATAAACGTCATTAAAAGTAAATAATGACCTCGGCCAAAGTTCAAACAATGTGAGTTTAATCTCTACATGATATAATTCCACATAGCTATTTGGGTGGTGTATACGCTAGCAGATCACTGTCTCCATCGATCTTGCCATGGCCGTAACACCGATCGGCTCAAAAGCCTTTTAACTGTTGACTTGGTAGTTTTTACAATGAAGGAAACACGTATGGGGAGTACAATGTACATATGACATAGCGATTGTGAATGTGACAGCTCTGAGGCGTCTTTCGCTTCGCATTAAATTATTCATTACATTCATTCATTCATTTAATGATCATTACGCTCATTCTTACGCTCATTAAACGTTCATTAAACATTAAAGGGTCATTAAACGATTACAAAAATAAAAACGAAAAACATTGCGAAATTACGTTCACACCGTCACATCAAACACTACCGTGTACACAAACATCGTCACATCGTCACAATCAATACATCGTCACAAACGTTACGTTACGTAATTCAAACCGTGAACACATCGAATATTGGAGAGCCCATTGCCCAAATTTGAAACACGATGGAATAATATTTACCGATATGAACAGTGATGTGGCTTTTATTGAAATTCTACAAATACAGTACTGTTTAGATTTTGATGATTTGTGTGTGATATGATTTAACGGATGTTTATATGAATCGTTTGAAATAAAAAAAAGCCTTCAATTTCTGATAATGTGCCTTTTCATTTGGGCCTCCCAATTGAAGCCCCGCCCATAGGGCGGGTACCATTGCTAGTTTAGATAAAACACCAGCAGAAAGATTCGTCAATTATGTTATTACTGTGCTGGCCACATGGTCCAACACAATTGTGCATTCTGCTCCTTTCAAGAGAGAATACCTTCATTGTCTGTGTATTCCTGGAGCGAGGCCATTATTTGTTGCCAAAATGTCAGACTTAACCTTCATATTTTACAAAGCTTTTTGAGTTGACAAATATATGCAATATTTGTTGTTGAGAAATCTCAAAACCAAAACCAAAATTGCACTTTTCCTCAAGGTAGAATGAAAAACTTGTCTTTATCATGAAGGCTCGTGTTGTTTTGTGTTGGTGGACAGGTAGAATAATTGGTGGAATCAACAGAACGTTGATCGAAGGTATGCTCACCGGCGTGGGAAGTAGAAGCTGACGTTTTGGGTGTTGACCGTCAGTAGAATCAAATGGCGGGTGCCCAAAACGTTCCTCTTTTGCTCCGACGAAAGGTTAATGCACAAAATGTCAGCTCCTCCTTGCTTCCCACGGAAATTAAGATACCTCGGTCAACATTATGTTGATTTCATCCATTTTTTTAATGGTGAAGCTGCTTCAATATATGGCTATGTCCGTGCATCACATGACTCCAACACTGCTTGTTTACAACAGAGTATAAAATAATAGATAATAAAAAATAACTGAGGAAGAAAAAAAAATCCCACCCGTGTCCGAAGGAAGCGGTGCAGTTTGGCAGTACTTGTACAATCCATGCAAGTTACAGGACTTCCAGATGCTGACAACCTTAGAACCCTTTAGAATTCCCCTTTAGAACCCTCTAGAGTTGCACTTGAAAACCCTTTAAAACTCCCCATTATAACCCTTCGAATCTCCCTTTGGAACATCTTAGAATTGCACTTTAAACCCCTTTAGAATTGCCCTTTGTAATTACCATTTGTAATTACCCTTTGGAATTACCCTTTGCAATTACACTTTAGAATCACCCTTTAGAACCCATTAGAATTACCCTTTAGAAATACCCTTTAGAACCTATTAGAATTACCCTTTAGAATTACCCTTTAGAATCACCCTTTAGAAATACCCTTTACAATTGCCCATTAGAATTACCCTATAGAACCCATTAGAATTACCCTTTAGAATTACCCTTTAGAACCCATTAGAATTACTCTTTGCAATTACCCATTACAATTACCTTTACAATTGCCCTTTAGAACCCTTCAGAATTACCCTTTAGAATTATCCATTACAATTACCCTTTATAATTACCCATTCCAATTACCTTTACAATTACCCTTTAGAATTACCCTTTCGAATTACCCTTCAGAATTACCCTTCAGAATTACCTCTTCGGACCCTTGAGAATTACACTTTAAAATCCTTCAGAATTACCCTTCAGAACCCTCTAGAATTACACTTTAAAACCCTTTAGAATTACCCTTTTGAATTTCCATTTAGAAGCGTCTAGAATTGCACTTTAAAACCCTTTAGAATTACGCTTCAAACCCCTCTAGAATTACACTTTAAAACCCTGTAAAATTCAACTTTTAAATCCTTTAGAATTACCCTTTGGAATTACCCTTTGGAATTACCCTTTGGAATTACCCTTTGGAATTACCCTTTGGAATTACCCTTTGGAATTACCGTTTGAATTACACTTTAAAACCCTCTGGAATTACCCTTCAGAATTACCCTTTAAAACCCATTAGAATTACACTTTACAATTACCCATTACAATTACCTTTAGAATTGCACTTTAAAACCCTTTAGAATAACCCTTGAGAATTACCCTTTATAAATATCTTTTACAATTACCCATTAGAATTACCCTTAAAATTATCCTTTGGAACCCTTCAGAATTACCCTTTAGAATTACCTCTTAGGATGCTCAAGAATTACACTTTAAAACACTTCAGAATTACCCTTTAGAACCCCTCAGAATTACACTTTAAAACCCTTTAGAATTTCCCTACAGATCCCTCTAGAATTACACTTCAAAACTCTCCAGAATTACACTTTAAACCCCTCGAGAATTACCCTTGAGAATTACCTTTTAGAATTACACTTTAAAACCCCTTAGAATTACCCTTTGGAATTTCCTTTTAGAATTACCCTTAGGAACCCCTCTAAAATTACACTTTAAAACCCTTTCGAATTACCTTTTAGAATACCCCTTAGAATTACCTTTTAGTATTAGCCTTTACAATTACCTTTCAGGATTACCCTTTAGAACCCTCTAGAATTACACTTGAAAACCCTTTAGAATTACCATTCAGAACCCTCGAGAATAACACTTAAAACCCCTCTAGAATTACACTTTAAACCCCCTTAGAATTACCCTTGAGAATTACCTTTTAGAATTACCCTTTAGAACCTTTTAGAATTACACTTTAAACCCCTCTAGAATTACACCTTAAACCCCTCCAGAATTACACTTTAAACCCCTCTAGAATTACCCTTGAGAATTACCTTTTAGAATTACATTTTAAAACCCTCTCGAATTACACTTTGAAACCCCTTAGAATTACCCTTTAGAATTTCCTTTTAGAATTACCCTTTAGAACCCTCTAGAATTACACTTTAAAACCCCTTAGAATTACCTTTTAGAATTACCTTTGAGAATAACCCTTTAGAACCCTCTATAATTACACTTTAAACCACTCTATAATTGCACCTTAAAACCCCTTAGAATTACCCTTGAGAATTACTTTTTAGAATTACCATTCAGAACCCTCTAGATTCTAGAATTACCCTTTAGAACCCTCTAGATTTACCTCTTTTCTTTTTTTTGTATACAATATCGAGGCTCGTGAAAGAGCTAACATTAATCACACAAAAGGTCAACCCGACACATAAAACACAAAAAATAAGGGGAGCGGAAGACAAGATGGGGAGAGAGGGGGAAGGACACAAACACAACATTTGAGATCAGGGACATCGAGAGATCTGTGGGAGGGAGAGGGCTTTGGGGGGAGGTGGGACAGGTATAAAACACATGATCCTTCAGGTCGCACAAGATCTGCCTGCAACCCCCTTCTGGTTAAACTGCCAAAATCTAGGCTCTCTGCTCACCTTCACTCTTTCATTCCCCTTTTCTCCCACCTCTGGAACAAACTCCCCCACTCCCTTCAATCCCACTCCTCCCTCCAGGTCTTTAAAACAGCTGTTCACCACTATCTATCTTTCCCCATACAAAACCTTGATCTTTTCTACCCCCGCTAATTCACCCCAGATACACTTTTTTTTTTGAAATTCCAACTTCTTTCCTGGAAGTCCTTGCAGTGTTGATATGTTTTATACCTCTCCCACCTCCCCTCAAGCCCTCCCCTCCCACATTTCTCCCGATGTCCCTGCTCTCAAATGTTGTGTTTGTGTCCTTCCCCCTCTCTCCCCATCTTGTCTACCGCTCCCCTTATTTTTTGTGTTTTATGTGTCGGTTTCACTTTTTGTGTGATTAATGTTAGCTCTTTCACGAGCCTCGATCTTGTATACAAAAAAACAAATAACAATAAAAAAAAACACTGCAAGGACTTCCAGGAAAGAAGTTGAAATTTCCCAAAAAAAAAAAGAAGTGTATCTGGGGTGAATTAGCGGGGGTAGAAAAGATCAAGGTTTTGGATGGGGGAAGATAAACGATGGTGGTGAACAGCTGTTTTAAAGACCTGGAGGGAGGGGTGGGGTTGAAGGGAGTGGGGGAGGTTGTTCCAGAGGTGGGAGAAAAGGGGAATGAAAGAGTGAAGGTGAGTAGCGAGCCTAGATTTTGGCAGTTTAACCATAAGAGGGTTGCAGGCAGATCTTGTGCGACCTGAAGGAATATTGGGGGGACAGAGCACAGAGAGAGCTGCGGGAGCAAGGCCGGAGAGGAGTTGGTAGAAGACAGAAAGACCACCAACCTGCCTGCGGTGAGTGAGTGAAAGGCCCTCGGAGTTAACTTCATCGCAGGAGATTCCAATGATTCTGAAAGCTTTGGATTCAACAGCGTGAAGACGGGCTAGGTGTGAGGCAGGAGCACCAGACCAGAGGGGGGAACAGTATTCCATTGAGCTGCGGATGAAAGCCTTGTATGTGGTGAGGAGTTCAGGTGTGCTAAGGAAGGACCGCACGACGGAGGATGCCCAGTCGGCGACTGGCTTTGGAGGCCAGCATGGAAATGTGGTTTTCCCAAGAAATACCACGGCAGATAGTGAGATCCAAAATCTTGAGCGACAGAACTTCTTGGAGAGGATTGTTGAGAAAGTAGATGGGAGGGTTTTCCAGTCGGTCCTTTCGGAGAGAAATTGTAAGAGTGTGAGATTTGTCAGGATTGAAAGACATGTTCCACTTGTTTGACCAGTCTGTGATTTTGTCCAGGTCTGCAGAGAGTGAGGAGGCTGCAGACTGCCGATCTGAGGGATGAGGAATGGAGCGGCAGATAGTGGAGTTATCAGCAAAGAGATAGAGAGGATTTTCCAGAGAGTCGGAGAGATCATTTATGAAGACCAGAAATAGCACAGGGCCCAGAACACAACCTTGGGGAACCCCAGCCAGAACAGGAAGGGTAGATGAGAGAAATCCATTCAGGGCCACACATTGCCTACGACCAGAGAGGAAGTCCGCAAGCCATGAGTGGAGATTTCCATGGATACCATAGGAGGAGAGTTTAGTGGAGCTGGGTGCCAGACCGTAGCGAAGGCACGTGATATGTCAAGTGAGATAGCTCTGATTTCCTGTTTGGGATTGAAGACCTCCATCCATTGTTGAGACAGCAGAAGCAATATGTCCAGCGTACAATGACCTGGTCTGAATCAAAATTGATGATCAGAGATCCAGCCATTGGAGAAGAGGAAGGATTTGATATCCGAAGCAATGATGGATTCCATGACGTTGCTGATAATTGGAAGCAGGCTGATTGGTCTGTAGTTGCAAGGATCTGTTTTTGCACATTTTTTGTGTAAAGCGGTAATGTTTTCTGATTTCCAAGATGCTGGCAGATGACCTTGAGCAAAAGAGAGGGTGAAAAGAACAGAGAGAGGGTGAGATAGAGCGGCAGAGCAGGATTTTAGGACCCGTGGGCTGATGCCGTCTGGTCCAGTTGCAGAATCAGAGTTGAGGTTTGACAAAAACTTCTCCACCTTGTCAGAGAAGGACACAGAGTCCACGAGCAGTTGGGTTCGACTGGGAATGTTGGGAACAGAGAGAGATGGGTTTGGGACACAAGATTTTGAGGCAAACACAGAGTTTAGGCATTCGGCTTTGCCACGTGCGGTGTCAACTGTGTAGCCATTTGAGGTAAGGGAGCGGATGGTGGGGGAACAAACACCAGAAACGGATTTGACCAGACGCCACCAGGATTTGGAGGAAGGAGACAGGTTTGAGAGTTCAATCTTGAGTGTGGAGAGATAGTGCTTCCTGGCACTCCTGAGGGTAGACACACACTTGTTCCGAGCTTGGTGGAAGGACCTGAGATTGCCTTCAGTTGGATTTGCCTTCCAAGAGGCAAAGGCAAGTTGTTTCAGGGCAACTGCCTCATCACAAGATTCAGTGTACCATGGACGGGAGGAAGGGTAAGACAACTGAAGAGGAGATGGGATAAATCTGTGCATGAGAGAGAGCAGTTTGCTTTGGAAGAATTCCCAGGAAGAATTGATTTCAGAGGCAGTAGAGATGGGAGACCAGTCCAGATGCTTGATGGCTGCTTGCAGACCGTGCCAGTCAGCCTGAGTGAAATGCCAGACTCGTCGGCGCTGAGGAGGCTCTCTGAGAATGGCCAGAGAGATGTCCACTTTAACAAGCACATGATCAGAAGAACCGATTGGAGCAGAATAAGAGCAGCAGACATTTGCAGGGAAGTTAGTCATAACCAAGTCCAGAAGAGATGATACTCCATTGACTGAGATTCGGGTCGGGAAATTGACAGATTGTGTCAGTCCCAATGAGTCGCAGAAGTCCTTTGCTGAGGTGCCATGCCTGGTGAGAGATTAACCCACACCCAGCCAGGTTGCATGATGACAGTTGAAGTCGCCACATATGAGGAAGAGAGAGTTTGGATGAGTTGATAGAATTTGGTCCATGTTGTCCGATAGCAAAATGTAAATGGAATCATCACTGTTTGGAGGACGGTACAGAACACATATGAACAAAAGGTGGGAGCGGAGAGGAAGCCGTATCCAGAGGTACTCCTGGGGGTGCTGTGGAGAGAGGGCAGTGCAAGGAGAGTGAGGAAGAGAGTTTTTGATAAAGATAGCCACCCCACCACCAGGACGAGGCTCAGGTCTATCATACCGGAGGAGGGAGTAACCAGGAAGAGATGTTAAGGAATCAGAGACATCTTGAGGGAGGAAAGTTTCTGTTAAGCAGATCAATTCTGGATTGTCAGAAGCAACCTGAATGGAGAGATCAATCAGATTTGAGCGAAGGCCCCGGATGTTTGAGGTCCATACCGTTAATGAGGAGAGAGGGGGAGCATCGGGTGCAGGACAGGGGAGGGGAGGGGTAGGGTCAGATGAAGGATGAGAGGGGGAGGTAGGAAGAGCAGTTGATAGTGTGTCAGAGATTACAGAAGAGTTACAAGAAAGGGAAGGATGAGAAGGACGAAAGGTTTGATGTTGATGGGATGAGGCATAGTGAGGTGTTGTTTGAGGGGGGGCAGAGGAAAGTAGAATGTTGGGGGAGGTTGAAGTATGAGATAGAAGGGAGACGAAGTGGGGAGGAGGCAGCTTTGAGAAGGAGGAGGGAGGAGGGAGAATTTGGGAGGGATGGTTGGGGGGGGAGATTTGAAGGGGAGGGGTTGGGGGGGAGTTTTGAAAGGGAGGGGCAAGGGGGGTGTTTAGGAGGGAAAGGGCAAGGGTGGAGTTTAGGAGGGGAGGGTCAAGGGGGGAGTTTAGGAGGGGAGGGGCAAGGGGGTAGATTTGGAGGGGAGGGGCGATGGGGGAGATTTGTAGTGGAGGGGCAAGGGGGGAGTTTTGGAGGGGAGGGGCAAGGGGGGAGTTTTGGAGGGGAGGGGCAAGGGGGGAGTTTAGGAGGGGAGGGGCAAGGGGGGAGTTTAGGAGGGGAGGGGCAAGGGGGGAGATTTGGAGGGGAGGGGCAAGGGAGGAGTTTATGAGGGGAGGGGCAAGGGGGGAGATTTGGAGGGGAGGGGCGATGGGGGAGATTTGGAGGGGAGGGGCAAGGGGGGAGTTTTGGAGGGGAGGGGCAAGGGGGGAGTTTTGGAGGGGAGGGGCAAGGGGGGAGTTTCGGAGGGGAGGGGCAAGGGGGGAGTTTAGGAGGGGAGGGGCAAGGGGGGAGATTTGGAGGGGAGGGGCAAGGGGGGAGTTTAGAAAGTGGATGATTAATGAAAGATGAACATTTATAACAAATTGGGTTTGTTGTGATTTTCAATTTAGCGATTCGTTTCAGAATGATGGAGGAGGGGTGGAATGAATGAGAATTTACAGCATGTAGTGTGAGAAAGAATTATAAGAGATTGAATATTTTTTTGAAATGGAATGAGTTGAAGAGGAAATTGAAAGGAGCCTTTTAAATAGGAAGAAAAACAGTGTGTTGTTATAAACCACTGAATAAAACACTGAAGGGGAAAGTTTAAACATATTTAAACAGAACCGTGAAGAACAATCTCATATTCACAAAAATACCAACGGGGACAGGGCCTTGATGGACAACCACGAGTCACGTGAACAGGGCAAAAGGTGGAAGGCAAGGGGATAATGGGGGCGGGGCGGAACAGCGCACACACACACTCTGTCTTAAACAAGCAGTGGTTGTGTGATGTGATGCACGGATGATGTTGTAACTAACAAATGATGCACGGATGATCTGGTCTCATTTCGGACTTTATTTTATCGATTTAGTATTGTTTTATGACTTTGATCTTCAACCGTCACTCCAATGTGACTTTTCTAGCCTAATCAATCCTCTTGCAGTAACTAGCATCGAACGGACTGTCTGCATATAAACTCAGATTGCCTCCTAATGATTTAAATGATGTGTTTGCGAAAGTCGTACCCAGTGTTTCAGGGGCAGCATGTGTAAAATTGCTCAGCGTGTTGATTTTCACGAACAAAATAGCAAACAAATCTGTCATCACTATAAACACCATCACAGTGTGACTCCATATAAATTATGAATCTTTAGTGGGAATCCCTTGAGGGCCAAGAACTATTTTGCACTTTTTCTCCACTCTTCATAAATAACTTTGCCAACAAAAGTAATTATCAAATTAAACATAATGTGTTTAAGGAATTAACATTATTTAGCCCCTATCTTGCATTTAGATTCCCCACCCCTTCATTTTCATCTTTCTTTTGATTGCTAAGAAACTCATATGCTTGTACTAGATTCCAATATCCTTTCATGGCCTTAATTTTTTTTGATTTTACCTTCGAGGGACAAACAATCTTTTTACTAAGCTTACATTACATATGGAACAACAAAGAGGTTAGCCTCTGCCACCCACAAGCCCACCAGACATACTAGGCATGTGCCTACCCGTTTCTTCACTGACGGATTTAATCCAAAGACACCATGTTGTACTTAACGAACATATTACATGTCTATCTGTGAATCTCAATGAATATATAAAATGAAGTGAAAATTTGATTTTTTTTTTTATAAGACGTAGTTATTGTTACTGCTGTCGTGTTGGTGGTTTTGTAGTTTAAGTGCTCCTTCCATGTATTGTACACCGCTCCTTTCCTATGCCATCTCCAGGCATTGCAAATCGTCATCGCTGGGCACCGAAGCTAAGGGGGCTCGGCAGTGACGCACGCTGAAAGAGAGTACTCAGTTTTCACTCTGGTTGTTGTACACCGCTCCTTTCCTATGCCATCTCCAGGCATTGCAAATCGTCATTGCCGGGCACCAAAGGGGGCTCGGCAGTGACGCACGCTGAAAGAGAGTACTCAGTTTTCACTCTGGTTTCTTGTTTTCTTTCTTTCTTTCTTGTTTGTTTGTCTGGACGATATCTCAGCCATCCTTTGAGCTAGGAAGCTGAAATTTCGGCACAATAGTGAGCAAGTCCTTTGTCAAAAACGGTATTTTTTTTTTTGATTAATCAATAAATTGAGGAGTTATTTAATTATTAGCGATTAATTAAGTACTTATTTAATTAATCAAATTTCCTTTCTCTTCTGACCATTAACTCAGGCACCTTTTGAGTTAGGAAGCTGATATTTGGACATGCCAATGACCAGGTGATTTGGCTGCAAAGGATATTTTTGATTTATTAATTAATAAATTAATCGATTAATTATTTAATTATTCGATTAATGCCAAAAAAATTTTTTTTTTTAAGTTACAGATTCTGATGAAATAGTGGTAGTTTATGTGTTCTCTGACCAAATTGATTAATAATTTAATTTTTTAATGATTATTATTTATTTATTTTCATTATTAATCATTTATTTATTTTCTTTCTCATTTGGCCAATATCTCAGGCACCTTTTGAGCTGGGAAGCTAATATTTGGACATGAGTGACCAAGTGATGTGGCTATCAAGGATATTTTTGATTTATTGATTAGTCATTTCATCTATTAATTATTTATTGATTAATCGATTAATTATTTATTGAGTAATCAATTAATTATTTAATTTTTCATAAATGACTTATTTAATTAAATTTCTAAAAGATACATCTTCGGATGAAGCACTAGTGGTTTAGTTATGCGATTAGCCAATTGATTATGAAAATATTTTGTGATAATCTTTTATTGATTTTAATTATACAATTAATCAATCAATTAGTGTACACCTCTCCCTCCCAATGCAGCCTCAATGAACTGCACTGCGGTATTGCCGGGCGCCTGAGGCGCCCCGGCAATGCCGCGCTGCAGCATATTTAATTATTTGGCATGGGGCGGTGTACTTTGAATGTATGTGTACTTGTTGTACACCGCTCCTTTCCTATGCCATCTCCAGGCATTGCAAATCGTCATTGCCGGGCACCGAAGGGGGCTCGGCAGTGACGCACGCTGAAAGAGAGTACTCAGTTTTCACTCTGGTTGTTTGTTTGTTTGTTTTCTTGTTTTCTTTCTTTCTTGTTTGTTTGTCCGGACGATGTCTCAGCCATCCTTTGAGCTAGGAAGCTGAAATTTCGGCACAATAGTGAGCAAGTCCTTTGTCAAAAACGGTTTTTTTTTTTTTGATTAATCAATAAATTGAGGAGTTATTTAATTATTAGCGATTAATTCTCGGAGACGGTGGGAGGGATTTTCGAAGCTCCACACGGTCTCCACGTTTTTCGAAGTTAAGTCTGTTCACAATTGTATTTTGTCGAAACTGTATTTATCTTTCGGTGTGTGAAGTTATTGTGTGCAACTTTGGTTGTTTCTCGGTGTTTATCTTTCATAAATTGATCGTCTGTTTGCCGTGTCGCGAGCAAGGCCTTTGCTGCGTCGCGAACGATTTGAAATCGAAGTTAAGTGATTGTTCCCATTTGTATTTTCGTAAAAACTGTATTTATTTATGGTGTTGTACGTATATTATGTCCCGACGAAGATTTTTCGGTGCAAATCTTTCATACCTGTATTGAAAATCGTGTTAATTCGTGTCGTGTCTTGAGGCCTTGTACAGTGTACACTGTACAACCTTGACTTTGTTTTGGCTTTGTTTTTCTCTCAGCGGTCCGTCGTTTGTGATCCAATAACTTTCGTTCTCTGTATTCCCAGTCTTTTCACCCATAGCCTACTTCCTTGTGTAAATCTCAACTCCAAAAAAAAAAAAAAAAAAAATTTCCTTCTCTGTTCTCATTCGTTTATTCATTCTTATTCGTTCGTTCGTTCTTCGACCACGTGTTTCTCCCCCATTTCCCCAGATAGTTTTCACTGTTATTAACCTTCAATGTTTACACTTTCCCCTCAAGTTATGTATTCCGTCATATTTTATAACACCTTTTTCTTCTTCTTCTTTAAAAGGCTGCTTTCGACTTGCTCACCAAATCAATTCATCCCAAAAAAAATATCCATCTCCTATAGTGCCTTTTTTCTACATTCCCTAAACTCTCCTGCACTCCATCCTCCATCCAGCATCCTTAAACGTATTTTTAACTCGAAGGTCACAAGAAACTCATTTTGCAATAAATGTTCGTTTCCCATAAATCGTACACTTTCTAAAATCCAATCTCACCCCTCCCCTCCAAATCTTCCCCATAACCCCTCCCCTCCAAATCTTCCCCATCACCCCTCCCCTCCAAATCTTCCCCATCACCCATCCCTTTCAAATCTCCCCCCTTGCCCCCTCCCTCCTAAACTACCCCCTCACCCCTCCCCGCCAAGACGCCCCCTCGCCCCTCCCCTCCTAGACTCCTGCCTCACCCCTCCCCTCCAAATCTCCCCCATATCCCATCCCTTTCAAATCCCTCCCCTTGTCCCTTTCCTCCCAAACTCCCCCCTCACCCCTCCCCTTCAAATCTCCCCACCCTCATTGCTTCTCAATTTCCCCCCTCTCACTCCCCCTCCTCAAAGCGTCCTCCCCGCTTCTTCCCCCTTCCAACTCTCACCTCCATCTCCCCCAACCTTCTGCCTCGCTCTTCCCCCTCCTCAAATAACACCTAATTGTGCCTCACCCAATCACCATCAAACCTTTTGTCCGCCCCATCCTTCCCTTTCTCCGAGCTATTCTGAAATCTCTGACACACCTTCTACAGCTCTCCCTACCTCTTCCACCTCTTACACATCTTACCCTACCCCTCCTCCCCCCTGTTCTGTATCTGATGCTCCCCCTTCCTCTTCATTAACGGTATGGACCTCAAACATCCGGGGCCTTCGTTCAAACTTAACTGATCTCTCCATACAGGTTGCTTCTGTCAAACCAGACGTGATCTGCTTAACAGAAACTTTCCTCCTTTATGATGTCTATGATTCCTTAGTATCTCTCCCGGGCTACTCCCTCCTCCGGTATGATAGACCTGAGCCTCGTCCTGGAGGCGGGGTTGCTATCTTTATCAAAAACTCTCTTCCTCACTCGCCCTGCACTGCACTCTCTCCACCTCACCCCCAGGAATACCTCTGGCTACGGCTTCCCCTTCACTCCCACCTCTTGTTCATATGTGTGTTGTACCGTCCACCAAACAGTGATGACTCCATCTACATCTCGCTGTCTGATAATATGGACCAACTTCTATCTACTCATCCCAACTCTCTCTTCCTCATATGTGGTGATTTCAACTGTCATCATGCCAGTTGGCTGGGTGTGGGTACCTCTCTCACCAGCCATGGCTCCTCAGCAAAGGACTTCTGCGACTCACTGGGACTGACACAATCTGTCAATTTCCCGATCCGGATCTCAGTCAACGGAACATCTTCTCTTCTGGACTTGGTTATGACTAACTTCCCTGAAAATGTCTGCTGCTCTTCTTCTGCTCCAATCGGATCATCTGATCATGTCCTTGTTAAAGTGGACATCTCTCTGACCATCCTCAGGGAGCCTGCCCAGCGTCGACGAGTCTGGAATTTCACTCAGGCCAACTGGCACGGTCTTCAAGCAGCCATCAATCATCTGGACTGGTCTCCCATCTCTACCACCTCTGACATCAACTCATCCTGGGAATTCTTCCAAAGTAAATTGCTCTCTCTCATGCACAGATTTATCCCATCTCGTCTTCAGTTGTCATACCCTTCCTCCCGTCCATGGTACACGGAATCTTGTGGTGAGGCTGTTGCCCAGAAACAACTTGCCTTTGTCTCCTGGAAAGCAAATCCAACGGAAGGAAATCTCATTTCCTTTCACAAAGCCCGAAACAAGTGTGTGTCCACCCTCAGGAGAGCCAGGAAACAATATCTCTCCGTTCTCAAGACCGAACTCTCTTATCTGTCTCCCTCTTCCAAATCCTGGTGGCGTCTGGTCAAATCCGTTTCTGGTGTTTGTTCCCCCTCCATCCCCTCCCTTACCTCAAACGGCTACACAGCTGACTCCGCACGTGAAAAAGCTGAATGCCTCAACTCTGTGTTTGCCTCTAAATCGTGTGTCCCAAACCCATCCCTCTCTGTACCCACCATACCCAGTCGTACCCTACTGCTCCTGGACTCCGTGTCCTTTCCTCCTGACAAGGTGGAAAAGTTTCTGTCAACCCTCGACTCTGATTCTGCAACTGGACCCGACGGCATCAGCCCACGGGTCCTAAAATCCTGCTCTGCTGCTCTATGTCACCCTCTCTTTGTTCTCTTCACCCTCTCTTTTGCTCAAGGTCAACTGCCATCTGCTTGGAAATCAGCCAACATCACCGCTTTGCACAAAAAAGGTGCAAAAACAGATCCTAGCAACTACAGACCAATCAGCCTTCTCCCAATTATCAGCAAAGTCATGGAATCCATCATTGCTTCGGATATGAAATCTTTCCTCTTCTCCAATGGCTTGATCTCTGATCATCAATTTGGTTTCAGACCAGGTCACTCTACTCTGGACATGCTGCTTCTGCTGTCTCAACAATGGATGGAGGTCCTCAATGCCAAACAGGAAATTAGAGCTGTCTCCCTCGACATATCACGTGCCTTCGACACGGTCTGGCACCCCGCTCTGCTCACCAAACTCTCCTCCTTTGGTATCCATGGAAATCTCCACGCATGGCGGGCGGACTTCCTCTCTAGTCGTCGTCAACGTGTGGCCCTGAATGGGTTTCTCTCATCTCCTCTTCCTGTTCAGGCTGGAGTTCCCCAAGGCAGTGTTCTGGGCCCCGTGCTTTTTCTGGTCTTCATCAATGATCTCTCTGACTCTCTTGAAAATCCTCTCTATCTCTTTGCTGATGACTCCACTCTCTGCCGCTCCATTCCTCTTCCCTCAGATCGGCAGTCTGCAGCCTCCTCACTCTCTGAAGACTTGGACAAAATCACAGACTGGTCAAACAAGTGGAACATGTCTTTCAATCCTGACAAATCTCACACTCTTACTATGTCTCTCCGAAAAGATCGACTGGACAACCCTTCCATCTACTTTCTCAACAATCCTCTCCAAGAAGTTCTGTCGCTCAAGCTTTTGGGTCTCACTATCTGCCATGATCTTTCTTGGGAAAACCACATTTCCAAGCTGGCCTCCAAGGCCAGTCGCCGACTGGGCATCCTCCGTCGTGCGAAGTCCTTCCTCGGCACACCTGAGCTCCTCACCACATACAAGGCTTTCATCCGCAGCTCAATGGAATACTGTTCTCCCCTATGGGCCGGTGCTCCTGCCTCACACCTAGCTCGGCTTCACGCTGTTGAAACCAAAGCTTTCAGAATTATTGGAATCTCCCGCGATGAAGCTATCTCTGAGGGCCTTTCACTCACTCACCGCAGGCAGGTAGGTGGTCTTTCTGTCTTCTACCGACTCCTCTCCGGCCTTGCACCCCCAGCTCTCTCTGTGCTCTGTCCCCCAAATATTCCTACAGGTCGCACAAGATCTGCCAGCAACCCTCTGATGGTTAAACTGCCGAAATCTCGGCTCTCTGCTCACCTTCACTCTTTCATTCCTCTTTTCTCCCGCCTCTGGAACAAACTCCCTCACTCCCTTCAATCCCACTCCTCCCTCCAGGTCTTTAAAACAGCTGTTCACCACCATCTCTTATCTTCCCCCATCCAAAACCTTGATCTTTTCTACCCCCGCTAATTCACCCCAGATCCACCTTGTTTGAAATTCCAACTTCTTTCCTGGAAGTCCTGGCAGTGTCCATATGTTTTATACCTCTCCCACCGCCCCCTTCCCATGCCCCCCCCCCCCAAAGCCCTCGCCCTCTCTCAGATCTCTCGATGTCTCCATGTCTCTCGGTCCCTGCTCTCAAATGTTGTGTTTGTGTCCTTCCTCCCCCTCTCTCCCCATCTTGTCTACCGCTCCCGATGTTATATGTTTTATGTGTCGGTTTGTCTTTCTGTGTGATTAATGTTCGCTCTTTCACGAGCCTCGATCTTGTATACAAAAAAAATAAAAAATAAAAAATATAAAAAATTCAGTACTTATTTAATTAATCAAATTTCCTTTCTCTTCTGACCATTACCTCAGGCACCTTTTGAGTTAGGAAGCTGATATTTGGACATGCCAATGACCAGGTGATTTGGCTGCAAAGGATATTTTTGATTTATTAATGAATCAATTAATCGATTAATTATTTAATTATTCGATTAATGACAAAAAAAATTTTTTTTTTTAAGTTACAGATTCGGATGAAATCGTGGTAGTTTATGTGTTCTCTGACCAAATTGATTAATAATTTAATTTTTTTATTATTACTATTTATTTATTTTCATTATTAATCATTTATTTATTTTCTTTCTCATTTGGCCAATATCTCAGGCACCTTTTGAGCTGGGAAGCTAATATTTGGACATGTGACCAAGTGATGTGGCTATCAAGGATATTTTTGATTTATTGATTAATCATTTCATCTATTAATTATTTATTGATTAATCGATTAATTATTTATTGAGTAATCAATCAATTATTTAATTATTTATTAATGACTTATTTAATTAAATTTCTAAAAGATACATCTTCGGATGAAGCACTAGTGGTTTAGTTATGCGATTAGCCAATTGATTATGAAAATATTTTGTGATAATCTTTTATTGATTTTAATTATACAATGAATCAATCAATTAGTGTACACCTCTCCCTCCCAATGCAGCCTCATTGAGCTGCACTGCGGTATTGCCGGGCGCCGGAGGCGCCCCGGCAATGCTGCGCTGCAGCATATTTAATTATTTGGCATGGGGCGGTGTACTTTGAATGTATTTGTACTTGTTTTATATATTTTTATATTGCTTCGTGAAGTATTACGATGATATAATTCTGTATGCTCCTTCCATATCCTTTTGAGGGGTTCCTGCTGTCGTAGAATAATAAATGCTATTGTTGAAACTGCTGCCTTAAGCTCCCATTTCCGGTTTTTACGGCGTAGCCTACAGGGCAATGCCGTCTGGAGCACCGTTTGTCTGTCCGTATGTCCCCAGAAACGTACACCAATCAGAGCTGAGGATCTGGTCACATGAGGGGGCAGAGTTTATTAACCATTGCAGTGGCATATTTTACTAAAAATATGCGGGTGTCGTAAGTTCGGTAGGAGTTGTCAGAACTCCCTCAATACAATTATGATTTTGAAATGCGATCGACATGGAGCTTGCTCCCAAATACAGAAGTGAACAGATGATGACCGTTTGCTGGTTTGATAACATCTCAATACAATCGTGATTTAACATTATATTTTGGTATATTAACACTACAGTATTAATTTGTGATTTGGAATGATGAACGATGCTGTTTGGAAATGAAAATATAGAGATATTGAGTTTAAAGCAATGACGTTCGGGTTTCCATTTGTGACAGTCGCAGATTCCCCGTTTGCAGTTTCTTCATTAACTGGACATAGCAACATTCAGATCAGTTGCGATTTTGTGCAAGTCCTTCACGAACCTGCTGTCAATGCCTGACGTTCAGAAGGTGGCACACAAAAGTGGATTTTTTTGGTTCATCGTTTGCCATCAGCCGTTTTTTTACCCAAGTCATTCACGAAACGGCTGTCCATGACTGAAGTCAAAAAAAAATTAATACTTACATTATTTACTAGCTGGTAACTACCACCCCCAGGTCATAACTAAAGTATCAAACAAGTCAAGCTACGCCGTTGTTAGACTGTCGGTTTTGTTCTTTAATACAACAACAACAACAACAACAACAACAACAGGCATTTTAAGGCCATTTTCCCTGCTAGAGCGGGGCTTAGCCTTGCGGTCCCCATGACAATCTTCTCCATTTTGCCCTATTTTCTGCATCTCCCCTTGTTAACCCCCTTGCCCGTATTTCTTCTTCCACCATCTTTAGCCAAGTCTTTCTCGGTTTTCCCCGTCCTCTACTTCCTTCTCCATTCATTTCCATCACTCTTCTCAACCAGTCACTTTCATCCTTCCTCAACACATGACCAAACCATCTCAACCTGTTTCTCTTCACAGCATCCATCACAGGCTCTATTCCCATCATCTTTCACAATTCATCATTTTTCTTCCTCTCTCTCAACGATACTCCACACATCCACCGAACCATTCGCATTTCCACCCTTTCCAGCCTTCGTTGCTGCTCTACATTCATTACCCATGTCTCGCTCCCATAAATCATAACACTTCTCACACATACAGCATACACCTTTCACTTCAGCTTCAATGACACTCCCCTCCTCATCAGCACGCCACACGCTCATTCTCGGTTGGTACTTCATTTGCCGAGCTCTCTTCACACCTTTCAACCTTATGTCGCAGACAACCAAGTGGTGCTGGGAAACAGTCTCCTCCCCCGGGATCACCTTTGTGTCCCGAAGGTGCCCCCTATCTCGCCTACGCATCATCAGGTAGTCAACGGTTGTCGTCGACCCACCTAACGTGTATGGAACAAGCTTATTATCCTCTTTCTGGAACTGAGTATTACAAATCAACAAATCAGCTCCATCAGCAAACTCCAAAATCCTTTCACCTTCTCTATTTCTCACACCATATCTGTAACCCCCATGAACTCCCTCAAAACCGTCCATACTCCTTCCCACATGTCCAATTAGGTCTCCTCCTACCACAACAACTTCCTCATCTTTCACGTTTTCCATCAGCTTCTCTTTTGCACACCAGAACTTGTCCTTCTCTTCATCGCTCCGACCAACCTGCGGAGCCTATTCTGAGATGACGTTCACCAAGAGCTTTCCAATCATCATTTTCACCATCATCAACCTTTCACTCACTCTGGTCACACTCACCACACTGTCTACAAACGCCTCAGAAAACAGGACACAAACACAATGCATGCCTTTTGGGCACCCTTGCCACACAAACTTGTATTTCTGTCCCTGCCTACCCTTCACCATTCTCACACCACTTCCCTTCCATCTCGTCTCCTGCACACAACATATGTCCACTCTTCTTCTGACCAATACTTCCACCACTTCTCCTGATCTCCCTGTCATTGTCCCTACATTCCATGTCCCAAACCTCAGAAACCGATCTCCACGTCGGGCATCAGACGTTTCGTCGTCATAAATGGAGTGATTCCCACCCTTGCTTCGATCGGGTTCCCCACCTTGAGTTTTGATGAGAGTGAGTGAAGACCCCTACGGGGTATTCGGGCTGTACCCTGCCCATATGTAGTTGTAATTGTCATGGTTCCCTTTTTGAGGCAATGTTTTTATGGCCGGATGCCCTTCTTGACATCCACCCTTTTTAGTCGCCTCTTACGACACGCAGCGATATGGTGTACCTATTCTAAGCCGGGGTACACACCGGGGTTTGTTCTTTAATACAGAAGAAAGTTTTTAAATCGTGCACCTTTGTGATTATATGGACACAAATTTTTTGTCCAACTAAATCGATTATTACCTTTCCAACGGGACAATTCTTATTATTCTACAACAGCATGAACCACTACATTAAAGCTCGAGATCCTGCTTCTTCTTCTTAAATATAAACGGATATGGATTTTTTTTTTCCCAAGAGAATGTATTATCCTTCCAACCCAGTAAATCTATCAATAGTTTTCCAGTATTATCAATTGTTTCATTATATTACAGCAGGAGCCTTTTTGAATGAAGCACGATACACGGTCGGATGGACGCTTCTGCTTTTAGTAATACACTTCTTCCATTTCTCCCATTAGTCGCATTATCCCTTCATTTTTTGCCCATTATTCCAACCCCTCCTCTTCTTCTCTCTTGACTTCCTTCACTCAATGTTCTTCTTTTACTTTCTTTATGCATTCCTAACATCACAACAACAACAACATGCATTTTAAGGCCATTTTCCCTGCTAGAGCGGGGGTTAGCCTTGCGGTCCCCATGACAATCTTCTCCATTTTGCCCTATTTTCTGCATCTCTCCTTGTTAACCCCCTTGCCCGCATTTCTTCTTCCACCATCTTTAGCCAAGACTTTCTCGGTCTTCCCCGTCCTCTACTTCCTTCCACATTAATTTCCATCACTCTTCTCAACCAGTCACTTTCATCCTTCCTCAACACATGACCAAACCATCTCAACCTGTTTCTCTTCACAGCATAAATCACAGTCAATATTCCCATCATCTTTCGCAATTCATCATTTGTCTTCCTCTCTCTCAACGATACTCCGCACATCCATCGAACCATTTGCATTTCCACCCTTTCCAGCCTTCGTTGCTGCTCTACGTTCATTACCCATGTCTCGCTCCCATAAATCATAACACTTCCCACACATGCAGCATACACCTTTCCCTTCAGCTTCAGCGACACTCCCCTCCTCATCAGCACGCCACTCAGTTCCCGAAACTTCCTCCATGCACATCTCACTCGAGCAACCGTTGCCGAGTCTGATCCACCTTCTCCATTCAGCATGTCTCCGAGGTAGCAAAATGTTTTCACACCTTCCAGCTTCACGCCGTCTCCAAGATCCAACTCAACATTTCCTCCATCTGCAGCTCCCTCTGTGCACACCTTACATTTGAATGTAGCTGCCACACTGGTTAATGACCCTCTCAGACCACTACATTTTTGATGAACCCACTCAGCGTACATTGTACATTGAATGGAGTTCACTCTGACACCCTTCCTGCACACAGCACACGGCCACTTCCCAGTTCTTTCCACCTCACCACATGCTTTACCACTTGCCATCACCTTCGTCTTTCCGATATTCACCTTCAGACCTTTTGTCTCCATACATTCCTTCCACTTGTTCATCTTTTCCTTCAGTCCATCCATACTTTCCGCAATCAACACCAGATCATCTGCATACAACAACTCCCACGGTAAACCCTCCTTTACGTTCTGAGCCAGCACCTCCATCACAGCTACAAATAGTAGTGGACTTAGTACGGACCCCTGAATGACTCCCACCTTCACCTGAAACTAACCACTGTTCCCGTCCTTCGTCCTTACAGCTGTGCGCGCTCTTTTGTCCACTGCCATCACTACTCTGATCAACCATTCCTCCACTCTTAACTTCCTCAATGCCCATGTCAATACTTTGCGTGGAACCCTATCGAATGCTTTCTCCAGATCAACAAACCCAAAAAACAACTTCTTCCTCTTCTCCATGTACTTCTCCTACAACTGCCTCACAATGAAAAGCGCGTCTGTCGTTGCTCTTCCTGGCATAAATCCAAACTGCATTTCGTCGATTTTCACTTTCTTCCTTATCCTCCTCTTCAACACCCTTTCCAATACCTTCATGCCATGCTCCAATAACTTTCTCGCTCGGTACGAGCCACACTCCAGAGGGTCACCTTTCCCCTTGTATAGAGGGACGAGGGTACTCAGTTCCCAATCCACTGGAATGCGGCCTTCTTTCACCACCATGGTTCTCTTTTTGAGGCAATGTTTTTATGGCCGGATGCCCTTCCTGACGCAAACCCTCTTAGTTGTCTCTTACGACACGCAGGGATACGGTGTACCTATTCTGACCAGGGTACACACTGGGAAACGTTTAAAACATGGAAATTCTGGGGGGGGGGGGGGGGGTCAGCATCACAGCTGCGGTTTAAACATATTCCAACAATATCCAAACAGAACCATGAAAACCATGAAAAACAATCTGGGAAAAGTCTCCAAGCGAGAACGTGGATTTGAGAAAGAAGAAGCAGAGGCGGAAGAAAAACGAGATACAGGGGGCGGGGCACAAGTCGAGACGAGGAGGAGAGCGAACAAGCACGTGTCCGGGAGAGAAAGAATCAATATAGAATTATTTGTCTATCCGTTTGTCCTGTTTTTAAAAACGCCGGACAAAGGGTAAGATGCCCGCGAGAGGCAGGGGGGAGAAAAGAAAATCAAAGAAACAAGCAAATACTATGAAGGAAAGAACTTACACTCACAAAACACCGACGGGGGAAAGGGAGCCCGGAAAGACTAGGCCGCGCACGACGTGCGAATAAAAAACGACCAATCACACACAATTCCGCAACAACCACAAAACCAAAACTAAACAGAAACACACAACAAAACAACCAGCGGAAACCCGACAAAGACACGAATGGGAAAACACTCAAACTTCGATGCAGTGGAGAGATCGAAGCCTGTAAAGCTGTAAAGATATGATGGGGCACAATAAACCTGGAAAGGTGTTTCAAGAAACAAGGTTGTCAAATCAACTTCACACTTCCAATAAATTTGGAATTTGGCGAAGAAGTATATCAGGCAAAAGGGTTGCTTCAATTGTTACAGGTAATGTGGGATATTTTGCGTTGGCCACTAATGAATGCAAGTATACAGTACAGTCAGATTATTGTCACTTCCAAAGGACAATGTTCTCACCAATGGAGCGTAGCCATTGGTGGAGGCAAGGTCAATGTAATTTGATGTATTATACGCCAGTTTCTTTTATAAATGATGATGTAATGTGCATATCTACAAAGCCGTGTAAACTATGCTGAGTAGGTCCTGTGATACATGTCCGTAACAACTGATTCACACCAGCGTGCTTTAAAGGTATTGAGACAAACTCATCTAATTCAACTCCACTGCTGCTATGCATCACCGGCACCTCTGCAAGTACCACCAAAAGCGACGTCAGTTGTCATCGTTTGGAAGCTCATGGGATACAATAGTTAAGCTGGAGTTAAGAAGAGCTGTGTGATTTTGCAATAAATTTGTGATTTCCAGCTTTCTTTCTTTGTAATTTGATAAAGTATAATTGCCTCTAGATATAATTCACCAAGTTTCACTGGGATATTCAACCAAGTATTTGATAGTATTATTCGCTATACTAGTCCATAATAGAGTGTTCCATCTAATGCCATTGTTCTAATGGATGAGATGGAATTTGAAGCATATTATCATCATGACCGTCTCATCATTCCTTGAAAACATTCGCCCACACTCAGGGGTGTACTCGGTTGGGGGAGCGTTTCCAAGGCCTCGTTTGCCACCTGCCCACACTCAACACTTGTCAGTGCTTTAGCAATGCACCAGGAAAATGTAGCACTTTGTAGCTCAACATTTTGCAGCTGAAACTTTTTTTCCAAGATATAATTAGTGTTAAAAATGGCGTGTTAATTTTCTAATCTGGCTACATGCGTTTGGGAATTTTTCATCTATTTGTCGCAAGGAAATGCCAGAATTTTTTTTAATGCCCAGAATTCGATGAGGCAACAAGCCTGATGTTTCTTGGAAGGAAGTTCGCCCTGAATGTAATAATATACATGGTAAATAATTTGAGGAATTACTTTTACCTCCGCGACCAAAGGTGGACGGAGGTAATGTTTTCACTCTTTGTCTGTTTGTCTATCTGTTTGTGAGCAGGATATATATATTGTATACGAAGTCGAGGCTCATGTAAGTGCTAACACATAGAACATATTATAATAATAGGAGTGGGAGACAAGAGAGGGAGAGAGAGAGAGAGAGGGAAGCAAGATGTAAGAGAGGGAAGGAAGCAAGATAGAGAGGGAAGCATAAACAAGATGGACACTACAAGGGCTTTCAGGAAAGAAAACAGAATTTGAAGTAGGTAGATTTAGGGTGTATTAACCTAGGTAGAAAAGATCAAGGTTTTGGATGGTGGGAGAGAAGAACTGGTGGTGAACAGCTGTTTTAAAGACCTGGAGGGAGGTCTATTTATCACTGGGTCTACTTACTCACAGAAACGCCAACATTAATGGTGTCCGATCGGTCTTTTACGGCTTTTCGGCCTTTCACTAATAGATTTTCATTGAAATTCAATATGCCATCGCCTGCACGTACTCCTCAGTGCCACCACAACTTTGTCACATCGTTTATAGTCATGATTCAGCAAACGAATACAACAACAACATGCATTTTAAAAGGCCATTATCCCTGCTAGAGCGGGGGTTAGCCTTGCGGTCCCCATGACAATCTTCTCCATTTTGCCCTATTTTCTGCATCTCTCCTTGTTAACCCCCTTGCCCGCATTTCTTCTTCCACCATCTTTAGCCAAGTCTTTCTCAGTCTTCCCCGTCTTCTACTTCCTTCTACATTCATTTCCATCACTCTTCTCAACCAGTCACTTTCATCCTTCCTCAACACATGACCAAACCATCTCAACCTGTTCCTCTTCACAGCATCAATCACAGGCTCTATTCCCATCATCTTTCGCAATTCATCAATTGTCTTCCTCTCTCTCAACGATACTCCGCACATCCGTCAAACCATTCGCATTTCCACCCTTTCCAACCTTCGTTGCTGCTCTACGTTCATTACCCATGTCTCGCTCCCATAAATCATAACACTTCTCAGACATGCAGCATACACCTTTCCCTTCAGCTTCAACGACACTCCCCTCATCATCAGCACGCCACTCAATTCCCGAAACTTCTTCCATGCCATCTCACTCGAGCAACCGTTGCCGAGTCTGATCCACCTTCTCCATTCAGCATGTCTCCGAGGTAGCAAAATGTTTTCACACCTTCCAGCTTCACGCCGTCTCCAAGATCCAACTCAACATTTCCTCCATCTGCAGCTCCCTCTGTGCACACCTTACATTTGAATGTAGCTGCCACACTGGTTAATGACCCTCTCAGACCACTACATTTTTGATGAACCCACTCAGCGCACATTGTACACTGAATGGAGTTCACTCCGACACCCTTCCTACACACAGCACAGGGCCACTTCCCAGTTCTTTCCACCTCACCACATGCTTTACCACTTGCCATCACCTTCGTCTTTCCGATATTCACCTTCAGACCTTTTGTCTCCATACATTCCTTCCACGTGTTCATCTTTTCCTTCAGTCCATCCATACTTTCCGCAATCAACACCAGATCATCTGCATACAACAACTCCCACGGTAAACCCTCCTTTACGTTCTGAGCCAGCACCTCCATCACAGCTACAAATAGTAGTGGACTTAGTACCGACCCCTGATGCACTCCCACCTTCACCTCAAACTCACCACTGTTCCCGTCCTTCGTCCTTACAGCTGTGCGCGCTCTTTTGTACATTGCCATCACTACTCTGATCAACCATTCCTCCACTCCTAACTTCCTCAATGCCCATGTCAATACTTTGCGTGGAACCCGATCAAATGCTTTCTCCAGATCAACAAACCCAAGAAACAACTTCTTCCTCTTCTCCATGTACTTCTCCTGCAACTGCCTCACAATGAAAAGCACGTCTGTCGTTCCTCTTCCTGGCATGAATCCAAACTGCATTTCGTCGATCTTCACTTTCTTCCTTATCCTCCTCTCCAACACCCTTTCCAATACCTTCATTCCATGCTCCAATAACTTTATCGCTCGGTACGAGCCACACTCCAGAGGGTCACCTTTCCCCTTGTATAGAGGGACGAGGGTACTCAGTTCCCAATCCACTGGAATGCGGCCTTCTTTCACCACCAGATTACAGATCTCTGTCATTCTCTTCACACCCCAACTTCCTGCTGCCTTCAACATATCTCCCGCAACTCCCGTCGGCCCTCCCGCTTTTCTACCCTTCATTGCTTTTATCGCTTCCTCAACTTCCTTCTCAGTTATCTTCTCTGCCGGTCCTAAAACTGGGTTACTCTCTATGTTGCCATCCCATTCATTCTCTGTATTCAACAGCATTTCCATATATCTTTTCCATCTTCCTTTAATTCCATTTGGGTCGACAACGATTTGTCCCACTTCATCCTTCAAGCAACTCACCCCCGTCACATCACACCTCTCTTTCGCTATCTGCTTTGCAATCCTGAATACTGCTTTCTGACCCTCTTCCGAATCCAAGCGTTCTCCGAACATTTTCCTACATGCCTCCTGCGCCTTTGCTACCTCTTTCTTTGCAGCCTTCCTGGCTGCCTTATAACTTTCATGCTCTGCTGTTTCTGCTCCCGTACCCTTCGCCTTCTGCCACTCCTTGAACTTCTTCCTCTTCTCGTCAATCTTCTTTCCAACTTCATCATCCCACCACCATGTTTCCGAGTGCCTCGGTGGTCCTTTTGTCCATCCACATACCTCACCAACGGCTCCCAACAGACGAGCTTTCATTGACATCCAACTACTTTCAAGCTCAACCACATCATCCTCGACCCTACTGAGCCTCTCTTTTAATGCCTCCCTTACTGTCACCTCTTTCAACCTCCACACCTTCATTCTCGGTTGGTACTTCACCCGCCGAGCTCTCCTCGCACCTTTCACCCTTACGTCGCAGACAACCAAGTGGTGCTGTGAAACAGCCTCCTCCCCCGGGATCACCTTTGTGTCCCGGAGGTGCCCCCTATCTCGCCTACGCACCATCAGGTAGTCAACGGTTGTCGTCGGCCCACCTGACGTGAATGTAACAAGCTTATTATCCTCTTTCTGGAACTGAGTATTACAAATCAACAAATAAGCTCCATCAGCAAACTCCAAAATCCTTTCACCTTCTCCATTTCTCACACCATATCCGTAACCCCCATGAACTCTGTCTAAACCATCCATACTCCTTCCCACATGTCCATTTAGGTCGCCTCCTACCACAACAACTTCCTCATCTTTCACGTTTTCCATCAGCTTCTCTATCGCACACCAGAACTTGTCCTTCTCTTCATCGCTTCGACCAACCTGCGGAGCATATCCCGAGATGACGTTCACCAAGAGCTTTCCAATCATCATTTTCACCATCATCAACCTATCACTCACTCTAGTCACACTCACCACACTGTCTACAAACTCCTCAGAAAACAGGACACCAACACCATTCACGCCCTCCAGGCACCCTTGCCACACAAACTTGTATTTCTGTCCCTGCCTACCCTTCACCATTCTCACACCACTTCCCTTCCATCTTGTCTCTTGCACACAACATATGTCCACTCTTCTTCTGACCAATACTTCCACCATTTCTCCTGATCTCCCTGTCATTGTCCCTACATTCCATGTCCCAAACCTCAGAAACCGATGAAACCGATTCAGCAAACGAATGTTACTGCATTACCATAGGCAAAGTAGAAATTATAACCTTATCAATTATTGGCTTACTGAGACTTCAACACCTGTAAAATTTAGCCAACAACAATATTCTGGACAACGAAGTTTAATCTAGATGTTTTATTCTTGAAAATTGAGAGAACGAGGAGGTTGATGAAACTTCATCTATTTTTCAAGGAATTCCCTTCCTACATGTTTGCACTTGTCCGATTGATGTAGCATCTGACACCTTGATTGCATCTGCTTATAAAATATCCCTGGGATGGGTAGGCAGATATTTTCAGGACATGTGCTTTCTTCACCATTCATAAACTTGATTTTCCCCAGACTTTATTAAGTCAAAGACAATAAAGCTCAAGGTTACTCTTTGGGGGTATTGTGATGCCAACCTTGCTGATGAAGTATTTTGGTTAAAAAATATTTCAACTGGTTTGTGTGGTGTGGGGTGCAATCGTGTCTGTGTGCATGCAGAAGCCAGCCACGGAGAGTTCAAAGTTCCAGCTGCATCTTACTCTCTATGACCTCGCTTTCCGGCGCTTCTTTGGTCGAACCTGGCAGGGGCAGCCGCAGCCCTTTAAATCGCGGATGGTGGGCACACCACGTCGAGTCATTTGGGATGAGGTGAGAAGCCAAGTCACTTGGTTCCAGGTGTAAATATTTGGTCGCTTCCATGGCTTGAGGTGTGCACCTGTTAATGCTCGTATGCAGTCGTCTTGTCAAATAACTGATAGTTTAAGCCAATTGAATGTCTACATAGAGGATTTTACCCAGCTATTTGTTGACATCAACATTCTCAATAAATCTCTCAAAAACCAGTTGGCTATTGTGTGCCTACTCCTTTTCCTTTTCATGTTTTTCAAAAGTCTTTGGAACGAATCGGCTCTTCAATTCTCTCCTCAATTCTCTCCTTCTTTTTTCTCACATTACCTCCTGCTCATTTCTCTCCCTTTTCCCGACTCACATTATCTCACTGTCATTTATGTAGAACTCCCACGTTTCTGACATCACCTCACCTTCACTTCTTGTCCCTCTAATCAGATCACATCCATCTCATTCCAATCCTCCCTTTTGTTACATCACCTCTCTCTCATGTGCCATATACATGTGCAGTCCAATGCTTCGTAGGACGAGCTAAGTGAGGCAGCTGATCACTCTGTGCATTCATACCAAGGCATGTATAAGGTTTTTTAAAGTTCTGGTTTTTTGCAGAGGCAGGAGTTAGTACCTCCACCACCAAAGGTGGGTGGTTCGTGTGCAGCCACCCGACTGCTGGTTGCATCATTTTCAGTGGGCACGTCTGCCGCTGATGCAGTGCCTCTCTATAACAAGTTATCTGGTACTCATTTTGCCGACCTCGGAAGGATGACAGGCTGAGTCAACCCCACCTGGCGTTAACCGGAATTCGAACTCAGGACCTTAGGACCCCAAGCCCGCCACCCTAACCATTAGGCCAACACCAGGTATACCACCAAAGGTGGAGGGAGGTTATGTTTTCACCCTTCTCTGTTTGTTACTTGCAAAATCGAAGTATATTGATCAGTCGACTTTGTTATTCTGCCTGTCTGTTTGTTTATCACTCGCTTACAGGTCACAATTATAAACCGATCGTCATGAAACTTTACCAAGTTGCAGAGGTAGTCACAACTGAGAAGCCTATTGATTTTGAGGTCAAAGGTCAACGTAAGGTCGATTTTCTAAAATCGTCATTTTTCATCCGACTGACTTGAAAGTTGAATAGCATTTGCATATTGAGTTGCTGAATTGGGAAACCATATATTTTGAGGTCAAGAGGTCAATGGTCAAATCAATGTCAATCTTCTAAAATCATCAATTTTCATCTGAAAAATTGTCACTTCTCATCTTATTAACTTGTTCATTAAACAGCAATTGCAAAGTGTGCATCAATGAATTGGGAAGGCAACTATTTTTGAGGTCAAAAGGTCAACTCAAGGTCAAACTTCTAAAATCCTGAATTTTCATCTGAAAAATATAGTTAATTTTCATTCCATTGACTTGACCTTGGGTTGACCTCATTGAATTAGGAAACCAACTATTTTTGAAGTGAAAATGTCAAAGATCAGCTCAAAGTCAAACTTCTAAAATCATCAATTTTCATCTAGAAAATTGTCGATTTCCATCCGAATAACCTGAAGATTTAAGAAAATTGCATAGTGCATCACTGAATTGGGAAACCAACTATTTTCGAGGTCAAAAGGTCAAAGTTCAACCCAAGGTCAATCTTCTAATATCAATTTTCATCTGAAAAATAATCAATTTCAATTGATTGACCCGAGCTTGGATTATGATCGTCAATTTTAATGTTAAAGAAATGGACAATTTCATGTATCCATGGAAACTTTTTATGGGGGTGGGTTTTGCAAGTGTCATGCTCTGCATGACATCATTCTTGTATGCTTGTCTGTCTGTGAACAGGATATCTCATAAAGTTATGGACAGATTCGGCCAAAACTTAGTGGACAGGTTGGGGGTCTGACAAGGATGAATCATTTATATTTTGTTGAAGATTCAAATGCAGATCCGGAAGCGAGATATTTTAAAATTTTCAAGTGATTCTTCACCATTGAGTGATAGGGCCATAAACGATATGTGGCACAATATTTCAAGAAGTTGTGGACGACTTTTGACAAAACTAGGTGGATGAGTTGATTAGGCGACAAGAACAAGCAGATTTGATTTTGGGTCAGGTCCGGAACCAGATCCGTGTGATACAAAACGTAAACTGGTCAATCTGGTGGGGGTATGCTCTCTACCAAGTGCTGTTCTAGTTATGTCTGTTATAACATCAATACTCCTGTGTAACGATGTAGGATCCTCTGACTGGTGTGACATGGTCAGCACATTCACTGATGCACAGTGGCTTAAAAATTCTGCATGTCAAGAGATTATTACCTTCGCAAAAGCGGAAGGTTATGTTTTGATCGCTGTGTATTTATTTGTATGTCTGTGTGTGTGTGTGTATGTTATTCGCATAACTCAAAAAGTATTCAACCGAATTGCATGAAATTTGGTGGGATGATTGGTTATTATACGGGACACATTTGATTAGATTTTGGGAGCAATCGGGTCAAAGGTCAAGGTCAAGGTCACGAAAAGGTCAAAATCGTATTTTTACCAAGTACAGAACAGTAGCTGCGGCGAAGGTATGCGCTCTACCGAGTGCCCGTTCTAGTTACACTTTGTATAACCTGACACCACGCCTGGCAAGACGAGACACAATAATTTGTCTGTGCATTCTTGTGAAAAAAAGAGTTATGATTGCTATTTGGAAACTGGGAACGAATGCAGACAACCAAAGTGTGGGATACTCGTTTGGTGTTAGCCCCTCAGCCATTTGCATTTGTGTGCAAAATGTATGCGCATTGCTGAATGTAAAATACTCATAATAAAGCACATTCCCATTCCATCCTTTGCTGGAAATGCTTTGAGAAGAGGTGGGAAGTATGTTGGTGCTATAGATTAGGGTGGTCCAAAAATTTGAAGATTGGATTTTCATTTCTCCACAAGCCTGCCCCTATTCCTATTGAAGAAAGTAGTTTGTGGTGAAAATTTGAGCTGGATTGGACAATATTTAGAGGTTGCTTAAAATGTTGACAAATTTGAATGAATAATAAGATACAGAATTTTTAGCATCATATATCATTTCATACATGAAGTAGTGACATGGGCATTGAGGAAGTTAGGAGTGGAGGAATGGTTGATCAGAGTAGTGATGGCAATGTACAAAAGAGCGCGCACAGCTGTAAGGACGAAGGACGGGAACTGTGGTGAGTTTGAGGTGAAGGTGGGAGTGCATCAGGGGTTGGTACTAAGTCCACTACTATTTGTAGCTGTGATGGAGGTGCTGGCTCGGAACGTAAAGGAGGGTTTACCATGGGAGTTGTTGTACGCAGATGATCTGGTGTTGATTGCAGAAAGTATGGATGGACTGAAGGAGAAGATGAACAAGTGGAAGGAATGTATGGAGACAAAAGGTCTGAAGGTGAATATCGGAAAAACGAAGGTGATGGCAAGTGGTAAAGCATGTGGTGAGGTGGAAAGAACTGGGAAGTGGCCATGTGCTGTGTGCATGCAGGAAGGGTGTTGGAGTGAATTCCATTCAATGTACAATGTGCGCTGAGTGGGTTCATCAAAAATGTAGTGGTTTGAGAGGGTCATTAACCAGTGTGGCAGCTACATTCAAGTGTAAGGTGTGCACAGAGGGAGCTGCAGATGGAGGAAATGTTGAGTTTGATCTTGGAGACAGCGTGTAGCTGGAAGGTGTGAAAACATTTTGTTACCAAGGAGACATGCTGAATGGAGAAGGTGGATCAGACTCGGCAACGGTTGCTGGAGTGAGATGTGCATGGAAGAAGTTTCGGAAACTGAGTGGCGTGCTGACGAGGAGGGGAGTGTTGTTGAAGCTGAAGGGATAGGTGTATGCTGCATGTGTGAGAAGTGTTATGATTTATGGGAGCGAGGCATGGGTAATGAACGTAGAGCAGCAACGAAGGCTGGAAAGGGTGGAAATGCGAATGTTTCGGTGGATGTGTGGAGTATCGTTGAGAGAGAGGAAGACAAATGATGAATTGCGAAAGATGATGGGAATAGAGCCTGTGATTGATGCTGTGAAAAGAAACAGTTTGAGATGGTTTGGTCATGTTTTTTTTTTTTTTTTTTTTTTTTTTGTATACTGAATCGAGGCCCGTGAAAGAGCTAACATTTATTTCACAAACAAATCAACCAGACAAACAAAACACACAAAAAGAGGGAGCGGAAGACAAGATGGGGAGAGAAGGGGAAGCACACAACCACAACATTTGAGAGCAGGGAGAAGTGTGGGAGGGAGAGGGCTTGGGGGCAGGAGGCGTGGGAGGGGGAGGGCGGGGGGGGAGAGGTATAAAACACAAGGGGACCGAAATTAGCGGGGGTAGAAAAGATCAAGGTTTTGGATGGGGGAGGATAAGAGATGGTGGTGAACAGCTGTTTTAAAGACCTGGAGGGTGCAGTGGGATTGAAGAGAGTGAGGGAGTTTGTTCCAGAGGCGGGCGAAAAGAGGAATGAAGGAGTGAAGGTGAGCAGAAAGTCTTGATTTTGGCAGTTTAACCATAAGAAGGTTGCAGGCAGATCTTGTGCGACCTGTAGGAATATTTGGGGAACAGAGCCCAGAGAGGGCTGGGGGGGCAAGGCCAGAGAGGAATCGGTAGAAGACGGAAAGACCACCAACCTGCCTGCGGTGAGTGAGTGAAAGGCCCTTGGAGTTAGCTTCATCGCGGGAGATTCCAATGATTCTGAATGCTTTGGTTTCAACAGCGTGAAGACGGGCTAGGTGTGAGGCAGGAGCACCAGACCAGAGGGGAGAGCAGTATTCCATAGAGCTGCGGATGAAAGCCTTGTATGTGGTGAGGAGCTCAGGTGTGCCAAGGAAGGACTTCGCACGACGGAGGATGCCCAGTCGGCGACTGGCTTTGGAGGCCAGATTTGAAATGTGGTTTTCCCAGGAAAGATCATGGCAAATAGTGAGACCCAAAAGCTTGAGTGACAGAACTTCTTGGAGAGGATTATTCAGAAAGTGGATGGGAGGGTTTTCCAGTCGGTCTTTTCGGAGAGACATCGTAAGAGTGTGAGATTTATCAGGATTGAAAGACATGTTCCATTTGTTTGCCCAGTCTGTGATTTTGTCCAGGTCTGCAGAGAGTGAGGAGGCTGCAGACTGCCGATCTGAGGGATGAGGAATGGAGCGACAGAGAGTAGAGTCGTCAGCAAAGAGATAGAGAGGATTTTCAAGAGAGTCAGAGAGATCATTGATGAAGACCAGAAAAAGCACAGGGCCCAGAACACTACCTTGGGGAACTCCAGCCTGAACAGGAAGAGGAGATGAGAGAAACCCATTCAGGGCCACACGTTGACTACGACCAGAGAGGAAGTCCGCCAGCCATGCGTGGAGATTTCCATGGATACCAAAGGAGGAGAGTTTGGTGAGCAGAGCAGGGTGCCAGACCGTATCGAAGGCACATGAAATGTCAAGGGAGACAGCTCTAATTTCCTGTTTGGTGTTGAGGACCTCCATCCATTGTTGAGAAAGCAGAAGCAGCATGTCCAGAGTAGAGTGACCAGGTCTGAAACCAAATTGATGATCAGAGATCAAGCCATTGGAGAAGAGGAAAGATTTCATATCTGAAGCAATGATGGATTCCATGACTTTGCTGATAATTGGGAGAAGGCTGATTGGTCTGTAGTTGCTGGGATCTGTTTTTGCACCTTTTTTGTGCAAAGCGGTGATGTTGGCTGATTTCCAAGCAGATGGCAGATGACCTTGAGCAAAAGAGAGGGTGAAGAGAACAGAAAGAGGGAGTGAAAGAGCAGAAGAACATGATTTTAGGACCCGTGGGCTGATGCCGTCAGGACCAGTTGCAGAATCAGAGTCGAGGGTTGACAGAAACTTTTCCACCTTGTCAGGAGGAAAGGACACAGAATCCAGGAGCAGCTGGGTACGACTGGGTACGGTGGGTACAGAGAGGGATGGGTTTGGGACACAAGATTTAGAGGCAAACACAGAGTTGAGGCATTCAGCTTTTTCACGTGCGGAGTCAGCCGTTAAGCCATTTGAGGTGAGGGAGGGGATGGAGGGGGAACAAACGCCAGAAACAGATTTGACCAGACGCCACCAGGATTTGGAAGAGGGAGACAGATAAGAGAGTTCGGTCTTCAGAACGGAGAGATATTGTTTCCTGGCTCTCCTGAGGGTGGACACACACTTGTTTCGGGCTTTGTGAAAGGAAATGAGATTTCCTTCCGTTGGATTTGCTTTCCAGGAGACGAAAGCAAGTTCTTTCAGGGCAACAGCCTCACCACAAGATTCCATGTACCATGGACGGGAGGAAGGGTATGACAACTGAAGACGAGATGGGATAAATCTGTGCATGAGAGAGAGCAATTTACTTTGAAAGAATTCCCAGGATGAGTTGATGTCAGAGGCGGTAGAGATGGGAGACCAGTCCAGATGATTGATGGCTGCTTGAAGACCGTGCCAGTTGGCCTGAGTGAAATGCCAGACTCGTCGACGCTGAGGAGGCTCTCTGAGAATGGTCAGAGAGATGTCCACTTTGACAAGCACATGATCAGATGAGCCGATTGGAGCAGAAGAAGAGCAGCAGACATTTTCAGGGAAGTTTGTCATAACCAAATCCAGAAGAGAAGATGCTCCGTTGACTGAGATCCGGGTCGGGAAATTGACAGATTGTGTCAGTCCCAGTGAGTCGCAGAAGTCCTTTGCTGAAGAGCCATGGCTGGTGAGAGAGGTACCCACACCCAGCCAACTGGCATGGTGACAATTGAAATCACCACATATGAGGAAGAGAGAGTTGGGATGGGTAGATAGAAGTTGGTCCATATTATCAGACAGTGAGATGTAGATGGAGTCATCGCTGTTTGGTGGATGGTACAACACACATATGAACAAAAGGTGGGAGCGAAGGGGAAGCCATAGCCAAAGGTATTCCTGGGGGTGAGGTGGAGAGAGGGCAGTGGAGGGCGAGTGAGGAAGAGAGTTTTTTATAAAGATAGCAACCCCACCTCCAGGACGAGGCTCAGGTCTATCATACCGGAGGAGGGAGTAACCTGGGAGAGATACCAAGGCATCAGAGACATCATGAAGGAGGAAAGTTTCTGTTAAGCAGATCACATCTGGTTTGTCAGAAGCAACCTGTATGGAGAGGTCAGTCAAGTTTGAGCGAAGGCCCCGGATGTTTGAGGTCCATACCGTTAATGAAGAGGAAGGGGTAGCATCGGGTCCAGAACAGGGGGGGGGGGGGAGGGGTAGGGTAAGATTTGGAAGAGGAGGAAGAGGTAGGGAGAGCTGTTGAAGGTGTGTCAGAGATTTCAGAGATTTCAGAATAGCTTGGAGAAAGGGAAGAATGGGGCGGACAAAAGGTTTGATGGAGATTGGGTGAGGCACAGTGAGGTGTTATTTGAGGAGGGGGAAGAGCGAGGCAGAAGGTTGGGGGAGATGAAGGTGAAAGTTGGAAGGGGGAAGAAGCAGGGAGGATGCTTTGAGGAGGAGGGGTGAGAGGGGAGTCTAGGAGGGGAGGAGCAAGGGAGAGTCTCGGAGGGGAGGGGTGTGGGGGGAGTTTAGGAGGGAGGGGAGGGAAGGGGCAAGGGGGGAGATTTGAAAGGGATGGGTGATGGGGAGGTTTTGGAGGGGAGGGGTGAGATTGGATTTTGAAAAGTGTACGATTCATGGGAAACGAACATTTTTTGCAAAATGAGTTTGAGACCTTCGAGTCAAAAATACGTTTGAGGACACTGGAGGAGGGGTGGAGTTCTGGATAGTTTAGGGAATGTAGAAAGGAGGAACTGTAAGAGATGGTATTATATATATATTTTGGAATGAATAGATTTGGTGAGCAAGACGAAAGCATCCTTTTGTAGGAAAAGAAGAAAAGGGTGTTATAATATATGAGAGAAAATAGTTGTTCAGGTGAGAGATTATACATTTCTAACCACGTGATCGCGTGATCGCGAACGAAGAACGAACGAACAAAAAGAACAACAAATAAACGAATAAGACCTGGGAAGGAAATATTTTTTTGGGGTTTTTATTATTATTTGTGAGTAGAGATATTAAACAAGGGGGTATGGGGTGAACGACTGGGACGAAACAGAGAACGAAAATAATTTCTTCGCATTCGACGAATCGCTGAGAGAAAAACAAAACCACAAGGTCGGAGACGGTACGGTAGCCGAAGCCTACGAGTACTAGGCCGCAGAATACTCGATACGCATTATCCGACGATTGTGTATACATGTACGAAAAATTAGCACCGAAAATTTTCCAAAAAGATACGCTATAGGTACAGACACCGAAAGATAGATACAGTCTCGACAAAAACACAATTGAGAAATATCACTTAGCTTCGAAAGCGTGAGCGCATAGAACAGCTTCGAAAAGACGTGACCTCGCCGTGATCTCGCGAGATCCAAGTGTTGAGGAAGGATGAAAATGACTGGTTGAGAAGAGTGATGCAAATGAATGTAGAAAGAAGTAGAGGACGGGGAAGACCGAGAAAGACTTGGCTAAAGATGGTCGAAGAAGAAATGCGGGCAAGGGTGGTTAACAAGGGGAGATGCAGAAAATAGGGCAAAATAGAGAAGATTGTCATGGGGATCGCAAGGCTAACCCCCGCTCTTGCAGGGAGAATGGCCTTAAAATGCCTGTTGTATACATCAATTCATAGATAATTATCTATTTTCAATTACTCAAATTATTTATTATTGTTATTGTTGTTGTTTGTTTGTAAACTAATACATAATTATGTACAATGTACCATTGTACAATGTACATGTATGTTCAATTGTTCATTGTTCGTTGTTCAATGTTCATTCACATAGTCAAATTAAGATTAAAAACAAAACAGTAGATTAAACATTCATGTATTAATTTGACAATAAATCATTTATCGGAAAAAATAAATCATCCATCAGAAAATATAAAATATCTATCAGAGACGATAAAACAAATCTATCAGAACAATTAAAACAAAGTAAACATCAGAATACACATAATTTGAATGATTTTACATAACATTGTTTTCAGAAACTTGTGTTTCAAAACATTGCCTACTTCTTTGACAAGATGGCTTTGGTTGACACCGGAAAGTTTTCATGATGAAGTTTCACAACTCTCAACACAAATTGCTTCTGCTCTTCATTCTTGGTCAGAGTGTCATGGAAAGTTTGGATGAGAGCAACACCTCGCTCAGCACAGTCATTGATAACCTTCATGCTGCGTATCTTCTCAAGCTCTTGGTATGAGTTGTCTGTGTTCCAGAGGTGTGGCTTCTTTTCCAGATAACTCAGTGATACTTCTTTGTCAGACTCTGAGATGACAACACCAAATAATTGAAGAGATCGACTTGTGATGTAGGTGTCCACTGAGTCAGAAAGCCTGAAGACTTTAGCATCTATCCTATGAAGATTGTTTTGCTTTGGAGCCCGCTTGAAGTTCTTCACCATCTTTGCCTTTGTCTCATCATCCACCCGGCTATCAAAAAGAGCTAATGCAGCAAGGTGTTCTGACAAATACCAGAGGTGTCTAGTGAATGCTTTGACAGCAGTTTCACGGACAACCATATCTGGGTAAGAATCAAGGGTTGAAAGAAGAAGCAAATCATTGAGAGGTGCCTTTGTGGGTAGTGGCGCCTCATGCCAGAATCTCGCATACACAATTGCAACAAAAAGAGCAATCTGTGTGATTCCCTTCAATTCACGTGATGTTAGCTTTATTTGGTCTTTGAAGAGAACCATCTTGAGAGCATATATGGCTTTCATCATCCAGTGGGCATTGTGCATAGCTCCTGGGGCACGGAATTTCACCTCTCTGGCCTCACATCCACCCAGAAATGTATGGCATAGTCACAGAAGTTCTTCATAGTCATCACGTGGGTGTTGTTCTTCGAGTGCAGCTGCATAAAGAAAGTATCATATTCTGACGTTCAACAAGGTTATCGGAAATATTTTATCTTCTCCTACTTGGAACCTCTTCTTGTCAATTAAAGGCCACTGTTTCTGAAACCTCTTGAACAGTCTGATCTCAGGTCCGCTAGTGGGTCCTATGACTTTAGTTGTAACATCAGAGAGCATTACTTCAAACACATGATGACGACATGCAATCCAGACGAGCTTAGCATCCAAAGCTGCTTCAATGAGGGTACATGCTCCGTTTCTCAGCCCTGTGTTGGATGCAGTGGTGTCAAACACTATGCCTTTCACCAACTGTTTGACATTCCACTCCTCAAGAAGTTGTATGCATGCATTTGCTTGTGCTCCACCAGTGCCTTGGGGAATTTTTGGGACTCCAAGCAACTTCTTGGTATTCATACCAGTTACAAGTATCGCTACCCGATCAACAGATTCTTTGTGATTGCCAGTATACTCAGGGAGCAGTTTCCCATCCCTGTGTAGTAGGAGTGGGCTATTACATGAGAAATTTGCCTTTTCTTCAGTGGCCATTATTTCCCTTCCACGAATTCGAGCACGACGAATTCCACTGCGTGACAGAGAAATGTCTTCCATGGTATGACCAAGAGATTGTGCAAAAGCACTGGCCACAAACATAGCACGCCGATCTGAGAGATTTACTCTGTCCAGAGTTGCCACTATTGCTGGAGTGATCACCTTGATGGGAGCCTTTTTCGCCTGTTTGGCAGAAGATGGACTTTGGAGTTTGAATTAATTGTCCCCTGAATCGGAGCTTTCAATCTCAGACACATCATCATCATCATCAACCACAGCCGATGTTGATGGAACAGATTGCATTGCTGTTGGAGTCTCAGCAGCATGTTTCTTCTTTCTTTTATCTTCATTCTCAAGCCTGATACGCTTTCTGTTCTCCTTCACTGCCAGAGTGTTGTCCAAAATACGTGAACTTGAGGGATCCACACGCTGCATGATGAGGAATGCTTTGTCTTCTTCATTCGTCATTTTCCCAAGCACATCATTTGGTGAGATATCGAAGAGGGATTGAAGATCATCTTTGAACATCTGCTCCTTCACTCTATAGTTTTCGAATGTCTTGGTTCTATTTTTCTTTACCAGTTTGTAGGCATCATACAACTTCAAAAGTTGGCGCTCACAGGAATCTACTCTCTGCACTGGAATTCGTGCTTTCTCCCAGTATGCACACACAGCTTGTACACTAAGTTTGGCACTTTCACGAACTGTATGGTGTTCTTCTATGTGATGGTCAACCATTTTCTGCAATGTGTGTCCTTTGGTTGGTAGTCCCTCACATATTATTTCCTTTTCAGACTTGCCCAGCAACCAAACTGTGGAAGAGCTGCGAGTTTCTGCCATCTGAAAAAAACAGGATAAATTTAAAATGTTATTTTGTGAGCAATCTCTAAATAAGTTCCAACTGACCTCATATTTGGTTCATATGATCTTTATAAACATAGGAACAAGGGCAGCCTTGTGGAGCATGGATTTTTAATAGTATTAAATATTACATATATCTGTGGACCACCCGACTATAGATGGGTTGCATGTACCATTGTTTGCATCTCCATTTCACAAAGACTTTATCAATAGGAAAGGGCGGCATTCCATTATGGTGCAAACATTGGGAGATGGGACCTTTGGCTTGTTTTTGGATGTTTTTCGCAGGATTTGCTAGAATCCTTGGGAAATGAGGAATTCAAAACTATGACAAAGAGCAATGAGTAACAGTTTTCACCAAATTCCAGCAGGCAGTATCCGGGGGCTGGGTGTACCTTATTACCTCCGTCACCGAAGGTGGATGGAGGTTGTGTTTTCACCCATGGCTGTCTGTTTTGTCTGAATGTCTGTTTGTCTTTTTGTCTGTGAACAAGATATCGCAAAAAGTTGTGGACGGAATTTGGCGGACAGTTTGGGTGTGTGACAAGAAAGAATCGACTTGCTTTTGTTGAAGATATGAATTTGGATTCGGATATGAGGATTATTTAATTTTTGAAATGATTCTTTGCCCTTGAGAGTTAAGGCGAAAAGCGATATCTAACATGATATTTCATAAAGTTGTGGATGAGTTATGATTACACTTAGGGGATGAGTTGGTTCGGTGACAAGAACAAGCCGATTCGATTTTGGTTCAGGTACGAATCCAGATTCGTCGGAGACTCCGACTTCCGGTTCCTCGGGCGAGTGAGGCGTGCTTCGAGCTCTCCACGGCATCGAAGTTTGAGTGTTTTCCTATTCTTGTCTTTGTCAAATTTCCACTGGTTATTTTGCTGTGTACGTGTTATTGTGTGTTTCTGGTTGGTATTGGTTTGTAATTCGTACAAACTTGTGTGTAGTTAATCGTTTTCTGGGTCGCACCTCGTGCGCGGCCTGGTAACTTGGGCTTCCCTCTCCCCGTCGGTGTTTTGTCGATTTGGGTTCTTTCCTTCGCTGTATTGCTTGTTTCTTTTATTTTATTTTCTACCCCTCACCTCACCTCCCTAGACAAAGAATTCTATATTGATTCTTTCTCTCCTCCCGGACACGTGCTTGTTCGCTCTCCTCCTCGTCTCGACTTGTGCCCCGCCCCCTGTATCTCGTTTTTCTTCCGCCTCTGCCCCTTCTTTCTCAAATCCACGTTCTCGCTTGGAGACTTTTCCCGGATTGTTTTTCATGGTTTTCATGGTTCTGTTTGGATATTGTTGGAATATGTTTAAACCGTAGCCGTGATGCTGACGCCGCCCCATCCCCCCCCACCCCTCCCCCCCCCCCCCCCCCAGAATTTCCATGTTTTAAACGTTTCCCAGTGTGTACCCTGGGCAGAATAGGTACACCGTATCCCTGCGTGTCGTAAGAGACAACTAAGAGGGTTGGCGTCAGGAAGGGCATCCGGCCATAAAAACATTGCCTCAAAAAGAGAACCATGACAATGACAAGTACATATGGGCAGGGTGCAGCCCGAAGTGGAGATCGGTTTCTGAGGTTTGGGACATGGAATGTAGGGACAATGACAGGGAGATCAGGAGAAGTGGTGGAAGTATTGGTCAGAAGAAGAGTGGACATATGTTGTGTGCAAGAGACGAGATGGAAGGGAAGTGGTGTGAGAATGGTAAAGGGTAGGCAGGGACAGAAATACAAGTTTGTGTGGCAAGGGTGCCCGGAGGGCGTGAATGGTGTTGGTGTCCTGTTTTCTGAGGAGTTTGTAGACAGTGTGGTGAGTGTGACTAGAGTGAGTGATAGGTTGATGATGGTGAAAATGATGATTGGAAAGCTCTTGGTGAACGTCATCTCGGGATATACTCCACAGGTTGGTCGAAGCGATGAAGAGAAGGACAAGTTCTGGTGTGCGATAGAGAAGCTGATGGAAAACGTGAAAGATGAGGAAGTTGTTGTGGTGGGAGGAGACCTGAATGGACATGTGGGAAGGAGTATGGATGGTTTTGAGGGAGTTCATGGGGGTTACGGATATGGTGTGAGAAATGGAGAAGGTGAAAGGATTTTGGAGTTTGCTGATGGAGCTGATTTGTTGATTTGTAATACTCAGTTCCAGAAAGAGGATAATAAGCTTGTTACATACACGTCAGGTGGGTCAACGACAACCGTTGACTACCTGATGGTGCGTAGGCGAGATAGGGGGCACATCCGGGACACAAAGATGATCTCGGGGGAGGAGGCTGTTTCACAGCACCACTTGGTTGTCTGTGACATAAGGGTGAAAGGTGCGAGGAGAGCTCGGTGGGTGAAGTACCAACCGAGAATGAAGGTGTGGAGGTTGAAAGAGGTGACAGTAAGGGAGGCATTAAAAGAGAGGCTGAGTCGGGTAGAGGATGATGTGGTTGAGCTTGAAAGTGGTTGGATGTCAATGAAAGCTAGTCTGTTGGGAGCCGTTGGTGAGGTATGTGGATGGACAAAAGGACAACCGAGGCACTCGGAAACATGGTGGTGGGATGTTGAAGTTGGAAAGAGGATTGACGAGAAGAGGAAGAAGTTCAAGGAGTGGCAGAAGGCGAAGGGTATGGGAGCAGAAACAGCAGAGCATGAAAGTTATAAGGCAGCCAGGAAGGCTGCAAAGAAAGAGGTAGCAAAGGCGCAGGAGGCATGTCGGAAAATGTTCGGAGAACGCTTGGATTCGGAAGAGGGTCAGAAAGCAGTATTCAGGATTGCAAAGCACATAGCGAAAGAGAGGTGTGATGTGATGGGGGTGCGCTGCTTGAAGGATGAAGTGGGACAAATCGTTGTCGACCCAGATGGAATTAAAGGAAGATGGAAAAGATATATGGAAATGCTGTTGAATACAGAGAATGAATGGGATGGCAACATAGAGAGTAACCCAGTTTTAGGACCGGCAGAGAAGATAACTGAGAAGGAAGTTGAGGAAGCGATAAAAGCAATGAAGAGTGGAAAAGCGGGAGGGCCGACGGGAGTTGTGGGAGATATTTTGAAGGCAGCAGGAAGTTGGGCTGCGAAGAGAATGACAGAGATCTGTAATCTGGTGGTGAAAGAAGGCCGCATTCCAGTGGATTGGGAACCGAGTACCCTCGTTCCTCTATACAAGGGGAAAGGTGACTCTCTGGAGTGTGGCTCGTACCGAGCGATAAAGTTATTGGAGCATGGAATGAAGGTATTGGAAAGGGTGTTGGAGAGGAGGATAAGGAAGAAAGTGAAGATCGACGAAATGCAGTTTGGATTTATGCCAGGAAGAGGAACGACAGATGCGCTTTTCATTGTGAGGCAGTTGCAGGAGAAGTACATGGATAAGAGGAAGAAGTTGTTTTTTGGGTTTGTTGATCTGGAGAAAGCATTCGATAGGGTTCCACGCAAAGTATTGACATGGGCATTGAGGAAGATAGGAGTGGAGGAATGGTTGATCATAGTAGTGATGGCAATGTACAAAAGAGCGCGCACAGCTGTAAGGACGAAGGACGGGAACAGTGGTGAGTTTGAGGTGAAGGTGGGAGTGCATCAGGGGTCGGTGCTAAGTCCACTACTATTTGTAGCTGTGATGGAGGTGCTGGCTCAGAACGTAAAGGAGGGTTTACCGTGGGAGTTGTTGTATGCAGATGATCTGGTGTTGATTGCGGAAAGTATGGATGGACTGAAGGAAAAGATGAACAAGTGGAAGGAATGTATGGAGACAAAAGGTCTGAAGGTGAATATCGGAAAGACTAAGGTGATGGCAAGTGGTAAAGCATGTGGTGAGGTGGAAAGAACTGGGAAGTGGCCGTGTGCTGTGTGCAGGAAGGGTGTCGGAGTGAACTCCATTCAATGTACAATGTGCGCTGAGTGGGTTCAGCAAAAATGTAGTGGTCTGAGAGGGTCATTTACCAATGTGGCAGCTACATTCAAATGTAAGGTGTGCTCAGAGGGAGCTGTAGATGGAGGAAATGTTAAGTTGGATCTTGGAGACAGCGTGAAGCTGGAAGGTGTGAAAACATTTTGCTACCTCGGAGACATGCTGAATGGAGAACGTGGATCAGACTCCGCAACGGTTGCCAGAGTGAGATGTGCATGGAAGAAGTTTCGGGAACTGAGTGGCGTGCTGATGAGGAGGAGAGTGTCGCTGAAGCTGAAGGGAAAGGTGTATGCTGCATGTGTGAGAAGTGTTATGATTTATGGGAGCGAGACATGGGTAATGAACGTAGAGCAGCAACGAAGGCTGGAAAGGGTGGAAATGCGAATGGTTCGATGGATGTGCGGAGTATCGTTGAGAGAATGAATGAATGAATGAATTGCGAAAGATGATGGGAATAGAGACTGTGATTGATGCTGTGAAGAGGAACAGGTTGAGATGGTTTGGTCATGTGTTGAGGAAGGATGAAAGTGACTGGTTGAGAAGAGTGATGGAAGTTAATGTAGAAGGAAGTAGAGGACGAGGAAGACCGAGAAAGACTTGGCTAAAGATGGTGGAAGAAGAAATGCGGGCAAGGGGGTTAACAAGGAGAGATGCAGAAAATAGGGAAAAATGGAGAAGATTGTCATGGGGACCGCAAGGCTAACCCCCGCTCTAGCAGGGAAAATGGCCTTAAAATGCATGTTGTTGTTGTTGTTGTTGTTGTACGAATCCAGATTCGGCCTATCAGTGGGATTCAAAACATGAACTGTTTAGCCTGGCGGAGGTATGCGCTCTGCTGAGTGCTGTTCTAGTATTATTATTGATGACCCTGCTCATCCCCTGCAGACTCAGTTAATAATGCAATTTTCCAACAATGTGGTGATAAGTGGAAAACAGTGCATTTTAACACCAGGATATCCCATATCAGATGTACTAAGTACTACTTCTACTGCTACAACTGTCACTACTACTACTACTACTACTACCACTTCCTACTAACTTCTACTACTTCAATGGTACAATTATTGCCACCTCCTTGTGGTGCCGGCCAGAGAAGGTTTTTGACACATGTCTTTCAGGAATCGGCTGGCCACAGGCCTGACATTCGACAAAAGTTGGCCTGAATTTGTAATTTAGGCAGATGCCAGCAACATATAGTTTACTTTTCATGAAGCACACCGTGGGATCATTTATGTCCACTCACTATTGCCAGCGGACGGGACACCCAGTTTAATGCACATCTGAAGGACCGCGCACAAATGATAGTTTCACCCTGCATTCAAAACTCCAAAGTGACAGTTTATAGCTGGGCTGAGATTCAAAACCAGGCTAGACAGCTCAGAGGCGAGTGGGAATACCTCTAGGCTATCCTGTCAACCCAGATATCCCATCTCAGGTGTGTTGTGGATAACACCTTTGGAAGGTGAAATTGAATGATTTAGATATCCGTTGAAGTCAAATCATTGCAGTTTGAAAGTGCCGACAAAAATAATTGTCTTAATGTTGCCTCCACAACTTGTGTGAGATGCACATATTTTATTTCCATGGAGAATGTTTGATGCAAGAAATCCCCAAGTGATCAATTGATGCATGTTGAATATGTATGTAAAGAAAATAGTGTATGGTTAGCCCTTGTACAATACTTTGCAGTTCAATAACGAGATGGTTGGATGTGACATCCTCCACAGATGACTGGTAGGTACTCTATAGGTTGATGTTTGTTTCTTGGGTAGATTTGTGGCGCTGAAGACGGGGGTTTTGCAATTGCTTCTGTGTTTGTGTGTCTGTCTGTCTGTCTGTATAGACCATAACTTCTTTTTTTTACCATTTGAGCTTTTGTCATAAAATTTTCAACAAGCCTTTGTAATGAGGATATGGGAAAAAAAAATTGGTCAAAATGTGAAATAATGACTATAAATAGCCCTTATTGGCCCCGCCACAGCTCGTCAAGTGTGTGACACTCCGTTTTTTGTTTTTTTTTTGGTCGCATCCGTGTTTCTTTATTTACCATTGAGCTTCAGTGTGTCTGTCCAGGCCATGCCATTTTTACCAATTGAGCTTTTGTCGTAAAATCTTCAACCAACCTTTATTATGAGAAAATGGAGAACACAAAGTAATACAATGTACAATTTTTTTTTTTCACTGTCGTTTTTGTCATGTTTAGTTCAAGTACAAAGCGGTCGTGGGCGAGCTTTGCGTTTTGAGATGCTTTCTCGTTTTAGGATCTGTGTGGTGTTAAACATATTGAGTGTCTGTGCGATCCTTACATAGGAAGTCCTACCGACTTCCTGATATGTTGATTTGTACATCGTCTACCAACTTCCTTCAGTAAATGTATAATTACATCCAATGTATGGAAGCTTCTCTAGGAGCCTTTTATCACTTTATTATACAAAGGCTGTTCACGCATAGGATGTTGGTGATACATTTCTTCTTTTCAGTGATACATTGGTGCATTTTTCTAGGCTCTTTGATACCCAGGGGCTTCTCAAAATGCCAATGCCTGAGTGGTGAAAGGGCTGCTTGATTGTGTGTCACAATAAATTATCTTCCCCTGCAGCAATGATCACAACCCAGGACTAATGAGATTGTTTGCAATGAGCTGGGGTTGGGGGGTTGGCGGGTGGGGAAGAGGGAGGGCGTATCTTTTGCCAATGAAGCATGAAACTTTGACAACCATTTTAATCCACAAACTCTAAATTGCTTGGCTCTCATTCATTTTCATCACCATTGAAGCACATCCGACAAACAGTTGGAGTAACTATAATATTCAGATAGATGTACTCAAAATGGCACTTTTGCCACATTTTTTTCATGAATCCATTTTGTGAGTTCATATGTTTGCTGCTGGGCACTGCGACAGAAGTACACTCAATGGCATTTGAGTAATTACTAAATCAATATCTTCCTCTCCTGGTGTTCAACAGAACATTGTGTGTCCATTATGTTTTAATTTAACTGTTACACATGGCTGCTTCGGATTAGCTTCCTCGGTATGGTCTCTTTTTAATAGCCAACATATTGTTGCGGATATGAGGACTGTATTTTTTTTATTGTGTGCTTTATTATTATTATTGTTTATTCTGCGCCTCCTGCCTCCAGTGTTGTGTAAAAGTAAAAAGGGCGTCCCGGTAGTTATTCCATGAAACACCACATTGCAGGACCCGATAAAACCCTTGTTCAGCAGTTTATATCCTTATTATGTGTTTTAGGGTAAGGCCTTGTCGTCCATTAACATGACACTCCATTGCACCGAGTAAAAGAGATAGATTCCCTTCATTCCCATTCCCAAAAACCTCCATTTCCCCTTTCGTAATGGCCAAGCCTCAATTTGGCAATTACATCCCCTCCAAAGCCGCCATTGACAACGAGGCAGGGTTGGGGAAGAAAGGCGGGTCTCCACCTCGTCATAGAGGGGAGGAGTAAGTCGGCCCCGCTCATCCAACCCAGAACGAGGGGTTTGGCTTGAGAGGGCGGAGAGAGAATGCTTGGGGGAGGTTCGCAAAGGGTGAAGGGCGGGGCCTATATAACCCGCCGCGGGACGCTCCCCAAAGAGACAAGCAGATGAGTCCAAGAGATGAGCTGAAAGGCTGAGCTGAGCTGCGTGGTGAGGTGGACAGGAAAGAGCTGGGTCGTCAGAGCAGGGCTGAGTCGTGAGGTCTAAAAGCAGAAGATCATCCAGGGAAGCACAAAGCCTGCTATTCGTCACCTTGCTCGCCAGCAGCAGCGTCTACAGCAGCAACAAGACTCGACAGCCGTTTGGGGCCTGGACGGCAGTTTGGAGCAGGGCCGCGAAGGGACGGCGGCTGCCGAACGCGCCGATTCGTGCTGCCGAACAAATTGGACTTTCCTCTCCTTCCAGCCAATTCCTATCATCATTCCCCGTGTGAGTCGTCTTTGTTTGTTCTGTCCTGGGTAGGTAATTAAGTCTGTATAAGCTAGTATTTTCCCTGTGTCTCTAAAAGCTTCTGTATATTATTTTCTTATCTTTCCTTCTCCTTGGTTATTTTGAGCCTGTAAATAGTAAATAAATTTAGTAGTATTTTCAACCCTTTTCTCGTCTTCTTCTTCCTCTTTGCATTCGTCGTCTTAGTCTTTTCCCCATTGAATATCTGTGGCGCGATACGGCCAACGTTTGGGTGAATCGGGTTTAGTCGGGGAACAACTGTTCGGTCGCGGAGCCTTCACTCGGCAAACAACATCCTTAACCGCGAACCGTAACAATATTTTACTGGCGTGAGTTTCTTTGCATCCCTGAAGCAGACATTCAATACAATTTGTTTATTCATATGGTTAAAGATGTTACCATTCGGCAAGGTTTCCAATGTTACCTTTCGGGAGAGTTTTCAAAGCCATCAAATATTTTATTTTCGGTGGACGGTGGTTAGGTTTTCCTCCCTGTTTGTCTGTTTGTCTGTCTGTTTGTGTGCACGATATCTCAAAAAGTTATAGACATATTCGGGCGAAACGTTGTGGACAGGTTGGGTGCATGCCATGGACGAAATTATTCGATTTTGGGTGAAGATCCGGATCTGGATTCTAGAATTTCTAATTGATTCTTCACCATTAAGAGATATGGCCAAAAACAATATACAGTATAGCATGATGTATCAAAAAGTTATGGTCTGGTTATGATAAAACTTAGTGGATGAGTTGGATAGGTGACAAGAGGAAGCTAATTAGATGTTGCTTAAGAGCCAGATACAGATCAGATACAGCTTAAGAGCCTATCAGTAGGATACAAAACACAAACTGTTCAGCCTGGCGGAGGTATGCACTCTCCCGAGTTTCAGTGTTTACAACCCTGATGGTTAAGGTAAAAGTGCAATTTTTTTTTCTGATCTGTCTAAACATATACACAACTGCACAGCATTCCCATTTAATATTGCTAGTTATCCTGTCCGCCACCCAGCATGAGACGAGGTTTGGCAATAGCTTTTTGTGGCTGTGTATGTGTGTGTGCCCCGGCGATAATCTTTTTACCATTTGACCTTTTGTCATCAAATTCTCAGCAAACCTTTGTTATGAGAATATGAGGAAATTAATTTTAATAATCGGGTCCAAATGTCAAAGGCAAAGTCACAGAAAGTACAAATATTCCTTATTTGCTGATCCGCCGCACAATGTGAGACAGCTGGGTTTTGGGATTTTCTTTATTTACCATTTGAGCTTTTGTCATCAAATTCTCACCAAACATTTATTTTGAAAATATGGAGAAAACAAATTAATAAATTTTACATTTCTGTAGTTGTTGTTTTTGTCATGTTTAGTTTGAATACAAAGTGGATGTGGTCAGGCTTTGCATTCTGAGATGCTTTCTAGTTTGTCTTGCTTTCGATATAGAAACAAGGCTTGTTTCTTACTAAATGTCATGACCAGACTGTTGAACACAACCCAAATACAGAGGTTTTCAAGGAATATTGTGGTTTTGTAAAAGTGCATAAATGCATTTCCATCTTTTACTTGGTGTAGCTTGTCATATTCTCAGTCATTTAGATGTGACCAAACTTCAGCAACCCTCCTCCTCTACATGCAATCCTCCTCTTCCTCTATGAGCATGCGACACTCTCCTCTACATTGCCTTTGCGAGTTTGGTGTTGTAAGCCTCCTGGATCATTTTCATCCAAATGGAATCAAACTCTTGACACATTTTAGAAATGCATACTTACATGCAAATTCTTTTATTTCAACCAGCAAAGTATCTACGTTGAGTTGCATGCTCAGGTAGAGGGCACGTGGTTCAGATGGTTGAAGTTTACTATCACACGATTCGCGCATCATTGTCTTATTACATTAGTTGGATTCGCAGTGGAGTAATGAAAACAGTATCTTAGAATGAATAAATATTTTTTGGAGACCACTGCATATATAACTACAACGTCACTCAGTAGCGCGCATACTTCCGCCAGGCTGAACAGTTTATGTTTTGTATCCCACTGATAGGCCGGATCTGGACTCAGACAAAACAACAACAACAACAACAACAACATTAAGGCCATTTTCCCTGCTAGAGCGGGGGTTAGCCTTGCGGTCCCCATGACAATCTTCTCCATTTTGCCCTATTTTCTGCATCTCCCCTTGTTAACCCCCTTGCCTGCATTTCTTCTTCCACCATCTTTAGCCAAGTCTTTCTCGGTCTTCCCCGTCCTCTACTTCGTTCTCCATTCATTTCCATCCCTCTTCTCAACCAGTCACTTTCATCCTTCCTCAACACATGACCAAACCATCTCAACCTGTTTCTCTTCACAGCATCCATCACAGGCTTTATTCCCATCATCTTTCGCAAATCATCATTTGTCTTCCTGTCTCTCAACGATACTCCGCACATCCACCGAAACATTCGCATTTCCACCCTTTCCAGCCTTCATGATCAGGATCTGGACTCAGACCTGAACCAAAATCTAATCGGCTTGTCCTTGTCACTTAACCAACTCATCCACCTAGTTTAGTCATAAGTCATCCACAAGGTTTTGAAATATCATGCTCTCTATCGTTTTTGGCCCTATCACTCAATGGTGAAGAATCACTTGAAAATTGTAATTCAATTGTAAGTTCTCATATCCAGATCTGGATTCGGATCTTCACCAAAATCGAATCGATTCATCATTGTCACACACACAACCTGTCCACCAAGTTTTGGCCAAATCGGTCCACAACTTTTTGAGATATCTTGCTGTATATAGTTTTTGGCCTTATCTCTCAATGGTGAAGAATCACTTAAAAAATTCACAGATCCAGATCCACATCTTCAGCAAAATCTAATCATTTCAGCCTTGTCACATAACCAATCTTTCCACCAAATTTTGTCCGAATCCGTCGACAACTTTTTGAGGTATCCTTTTCACAAACAATCAGACAGACAAACAGACAGGGGTGAAAACACAACCTTCATCCACCTTCTGTAACGGAGGCAATGACAGAAAAGCTGTTTTGTTTGATGACTTGCCATTCTATTGTAGTGCTTTAATAACTTTTCTTGAGCACACCTATGTTTCAACAGAGACTCTCCCTAACACTGACAAAACATCTTTCGATTGTCAGAAGTTTTGACTAAAAACCAGAACACACCAAAATCCTATCATCTAATTGAAAATCGAGGTAAGGAGATAAATTTGCTGCAACATCCAAAAATAGTTTTTGACCCTTCGCAAAGTATCAAAAGAGGATGACTATTCAGGGGTCATTGGGCCCATCGTACTTGCCCATATCGACATTCAACACTTCCACTATCTGCACGTTGTACTAATTTTACAGCAAATGCAAAGCAGGGAATTTGGCCAGGTTATTGGCACATAATGGCCTAGTCTTTTAGAAAGTCAGTGTGGGTTCTTCAATGTCTGCAACTCAAGTATGTCAACAGGACAGGCAGTTTTACATCCCCCATCTCAGAGACAGCATGGTTTAAGATGCAACACCTTCCATTGTCAGAAATTGTGACTAATAACCAGAACACACACCAAAATCCTATAATCTATACTATAAAAGGAGCCGTGTCTGTCTGTTTGTCATGTTATAACTTCATGCCCTCAACTGAGTTATTCTTTGCTTCTCTTTGCTGTCTCTGTTTGTCGTCCTCAGGTGGTCTGCTTTCACACGACTCTCACTCATCCAGCCATTGTTCTCGTTCTTGAGGTCGTTCAGCTACCTGGTAATAATGCCGATGGAGAACAGCCTGTCTCATGTGGTTGGGGCATTATCCGGCTCTTTCATGCTTCACCGTCTTTTGCAGATGTTTATTCACAAACACAGAGGTATGTGGACGACACCACACAGCTGTTTATGAATAAGTTATCGTTTAAAAAAAAAAAATTGTGACAAAAGCTTGTGACATTAATATGTTGCAAGTTTTATGTTTTTATCTATTCCATAAGCAGTTACATTTGGGAATGAGTGGTGCCTCTGCGGGTCTGGGAAGACCAAACGTTGCCATATTTGCATACATCATAAATAGATGGAAAACCCCTTTTTAACACATTTCTTTATCTAGAAACTTTCACATTAAAACCGTTAGTTTTTCTTGCTTTTGACATGGAAACGGCTCATTTTGTTTTTACCACAATTTCGAATGCATTAAATTTCACAGTTAGTGATAACGTCATGAAATTTCAAATGGAAATTGTTTCTATGCAGAATGTTTAGACAACGTTTTTGTGTAAGAAGGGATTTAAATGTCAAAATGTACACAAAATTGAGAAAAGTTACTATTTATGATCTATTTGGTCGAAGTAGTGTCCTTAGCACAGACGTGGACACGCAGAGAGGATCAAGCACCATCTTTATTCCAGGCAAAACAGGCCCCGCCCACAGCGGCCTCCACTCGGCCCCGCCACAGCGGCCTCCACTCGGCACCGCCACAGCAGCCTCCACTCGGCCGGACACGGCGCAACAGTCGATACAACATGAAATTATATTATGGATCAAATTATCATTGAATGATGATTCATGGAAGTCACAGGAGGTTTGGATTGCAAATAATGTAAAGTTCTTGTGCACTTAAGTGACTTGAATGTTTTAAATTAAATAAAAACAGGTTCTGCCATTCATTAGATGTTACAAGGAATACAGAAAGCAAGAAATCTGGAAATCAAAAAAAATACAAAACAAGAACAAAGTTTCAAATTATTGACAGGAATGTAAAATGGGTCCTGCTTTTTTGCTGCAAAGCATGGGAAGTCACCAAGGTCATTGCGGAGAAACTGGAATCCTTTATTTATAACTGGAACATAAATAATTTGTGAATCTTCTGGCCAGATTGAGAGAACAAGGAGGATGGAGGTAGAAAGAAGAATCGGAAAGAAAAACATCATGGAGGAAATTTAAACGAGGAGGGGGAGATTGATTGGGCATGTATTGCAAATGGAAACATCAACGTCACAAGAAGAGCAATGCACTGAAGGTCGGAGGAGGGTTGGTTGACCTACAGAGACCTGGTGGCGTTTGCTGCACAATGAGCTAAGAGAGCTAGAAAGAACCTGGATGGCGATAGGTCAGTGGGCCCATGACAGGCGGAAGTGGCTCGAGGTCCTCAAGAGGCTCCAAATGGTGTCAGGCATGACAGGATCGTAAACAAGCGAGTAAACCATTCATCATCAGAGGCTCCATGCCTACAAAATACATTGTTCACAGGTTTGCACACTGTCTGCAAGGTTGTGCATGCCCTTAACCAGTAATAGCTGAAGTGGATTAAATTATATTTGGGATAGCATTTGAGATCTGTATTCAGACCATGTGACCTTATTGAAAGCACCATTTTCTCAGCGATTTGTTGCCCAATAATCCACAAATTATATCAAATGACTTTACAATCTTTTAAATGTAGCTTCAATGTAGCATTTTATTGCACAATTTTGGGAGTATTTCTTCATATTTCAAGTGAAATAAAAATGCATGCTCTGAAGTCTGGTGGAAAACGCATTGTTATATCTAACATTGATGTCCCTCCCATACAAGATTATAAATATACATGAAAAAAGTGAACCATTCACAAATATATATATACATATAAAGATAGAAGAGAATATATATACTCACTTACATGTAACTTAAGATTGTCAATGAAAGTCATATTGTTTTAACTCGACATGATGACATACAATTTATTTTATTTTATGTTTTTGTATATAAGATCGAGGCTTGAGTAAGAGCAAGCACATTAAACACACATTAGCACATAAAACACAAAAATAATAAACGGACACATAAAACAATAAAGGGAGGGGGAGACAAGAGTCCCAGCAGGTATGGGAAAGGGGTGGGGGGAGTGGGAGAGGTATAAAACACATGGACACTGCTAGGACTTCCAGGAAAGAAGTCGGTATTTCAAAAAAGTGGAACTGGTGTGAATTAACGGGGGTAGAAAAGATCAAGGTTTTGGATGGGGGAAGATAAGAGATGGTGGTGAACAGCTGTTTTAAAGACCTGAAGGGAGGAGTGGGATTGAAGAGAGTGAGGGAGTTTGTTCCAGAGGCGGGAGTAAAGAGGAATGAAAGAGTGAAGGTGAGCAGATAATCTTGATTTTGGCAGTTTAACCAGAAGAGGGTTGCTGGCAGATCTTGTGCGACCAGCAGGAATATTTGGGGGACACAGCACAGACAGAGCTGGGGGAGCTAGGCTAGAGAGGAGTCGGTAGAAGACAGAAAGACCACCAACCTTCCTGTGGTGAGAATGAAAGGCCCTCAGAATCAGCTTCATTGCGGGAGATACCAATGATCCTGAAAGCCTTGGTTTCTACAGCACGAAGCCGAGCTAGGTGTGAGGCAGGAGCACCAGCCCAGAGGGGGGCAGTGTGATAAAAGCCAGAAGCTGCGGATGAAAGCTTTGTATATCGTGAGGAGCTCAGACGTGCCAAGGAAGGACTTCACACGACGGAGGATGCCCAGTCGGCGACTGGCTTTGGAGGCCAGCTTGGAAATGTGGTTTTCCCAGGAAATATCATGGCTGATAGTGAGGTCGAAAACCTTGAGTGACAGAACTTTTTAAAGTGGATTGTTGAGAAAGTAGATGGGAGGGTTTTCCAGACCATCTTTTCGGAGAGACATCGGGAGAGTGTGAGATTTGTCAAGATGGAAAGACATGTTCCACTTGTTTGACCAGTTTGTGATTTTGTCCAGGTCTGCAGTGAGTGAAGAGGCTGCTGCCTGCCGATCTGATTTTTCAGATACGGAACGGCAGAGATGGAGTCATCAGCAAAGAGATAGAGAGGATTTTCCAGAGAGTCGGAGAGATCATTAATGAAGACCAAAAAAAGCACAGGCCTCAGAACACTGCCTTGAGGAACTCCAGCCTGAACAGGAAGGGGAGATGAGAGAATTCCATTCAGGGCCACACGTTGACTGTGACCGGAAAGGAAGTCTGCAAGCCATGCGTGGAGGTTTCCATGGATACCATAGGAGGAGAGTTTGTTGAGCAGAGCGGGGTGCCAGACCATATCGAAGGCATGAGATATGTCAAGGGACACAGCTCTGATTTCTTGTTTGGTGTTGAGGACCTCCATCCATTGTTGAGACAGCATGTCCAGAGTAGAATGACCTGGTCTGAATCTAAATTGATGATCAGAGATCAAGCCATTGGAGAAGAGGAACGATTTAATGTCAGAAGCGATGATGGATTCCGTGACCTTGTTGATGATTGGGAGCAGGCTGATTGGTCTGTTGTTGCAAGGATCTGTTTTTGCACCTTTTAAATGTAAAGTGGTAATGTTGGCTGATTTCCAAGCAGATGGTAGATGACCTTGAGCAAAAGAGAGGGTGAAGAGAACAGAGAGAGGGTGAGATAGAGAGGCTGAGCAGGATTTTAGGACCCGTGGGCTGATGCCGTCTGGTCCATTTGCAGTTTCAGAGTCGAAGTTTGACAGAAACTTCTCCACCTTGTCAGGATAGAAGGACACAGAGTCCAGGAGCAGCTGCGTTAACTGGGTAAGGTGGGTACAGAGAGCGATGGGTTTGGGACACAAGATTTTGAGGCCAAACAGAGTTGAGGCATTCAGCTTTTTCATATGTTGAGGCATTCAGCTGTGTAGCTGTTTGAGGTAAGGGAGGGGATGGAGGCGGAACAAACACCAGAAACAGATTTGACCAGACACCACCAGGATTTTGAGGAGGGAGACAGGTTTAAGAGTTCAGTTTTGAGAGTGGAAAGATATTGTTTCCTGGTTCCCCTGAAGGTACACACACATTTGTTCCGGGCTTTGTGAAAGGAAATGAGATTGCCTTCTGTTGGATTTGCCTTCCAAGAGGTGAATGCAAGTTATTTCAGGGCAACAGCCTCACCACAAGATTCAGTGTACCATGGACGGGAGGAAGGGTATGACAACTGAAGAGGAGATGGGATGAATCTGTGCATAATAGGGAGCAGTTTGCTTTGGAAGAATTCCCAGAAAGAATTTATGTCAGAGGCAGTAGAGATGGGAGACCAGTCCAGATGATTGATGGCTGCTTGAAGACCGTGCCAGTTGGCCTGAGTGAAATGCCAGACTCGTCGACGCTGAGGAGGCTCTCTGAGAATGGCCAGAGAGATGTCCACTTTAACAAGGAAATGATCCGATGAACCGATTGGAGCAGAAGAAGAACCGCAGATATTTGCAGGGAAGTTTGTCAAAACCAAGTCTCGAAGAGAAGATTCTCCATTGACTGAGATCCGGGTTGGGAAATTGACAGATTGTGTCAGTCCCAATGAGTCACAGAAGTCCTTTGCTGAGGTGCCATGGCTGGTGTGAGAGGTACCCACACTCACCCATCTGGCATTATGACAGTTGAAGTCACCACATATGAGGAAGAGAGAGTTGGGATGAGTGGATAGAAGTTGGTCCATGTTGCCAGACAGCAAGATGTAAATGGAGTCATCACTGTTTGGTGGACGGTACAGAATACATATGAACAAAAGGTGGGAGCTGAGGGGAAGCCGTAGCCAGAGGTTTTCCTGGGGGTGGGGTGGAGAGAGGGCAGTGCAAGGAGAGTGAGGAAGGCAGTTTTTGATAAAGATAGCAACCGCACCACCCGGACGAGGCTCAGGTCTATCACACCGGGGGAGGGAGTAACCAGAAAGGGAATGTAAGGAATCAGAGACATCTTGAAGGAGGAAAGTTTCTCTTAAGCAGATTAAGTTTGGTTTGTCTGAATCAACCTGTATGGAGAGATCAATCAGGTTTGAGCAAAGGCCCTGGATGTTTGAGGTCCATACCATTAAGGAGGATGGTGGGGGAGCATGGGATACAGGACAAGGGAGGGGAGGGGTATGGAGAGGTGAGGAAGGAGAGGGGGATGTAGGGAGAGCTGTTGACATTGTATCAGAGATTGCAGGAGAGCTAGGAGAAGGGGAAGGATGAGGAGAACAAAATGTTTGATGGTGATGGGATGAGGCACAGTGAGGTGTTTTGAGGGGTGGCAGAGTGAAGGGGTGGCAGAGGTGGCAGAGTGAAGGGTGGCAGAGTGAAGTCAAAGGTTGGAGGATGTGGAGGTATGAGTTGGAAGGGAGAGGAAACGGGGAGGAGGCATCTTTGTGGAGGAGTTAAGAGGCAACTTTGAGGAGGGGTGAGAGGGGAGAATTGAAGAAAAATGGTGAGGGGGGAAGTTTTGAAGGGGAGGGGTAAGGAGAGATTTGAGGGGGATGGGGAGAGATTCGAGGGGGAGGGGTAAGGGGGGAGGATTGAGGAGGGAAATTTGAGGGGGAAAATTTGAGGAGGAGTGGTGAGGAGGGAAATTTGAGGGGGAGTGGTGAGGAGGGAAATTTGAGGGGGAGTGGTGAGGGGAGATTTGAGGGGGTAGGGTGAGGAGGGAAATTTGAGGGGGAGTGGAGAGGGGGGAGATTTGTGGGGTGAGGGGTGGAGATTAGAAGGGGAGGGGTGAGTTGGGAGTTTTGAAGGGGAGGGGTGAGTTGGGAGTTTTGAAGTAGAGGGTTAGGTTGGAATTTTGAAGGAGAGGGGTAATGTGGGAGATTAGAGGAGGAGGGGTGAGGGGGAGATTTGAAAGTTATGAATGATTAAAGAAAATCGAACATTTATTACAGACTGGGGTTCTTGAGATACTCAAATCAGAGATACGTTTGAGGAGGGGTGGAATGAAAGTGAGTTTAGAGAACTAGTACACCCGCAGACTCAGGAAGGGGCAGGAAGGGTCATTCCTCTTTGGGGTATATAGATTACAGTCGATCTATGGATGGGTCTCAAGAACATTGGGTGTGTGTTCATTTACCAAGTTTCTTGTGGAGAGATTGCCAAGTGGTTTAAGCATTCAAGCAAGCACTCCATTCAAAACCGTTAAGGAATGGTTGGCTTGGCAAGCGCTAGCTCACTGCTTGGTAAAGGAGCACAACCCGAGCTTCTCCCTTTCAGTTTCGTATCAAACAGCAGGAGCGAGTTTCAAAAGTTCGCTACGAAAAATGCCACGGGAGCGACAGAAAGGGCCATGTTATTAACGCAACATTTGTGGGTTATATAGAGTACCGTCGATCTTCGCTCAGTTCTGCAAGTAACCCTTACTTCATGGATGCCGGGATTCCTCCAAATTTCTTCATTTAGTATGATAAAGAGCATTAGCGACTGTTTAAAAAGCTAAGCATACGTGTTTGTGGTTTATAATATTTTTATTTCCTGTAGAAGCCATTGCTCCCACAGAAACGCCATTATAACTATAATCGATTTATACACGTTATCACTGCAGGAAAAACGCCTTGGGGAAGTGGGACATTATTAGTATTCACATTGTTTTGTAATAACATTAACAATATGCGATTATCATTAATTTTGTTATTCAAAGCGTCTTTGGAAAAACGCTACGATAAATCTTCTTTGGAAATAGGCCACGATGAAGCTAATTTAACATTTATATACACCTCAACGTGCAACCCCATTGACGGCAATGGTGGGGAAAACCCTCTCGGGGGAGAAAACCGCCTTGGGGTGAGGGGGGGGGGGCAAATGAATGCGCTACAACCTTCATTGTGTAACCCTTCGTCATCAAGTTTGGTTGAGATTGGATAAGTAACGACAGAATGTATTGGCGTCAAAAATTCATCAGACAAACACAAATGGCGTATTTTAGTATGATGAAGAAAGGAAAAATTGTACGAGATTTAATTTTTTTTTGTGATGGAAAGATTTAATGAGCAATTTGATTGCAGCCTTTTGAACAGGAAGAAAAAAGCGAGTTGTAGTATTCAAATGAATACAACATGGCAGGGGGGGAATTTAAACATTTTAAAGCAAAACCGTTGGTTCAACATGTGTACACGGGCAGGGGAGGGAAGACCATGAGGAGAGAAGGTAATTATTATTATTATTATTATTATTGTTATTATTAATTTTTTGGGAATTAAGACATCAAACAAAGGGTAAGAGATTAGGGGGAAATGAGGGGGTGATAAAAAAATTCAGAGAAGGATCGAACGTGAATCATAACAAAAAACCATAAGAGGTGACTGGGCAGGCCTCGAGGCTAACCAGGCCCCAAACACATACGATCAAACTGACTGACTAATATACAATTGTGCACGAAATGCAAAACATGATCGAACCAGAAACACAGGCGACACATACACAGCGAAACAAAATGCTTAACTTTGAGAAAAAACAACAACTTTGATCGACGTTGACAAGCTCTGACGACACACAACCTCACCCGGGAACCAGAAGCGGAAGTCAAGTGCTTTCAGCAAGTATTCCCACCTCTTGACTTTTTTCACATTTTGTTGTGTTACAGCCTGAATTTAAAATTGATTAAATTGATTTTTTTTTTGACATTGATCTACACATAATATCCCATAATTTCAAAGTGGAATTGTTTTTTTTAGCAATCTCTACAAAATAATTGAAAATGATAAAAGCTGGAATGTGTTGAGTAAATAAGTATTCAACCCCTTTGCTATTATGACACTTCAAATTGAGCTCAGGTGCATCCAATTTCCTTTGATCACCTTGATATGTCTCTAAAACTCGAATGGAGTCCACTTGTGGCCAATTCAATGGATTGGACATGATTTAGAAAAAAACACACCTTTCTATATAAGGTCCCACAGTTGATTTCTATATAAGTTGACAGTGCATGTCAGAACAGAAACTCTACCATGAAGTTCAAGGAACTGTCCGTAGAACTCCGAGATATAATTTTGAGGAGGCATAGATCTGGGAAAGGGTATAAAACAATTTCTGGAGTGTTGAAAGTTCCCAAGAGCACAGTGAGCTCCATCAATCGGAAGTGGAAAGAATATGGAACTACCCAGACTCTTTCTAGAACTGGCTGTCCGACCAAACTGAGCAATCGGGCAAGAAGGACCTTGGTCAGGGAGGTGACCAATAACCCAAATGACTGCCGGAAGCACAACAGTCTCCGCATCACTTTACAAATCTAGGGCTTTATGGGGGAGTGGCCAGACGGAAGCCACTCCTGTGAAAATGGCTCATGACAGCATGTCTGGAGTTTGCAAAAATGCATGTGAAAGACTCTTAGAGTGTGAGCAAAAGATTCTGCGGTCTAATGAGAGGAAAATTGAACTCTTTTCCTGAATGCAAAGCGCTATGTCTGGCGGAAACCGTGGACAGCTCATCACCCATCTATCACCATCCCTATCGTGAAGCATGGTGGTGGCAGCATCATGCTATGGGGATGCTTTTCAGCAGCAGGGACTGGGAGACTTGCATGGATAGAGGGAACAATGAATGGAGGCAAATCCTTGAGGTGAACCTGCTTCAGAGTGCAAAAGACCTTTGACTGTGGTGAAATCTTGCGTTCCAACAGGACAATAACCCCAAACATACAGCCAACGCAACACAGGAATGGTTTCAGAACTAGAACGTGAAAGTCCTTGAGTACCAAGCCAAAGATCAGACTTGAATCCCATTTAGACTCTGTGGAAATACTTCAAGATTGCTTCCCATCCACCAATGCTCCAATCTAACTTGACGGAGCTTGAGCAAATCTGGAAGGAAGAATGGGATAAACTCCCTAAATTCAGATGTTCAAAGCTGATACAAACATACCCGAGAAGACTCGAAACTTTAATAGCTGCCAAAGCCGCTTCTACTTAGTATTGGCTCAGGGAGTTTAATTGAAATTAGATATTTCTGTATTTCATTATTAATTATTTTGTAAAAAAAATTCTGAAAAAAGATTTCCGCTTTGACATTATGGGGTATTATGTTATCAGTGACCAAAAAAATCATTTTAATCCATTTTAAATTCAGGCTGTAACAAAATATGAAAACGTCAAGGGGTGTGAATACTTTCTGAGGGCACTGTAGCTCCTATGACCTGCAGGCAAAAATAAGTGTCAGATGCCATTGCTTTAGAATATTGCAGGAAATAATGCCTTAATGCCCACTCACAATCCATTGATGGGTTAATGACTCCTCCTACTCCCTCCTCTTTCCCCACCCCCATTAGGTCTGAAACATCATTAACGTTGTATAGACTGCATTAAACAAGGCTATTCATATTTCTTGATTCATCCATGAAAGCTTAACACGAATGATTTTCAGTGGTATACATAGATGGAAGTCAATGTACAAAGCACCTGTAATTTAAAAAATCAGATACTCAAGGAACCATGCAGAGCTACAAAGCTGAACCTTAGTGTGCGTGTGAGGTGCAGGTAAGGAGTTTACGGAAATCAGAGGCAACTCAAAGGCCCCTCTTTCACTGGTGCTTAAGAAGGGAACACCATTGCTATCCTGTGTTCAGCTGTTATTGATCTCTTACCCCCAGAAAGCCGGTACTCATTTTGCCGACCTTAAAAGGATGACAGGCTGAGTCAACCGATCTAGTGTTATTTCGGCACAGCTGGGCTTTGAACTCATGAACCTGAAGGCCTAAGCTAACCATGAACCATTAAGCCACCACCTGGCATATGATATGGGTGAAGATCACGATAAATATCTTTCTTATTTGTGAGCTTCAACAGACTCAGTAGTGCTCATATCCTGGTCATCGATCCACGATAATGAGAGGATATTTTTAGAATTTTTTTCTTGTGGATATGTTTTAGCCACAGCCATATCACTGCTGTGCAAAAGTTTTAGACATTTTGCATTTTCTACTCTGATATATAAGGAAACTCAGATTTTATGTTCAATACAAATACATAATTCTGGGAAAAAAATCTTCTTCAAATCACCAAATTTAGCAATACACATATTTTCAAGTGTTTGTTTGTCATTTGTATTTTATTCTTTCACCTATAGGCCCCAAATGTTGGCTGTCGGTACTTCATAATCTGGGCAAGGTTTTAAGCTATCAGACGTTGTCCTTGACGGCCGTTTCGAGGCCACCAAAGACCACTATAAATTATATATTGTGACGTGGGATCAGGTAGTGCTGCTGCCGGCCCACAGGTGAAAGGTAATCACCATGAGGCCAATGACTCCAACTATATCATTTTTGCCTGCCTTTCTCGGTCTTCCCCGTCCTCTACTTCCTTCAACATTCATTTCCATCACTCTTCTCGACCAGTCACTTTCATCCTTCCTCAACACATGACCAAACCATCTCAAACTGTTTCTCTTCACAGCATCCATCACAGGCTCTATTTCCATCATCTTTCGCAATTTATCATTTGTCTTCCTCTCTCTCAACGATTCTCCGCACATCCACCGAACCATTCGCATTTCCACCCTTTCCAGCCTTCGTTGCTGCTCTACGTTCATTACCCATGTCTCACTCCCATAAATCATAACACTTCTCACACATGCAGCATACACCTTTCCCTTCAGCTTCAACGACACTCCCCTCCTCATCAGCACGCCACTCAGTTCCCAAAACTTCTTCCATGCACATCTCACTCTAGCAAACGTTGCTGAGTCTGATCCACCTTCTCCATTCAGTATGTCTCCGAGGTAGCAAAATGTTTTCACACCTTCCAGCTTTTTTGTCGGACAGCTTTTCCTTCAAAACCATTAAAAATATTTTTGGATTTATGGACTTTCAAATAATTTTGTTATAAACTCTTGTGGAATGGTGTTCCACACTTCTTACAAGACCATCTAAAGATCATCGAAGTTGCTGAATTATTTTTATTTGTATTTGTCCAAATTCCGGTCCCTCGAGCGACGAGGTTTGCTTCGATCTCTCCACGGCATCAAAGTTTGAGTGTTTTCCCGTTCGTCTCTTTGTCAAATTTCCGCTGGGTATTTTGTTGTGTACGTAGTGTGTTCAAAAAGTATCCGACCTTTATTTTTCGTGCGTAAAAAAAAAGAAGCTAGGGAGGCGTTGATTGGTGCACGTATGTAGGCGATCCTAATGCACACACGTGAATTTTTTCCCACCTGCAGAAGCTGTCATTCGACGGCAGACCGCCGATGAGTGAGGACATGTAAGTGAGCGCCGTCGGATTTTCGTTTTTGACAAAATGACGGAAAAACTTGAACAACGCTACTGCATCAAATTTTGTGTTTTTTGGCCTCGGGGATGTTGGATGCTTCCATTGTGATGACTGCAACTTGGTTTCTGGGTCGTACCCATAAACCCAGGACTCATCGCCAGTGATCACTGTGTTGAGGAAGCTGGGATCGCTGTTCACAGTCTTCAGCATGTCCTGTGCGATCTCCAAACGGAGTTGCTTCTGCTCAATCGTTAGCAGCTTTGGTACGAACTTCGCTGAGATTCTCCTGAAGCCCAAATCCTCCTTCATAATGGAATGAATGGTGTTGAATCTTGCGGATCGTTTCCACTTGGGAATCGCCAAGCTTTACACAAAATCCCCCCCCACCCCCCCCCCCCCCCCCCCAGAATTTCCATGTTTTGAACGTTTCCCAGTGTGTACCCTGGATTAGAATAGGTACACCGTATCCCTGAGTGTCGTAAGAGACGACTAAGTGGGTTGGCGTCAGGAAGGGCATCCGGCCATAAAAACATTACCTCAAAAAGAGAACCATGACAATTACAACTACAAATGGGCAGGGTACAGCCCGAAGTGGAGATCGGTTTCTGAGGTTTGGGACATGGAATGTAGGGACAATGACAGGGAGATCAGGAGAAGTGGTGGAAGTATTGGTCAGAAGAAGAGTGGACATATGTTGTGTGCAAGAGACGAGATGGAAGGGAAGTGGTGTGAGAATGGTGAAGGGTAGGCAGGGACAGAAATACAAGTTTATGTGGCAAGGGTGCCTGGAGGGCGTGAATGGTGTTGGTGTCCTGTTTTCTGAGGAGTTTGTAGACAGTGTGGTGAGTGTGACTAGAGTGAGTGATAGGTTGATGATGGTAAAAATGATGATTGGAAAGCTCTTGGTGAACATCATCTAGGGATATGCTCCGCAGGTTGGTCAGAGCGATGAAGAGAAGGACAAGTTCTGGTGTGCGATAGAGAAGCTGATGGAAAACGTGAAAGATGAGGAAGTTGTTGTGGTAGGAGGAGACCTAAATGGACATGTGGGAAGGAGTATGGATGGTTTTGACGGAGTTCATGGGGGTTACGGATATGGTGTGAGAAATGGAGAAGGTGAAAGGATTTTGGAGTTTGCTGATGGAGCTGATTTGTTGATTTGTAATACTCATTTCCAGAAAGAGGATAATAAGCTTGTTACATACACGTCAGGTGGGTCGACGACAACCGTTGACTACCTGATGGTGCGTAGGCGAGATAGGGGGCACCTCCGGGACACAAAGAGGTGATCCCGGGGGAGGAGGCTGTTTCACAGCACCACTTGGTTGTCTGCGACATAAGGGTGAAAGGTGCGAGGAGAGCTCGGCGGGTGAAGTACCAACCGAGAATGAAGTTGTGGAGGTTGAAAGAGGTGACAGTAAGGGAGGCATTAAAAGAGAGGCTGAGTAGGGTCGAGGATGATGTGGTTGAGCTTGAAAGTGGTTGGATGTCAATGAAAGCTAGTCTGTTGGGAGCCGTTGGTGAGGCATGTGGATGGACAAAAGGACCACCGAGGCACTCGGAAACATGGTGGTGGGATGATGAAGTTGGAAAGAGGATTGACGAGAAGAGGAAGAAGTTCAAGGAGTGGCAGAAGGCGAAGGGTACGGGAGCAGAAACAGCAGAGCATGAAAGTTATAAGGCAGCCAGGAAGGCTGCAAAGAAAGAGGTAGCAAATGCGCAGGAGGCATGTAGGAAAATGTTCAGAGAACGCTTGGATTCGGAAGAGGGTCAGAAAGCAGTATTCAGGATTGCAAAGCAGATAGCGAAAGAGAGGTGTGATGTGATGGGGGTGAGTTGCTTGAAGGATGAAGTGGGACAAATCGTTGTCGACCCAGATGGAATTAAAGGAAGATGGAAAAGATATATGGAAATGCTGTTGAATACAGAGAATGAATGGGATGGCAACATAGAGAGTAACCCAGTTTTAGGACCGGCAGAGAAGATAACTGAGAAGGAAGTTGAGGAAGCGATAAAAGCAATGAAGGGTAAAAAAGCGGGAGGGCCGACGGGAGTTGTGGGAGATATGTTGAAGGCAGCAGGAAGTTGGGGTGTGAAGAGAATGACAGAGATCTGTAATCTGGTGGTGAAAGAAGGTCGCATTCCAGTGGATTGGGAACTGAGTACCCTCGTCCCTCTATACAAGGGGAAAGACGACCCTCGAGAGTGTGGCTCGTACCGAGCGATAAAGTTATTGGAGCATGGAATGAAGGTATTGGAAAGGGTGTTGGAGGGGAGGATAAGGAAGAAAGTGAAGATCGACGAAATGCAGTTTGGATTTATGCCAGGAAGAGGACCGACAGACGCGCTTTTCATTGTGAGGCATTTGCAGGAGAAGTACATGGAGAAGAGGAAGAAGTTGTTTCTTGGGTTTGTTGATCTGGAGAAAGCATTCGATAGGGTTTTTTTTTTTTTTTTTTTTTTTTGTATACAAGATCGAGGCTCGTGAAAGAGCGAACATTAATCACACAGAAAGACAAACCGACACATAAAACATATAACATCGGGAGCGGTAGACAAGATGGGGAGAGAGGGGGAAGGACACAAACACAACATTTGAGAGCAGGGACCGAGAGACATGGAGACATCGAGAGATCTTGGAGAGGGAGAGGGCTTTGGGTGGGGGGGGGGGGGGGCATGGGAAGGGGGGGCATGGGAAGGGGGGGGGTTGGAGAGGTATAAAACATATGGACACTGCCAGGACTTCCAGGAAAGAAGTTGGAATTTCAAACAAGGTGGATCTGGGGTGAATTAGCGGGGGTAGAAAAGTTCAAGGTTTTGGATGGGGGAAGATAAGAGATGGTGGTGAACAGCTGTTTTAAAGACCTGGAGGGAGGAGTGGGATTGATGGGAGTGAGGGAGTTTGTTCCAGAGGCGGGACAAAAGAGGAATGAAAGAGTGAAGGTGAGCAGACAGCCGAGATTTCGGCAGTTTAACCATCAGAGGGTTGCTGGCAGATCTTGTGCGACCTGTAGGAATATTTCGGGGACAGAGCACAGAGAGAGCTGGGGGTGCAAGGCCGGAGAGGAGTCGGAAGAAGACAGAAAGACCACCTACCTGCCTGCGGTGAGTGAGTGAAAGGCCCTCAGAGATAGCTTCATCGCGGGAGATTCCAATAATTCTGAAAGCTTTGGTTTCAACAGCGTGAAGCCGAGCTAGGTGTGAGGCAGGAGCACCAGCCCATAGGGGAGAACAGTATTCCATTGAGCTGCAGATGAAAGCCTTGTATGTGGTGAGGAGCTCAGTTGTGCCGAGGAAGGACTTCGCACGACGGAGGATGCCCAGTCGGCGACTGGCTTTGGAGGCCAGCTTGGAAATGTGGTTTTCCCAAGAAAGATCATGGCAGATAGAGAGACCCAAAAGCTTGAGCGAGAGAACTTCTTGGAGAGGATTGTTGAGAAAGTAGATGGGAGGTTTGTCCAGTCGATCTTTTCGGAGAGACATCGTAAGAGTGTGAGATTTGTCAGGATTGAAAGATATGTTCCACTTGTTTGACCAGTCTGTGATTTTGTCCAAGTCTTCAGAGAGTGAGGAGGCTGCAGACTGCCGATCTGAGGGAAGAGGAATGGAGCGGCAGAGAGTGGAGTCATCAGCAAAGAGATAGAGAGGATTTTCCAGAGAGTCGGAGAGATCATTGATAAAGACCAGAAAAAGCACAGGGCCCAGAACACTGCCTTGGGGAACTCCAGCCTGAACAGGAAGGGGAGATGAGTGAAATCCATTCAGGGCCACACGTTGATTACGACCAGAGAGGAAGTCCGCAAGCCATGCATGGAGATTTCCATGGATACCATAGGAGGAGAGTTTGGTGAGCAGAGCTGGGTGCCAGACCGTATCGAAGGCACGTGATATGTCGAGGGAGACAGCTCTAATTTCCTGTTTGGCATTGAGGACCTCCATCCATTGTTGAGACAGCAGAAGCAGCATGTCCAGAGTCGAGTGACCTGGTCTGAAACCAAATTGATGATCAGAGATCAGGCCATTGGAGAAGAGGAAGGATTTGATATCCGAAGCAATGATGGATTCCATGACGTTGCTGATAATTGGAAGCAGGCTGATTGGTCTGTAGTTGCAAGGATCTGTTTTTGCACATTTTTTGTGTAAAGCGGTAATGTTTTCTGATTTCCAAGATGCTGGCAGATGGCCTTGAGCAAAAGAGAGGGTGAAAAGCACAGAGAGAGGGTGAGATAGAGCGGCAGAGCAGGATTTTAGGACCCGTGGGCTGATGCCGTCTGGTCCAGTTGCAGAATCAGAGTCGAGGTTAGACAAAAACTCCTCCACCTTGTCAGGAGAGAAGGACACAGAGTCCAGGAGCAGTTGGGTTCGACTGGGAAAGGTGGGAACAGAGAGAGATGGGTTTGGGACTAAAGATTTTGAGGCGAACACAGAGTTGAGGCATTCGGCTTTGTCACGTGCGATGTCAACTGTGTGGCCATTTGAGGTAAGGGAGGGGATGGAGGGGGAACAAACACCAGAAACAGATTTGACCAGACGCCACCAGGATTTGGAGGAAGGAGACAGGTTTGAGAGTTCATTCTTCAGTGTGGAGAGATAGAGCTTCCTGGCACTCCTGAGGGTAGACACACACTTGTTCCGAACTTGGTGGAAGGAACTGAGATTGCCTTCAGTTGGATTAGCCTTCCAAGAGGCAAAGGCAAGTTGTTTCAGGGCAACTGCCTCACCACAAGATTCAGTGTACCATGGACGGGAGGAAGGGTAAGACAACTGAAGACTAGATGGGATAAATCTGTGCATGAGAGAGAGCAGTTTGCTTTGGAAGAATTCCCAGGAAGAATTGATGTCAGAGGCAGTGGAGATGGGAGACCAATCCAGACGATTGATGGCTGCTTGAAGACCGTCCCAGTCGGCCTGAGTGAAATTCCAGACTCGTCGACGCTGAGGAGGCTCTCTGAGAATGGCCAGAGAGATGTCCACTTTGACCATCACATAATCAGAAGAACCGATTGGAGCAGAAGAAGAGCAGCAGACATTAGCAGGGAAGTTTGTCATAAGCAAGTCTAGAAGAGAAGATACTCCATTGGCTGAGATCCAGGTCGGGAAATTGACAGATTGCGTCAATCCCAGTGAGTCACAGAAGTCCTTTGCTGAGGTGCCACGCAAAGTATTGACATGGGCAAAGTATTGACATGGGCATTGAGGAAATTAGGAGTGGAGGAATGGTTGATCAAAGTCGTGATGGCAATGTACAAAAGAGCACGCACAGCTGTAAGGACGAAGAACGGGAACAGTGGTGAGTTTGAGGTGAAGGTGGGAGTGTATCAGGGGTCGGTACTAAGTCCACGACTATTTGTAGCTGTGATGGAGGTGCTGGCTCAGAACGTAAAGGAGGGTTTACCGTGGGAGTTGTTGTATACAGATGATCTGATGTTGATTGTGGAAAGTATGGATGGACTGAAGGAAAACATGAACAAGTGGAAGGAATGTATGGAGACAAAAGGTCTGAAGGTGAATATCGGAAAGACGAAGGTGATGGCAAGTGGTAAAGCATGTGGTGAGGTGGAAAGAACTGGGAAGTGGCCCTGTGCTGTGTGTAGGAAGGGTGTCGGTGTGTGGTCTGAGAGGGTCATTAACCAGTGTGGCAGCTACATTCAAATGTAAGGTGTGCACAGAGGGAGCTGCAGATGGAGGAAATGTTGATTTGGATCTTGGAGACGGCGTGAAGCTGGAAGGTGTGAAAACATTTTGCTACCTCGGAGACATGCTGAATGGAGAAGGTGGATCAGACTCGGCAACGGTTGCTAGAGTGAGATGTGCATGGAAGAAGTTTCGGGAACTTCCTCGGCACACCTGAGCTCCTCACCACATACAAGGCTTTCATCCGCAGCTCAATGGAATACTGTTCTCCCCTATGGGCTGGTGCTCCTGCCTCACACCTAGCTCGGCTTCACGCTGTTGAATCCAAAGCTTTCAGAATCATTGGAATCTCCCGCGATGAAGCTATCTCTGAGGGCCTTTCACTCACTCACCGCAGTCAGGTAGGTGGTCTTTCTGTCTTCTACCGACTCCTCTCCGGCCTTGCTCCCCCAGCTCTCTCTGTGCTCTGTCCCCCAAATATTCCTACAGGTCGCACAAGATCTGCCAGCAACCCTCTGATGGTTAAACTGCCGAAATCTCGGCTCTCTGCTCACCTTCACTCTTTCATTCCTCTTTTCTCCCGCCTCTGGAACAAACTCCCACACTCCCTTCAATCCCACTCCTCCCTCCAGGTCTTTAAAACAGCTGTTCACCACCATCTCTTATCTTCCCCCATCCAAAACCTTGATCTTTTCTACCCCCTACTAATTCACCCCAAATCCACCTTGTTTGAAATTCCAACTTCTTTCCTGGAAGTCCTGGCAGTGTCCATATGTTTTATACCTCTCCCACCCCCCCTTCCCATGCCTCCCCCCCAAAGCCCTCTCCCTCCCACAGATCTCTCGATGTCTCCATGTCTCTCGGTCCCTGCTCTCAAATGTTGTGTTTGTGTCCTTCCCCCTCTCTCCCCATCTTGTCTACCTCTCCCGATGTTATTTGTTTTATGTGTCGGTTTGTCTGTTTGTCTTTCTGTGTGATTAATGTTCGCTCTTTCACGAGCCTCGATCTTGTATACAAAAAAACAAACAAAAAAAAACTGAGTGGCGTGCTGATGATGAGGGGAGTGTCGTTGAAGCTGAAGGGAAAGGTGTATGCTGCATGTGTGAGAAGTGTTATGATTTATGGGAGCGAGACATGGGTAATGAGCGTAGAGCAGCAACGAAGGTTGGAAAGGGTGGAAATGTGAATGGTTCGACGGATGTGCGGAGTATCGTTGAGAGAGAGGAAGACAAATGATGAATTGTGAAAGATGATGGGAATAGAGCCTGTGATTGATGCTGTGAAGATGAACAGGTTGAGATGGTTTGGTCATGTGTTGAGGAAGGATGAAAGTGACTGGTTGAGAAGAGCGATGGAAATGAATGTAGAAGGAAGTAGAGGACGGGGAGGACCGAGAAAGACTTGGCTAAAGATGGTGGAAGAAGAAATGTGGGCAAGGGGGTTAACAAGGAGAGATGCAGAAAATAGGGCAAAATGGAGAAGATTGTCATGGGGACCGCAAGGCTAACCCCCGCTCTAGCAGGGAAAATGGCCTTTGAAATGCATGTTGTTGTTGTTTGTCCAAATAGTCCCATACAGCTTCAATGATATTGAGACCTAGGCTTTGAAGGGGACATTCAATGTGTTGAAGGACTCCAGCTTCTTCTTTTTTTGCAAATAAGTTTTTATTATTCCAGCTGAGTGTCTTGCACATAATCTCGCTGTAAGATTAATTGCATATTAAATTTTGGTTGTACCTTGCTGCAGTCTAAATACCATGAATTTCAGAAATTTTCAAACACGACATGAGGATGTGCACCCAGAACTTGAATTGAACCTCCTCCATGCTTAATTGTTGGCTTAATTGTTGGCTTCATGGAAGGATCTTCATAAGTTTAAGATTTTCAATGTCTCACATACCGTCTTTGATTAGATCCAAATAACTGAAATATTTACTCGTCTGTCCAAAGTGCCTTTGACCATTGTTCCATTATCCAATTTTTGTGTTCTTGTGCATATTTTAGCCTTTTTGCATTGTTCACCTTTCTTAACGTTTTTCTTACTGCAACCAATCCTTTAAGTCTTTTTTTTTGTTTTTTTTTGTTTTGTATACAAGATCGAGGCTCGTGAAAGAGCAAACATTAATCACACAAAAAGACAAACCGACACACAAAACACAAAAAACAAGGGGAGCGGCAGACAAGATGGGGAGAGAGGGGGGAGGACACAAAAGAGAGGGGGAAGAAGGGGAAGGACACAAACACAACATTTGAGAGCAGGGACATCGGGAGGACTTGGGGGGAGGTGGGAGAGGATTAAAACATATGAACACTGCAAGGACTCTGGGGTGAATTACCGGGGGTAGAAAAGATCAAGGTTTTCGATGGGGGAAGATAAGAGATGGTGGTGAACAGCTGTTTTAAAGACCTGGAGGGAGGAGTGGGATTGAAGGGAGTGGGGGAGTTTGTTCCAGAGGCGGGAGAAAAGGGGAATGAAAGAGTGAAGGTGAGCAGAGAGCCTAGACTTTGGCAGTTTAACCATAAGAGGGTTGCAGGCAGATCTTGTGCGACCTGAAGGAATATTGGGGGGACAGAGCACAGAGAGAGCTGGGGGAGCAAGGCCCGAGAGGAGTCGGTAGAAGACAGAAAGACCACCAACCTGCCTGCGGTGAGTGAGTGAAAGGCCCTCGGCGTTGACTACATCGCAGGAGATTCCAATGATTCTGAAAGCTTTGGCCTCAACAGCGTGAAGCCGAGCAAGGTGTGAGGCAGGAGCACCAGCCCAGAGGGGGGAACAGTATTCCATTGAGCTGCGGATGAAAGCCTTGTATGTGGTGAGGAGCTCAGGTGTGCCAAGGAAGGACTTCGCACGACGGAGGATGCCCAGTCGGCGACTGGCTTTGGAGGCCAGCTTGGAAATGTGGTTTTCCCAAGAAAGATCATGGCAGATAGTGAGACCCAAAAGCTTGAGCGACAGAACTTCTTGGAGAGGATTGTTGAGAAAGTAGATGGGAGGGTTGTCCAGTCGGTCCTTTCGGAGAGACATTGTAAGAGTGTGAGATTTGTCAGGATTGAAAGACATGTTCCACTTGTTTGACCAGTCTGTGATTTTGTCCAGGTCTGCAGAGAGTGAGGAGGCTGCAGACTGCCGATCTGAGGGATGAGGAATGGAGCGACAGAGAGTAGAGTCGTCAGCAAAGAGATAGAGAGGATTTTCAAGAGAGTCAGAGAGATCATTGATGAAGACCAGAAAAAGCACAGGGCCCAGAACACTACCTTGGGGAATTCCAGCCTGAACAGGAAGAGGAGATGAGAGAAACCCATTCAGGGCCACACGTTGACTACGACCAGAGAGGAAGTCCGCCAGCCATGCGTGGAGATTTCCATGGATACCAAAGGAGGAGAGTTTGGAGAGCAGAGCAGGGTGCCAGACCGTATCGAAGGCACGTGAAATGTCAAGGGAGACAGCTCTAATTTCCTGTTTGGCGTGGAGGACCTCCATCCATTGTTGAGAAAGCAGAAGCAGCATGTCCAGAGTAGAGTAACCAGGTCTGAAACCAAATTGATGATCAGAGATCAAGCCATTGGAGAAGAGGAAAGATTTAATATCTGAAGCAATGATGGATTCCATGACTTTGCTGATAATTGGGAGAAGGCTGATTGGTCTGTAGTTCCTGGGATCTGTTTTTGCACCTTTTTTGTGCAAAGCGGTGATGTTGGCTGATTTCCAAGCAGATGGCAGATGACCTTGAGCAAAAGAGAGGGTGAAGAGAACAGAAAGAGGGAGTGAAAGAGCAGAAGAACATGATTTTAGGACCCGTGGGCTGATGCCGTCAGGACCAGTTGCAGAATCAGAGTCGAGGGTTGACAGAAACTTTTCCACCTTGTCAGGAGGAAAGGACACAGAGTCCAGGAGCAGCTGGGTACGACTGGGTACGGTGGGTACAGAGAGGGATGGGTTTGGGACACAAGATTTAGAGGCAAACACAGAGTTGAGGCATTCAGCTTTTTCACATGCGGAGTCAGCCGTTAAGCCGTTTGAGGTGAGGGAGGGGATGGAGGGGGAACAAACACCAGAAACAGATTTGACCAGACGCCACCAGGATTTGGAAGAGGGAGACAGATAAGAGAGTTCGGTCTTGAGAATGGTGAGATATTGTTTCCTGGCTCTCCTGAGGGTGGACACACACTTGTTTCGGGCTTTGTGAAAGGAAATGAGATTTCCTTCCGTTGGATTTGCTTTCCAGGAGACGAAAGCAAGTTGTTTCAGGGCAACAGCCTCACCACAAGATTCCGTGTACCATGGACGGGAGGAAGGGTATGACAACTGAAGACGAGATGGTATAAATCTGTGCATGAGAGAGAGCAATTTACTTTGAAAGAATTCCCAGGATGAGTTGATGTCAGAGGCGGTAGAGATGGGAGACCAGTCCAGATGATTGATGGCTGCTTGAAGACCGTGCCAGTTGGCCTGAGTGAAATGCCAGACTCGTCGACGCTGAGGAGGCTCTCTGAGAATGGTCAGAGAGATGTCCACTTTGACAAGCACATGATCAGATGAGCCGATTGGAGCAGAAGAAGAGCAGCAGACATTTTCAGGGAAGTTTGTCATAACCAAATCCAGAAGAGAAGATGCTCCGTTGACTGAGATCCGGGTCGGGAAATTGACAGATTGTGTCAGTCCCAGTGAGTCGCAGAAGTCCTTTGCTGAAGAGCCATGGCTGGTGAGAGAGGTACCCACACCCAGCCAACTGGCATGGTGACAATTGAAATCACCACATATGAGGAAGAGAGAGTTGGGATGGGTAGATAGAAGTTGGTCCATATTATCAGACAGTGAGATGTAGATGGAGTCATCGCTGATTGGTGGACGGTACAACACACATATGAACAAAAGGTGGGAGCGAAGGGGAAGCCGTAGCCAAAGGTATTCCTGGGGGTGAGGTGGAGAGAGGGCAGTGGAGGGCGAGTGAGGAAGAGAGTTTTTTAATAAAGATAGCAACCCCACCTCCAGGACGAGGCTCAGGTCTATCATACCGGAGGAGGGAGTAACCTGGGAGAGATACCAAGGCATCAGAGACATCATGAAGGAGGAAAGTTTCTGTTAAGCAGATCACATCTGGTTTGTCAGAAGCAACCTGTATGGAGAGGTCAGTCAAGTTTGAGCGAAGGCCCCGGATGTTTGAGGTCCATACCGTTAATGAAGAGGAAGGGGGAGCATCGGGTCCAGAACAGGGGGGGGGAGGGGTAGGGTAAGATGTGGAAGAGGAGGAAGAGGTAGGGAGAGCTGTTGAAGGTGTGTCAGAGATTTCAGAATAGCTTGGAGAAAGGGAAGAATGGGGCAGACAAAAGGTTTGATGGAGATTGGGTGAGGCACAGTGAGGTGTTATTTGAGGAGGGGGAAGAGCAAGGCAGGAGGTTTGGGGAGATGAAGGTGAAAGTTGGAAGGAGGAAGAAGCAGGGAGGATGCTTTGAGGAGGAGGGGTGAGAGGGGAGTCTAGGAGGGGAGGAGCGAGGGAGAGTCTCGGAGGGGAGGGGTGTGGGGGGAGTTTAGGAGGGAGGGGAGGGAAGGGGCAAGGGGGGAGATTTGAAAGGGATGGGTGATGGGGAGGATTTGGAGGGGAGGGGTGAGATTGGATTTTGAAAAGTGTACGATTCATGGGAAACGAACATTTTTTGCAAAATGAGTTTGAGACCTTCGAGTCAAAAATACGTTTGAGGACACTGGAGGAGGGATGGAGTTCTGGATAGTTTATGGAATGTAGAAAGGAGGAACTGTAAGAGATGGTATTATATATATTTTTTGGAATGAATAGATTTGGTGAGCAAGACGAAAGCATCCTTTTGTAGGAAAAGAAGAAAAGGGTGTTATAATATATG